>NW_024871266.1:0-600000 GCF_019054845.1 Dipodomys spectabilis | reverse complement strand
TAGCTCCCAGGACACTTAACTCTTAGGGTTGGCCAATCGTTTCCATGATAGAGAATGACTTAATTGTATTTTGAACACATAAAGCATGCATATAAAACTAGCACATTTTGATCTTAGGAGAAAATAGCCTGTTCCCCTCACAAATTTATTGACTGATAGGCAATTTTAGAGGGGAATCTGTTTTCCTTTTAAGATAAAAGGCTTGTAGGAAACTATGTTCATAATCTGGCTGCTCCTCCCCACACTTCAACACCTAAAATACAAATTTCACAAGAATTTACAAGAAAGAATACAAAAACCAAACACTGGGAATGCTCAGAAACAGAATGTTTTCAAAACCCAGAATATAACTTTGTTGTCTGAGGGAGGGGCTCTCTTTATATCAATTAACCAACACAAAAGAGGAGCCATTAGTACCTGACATGAGTGTCAATGGTTGCTATTCCAAGGACAAGGAGCTGGACAGACTGATCCGGTGGGAGGGTGCAGGGAAGAAATCTTCCACACTGACTTGGGTACAAAAGTTGGAGTTACCACCTCTGTGTCTGTCTTTCTTCTTGCAGCACAACAGAGTTTTCCCCTGCTCCAAGAAGGCTATCTATGTACAAGCAGATCTGGAGAATGGCTTTGGTTCAGTCGACCCCATCATGCAATGCATGATGACCCTTCCCAAGGAAGGGTCATTCAGGCCCTGGGCCTACAGGTGGGTGCTAGAGTGCTTCAGTGGGCACCGTGCCATGTACGCCTATGCCCAGGTAGAGCTTCCAGTGACTGCAGCTGGCTCTGTGCTGTGGCACCATCCTAGCCCGCCAGCATGTCTTATTCTCCCACAGTCCCCTGGTATTGCAGAAGGTGGGCGAGCTGCAGTGAGGCTTCTACTTCACCAGAGGCCCCAGCATGCCCAGTGGGCATGAAGAGGCTGCCATCTAAACTACTAATTTTATGGAGCAGTTGTAAATAAGGTTATACACATTAGTGTATGCACAATGTCATATCCTGAGTCTGTAGTTTCCAAAGGACATTGAACTCTATACTAGCAAAAATAGGTTTTATTGTTTGTATTTATAAGGCCATAATGGCAAACTGAAATAAAAGTACAATGAAGTTGTTATCCAAAAACACAGTATGAAATATCAGAATTTGAAAAAAGTGGCATGTAAGTAGTGCAAATGTAGTTATACTAGAATAATAAAATATGCACAAACTATATTACTTTAGTTAAATTCAAAAATAAAAAATAAGGAATTACAGAAAGAATACCAACTGTATATAAAATATTACAATGGTTTTAAAGGTTGAAATAATATAGTTAATATATATTGCTGTAATAAAACATAATATTTCTATGTTCTGGTTCTGTTTATATCACTGAAGGAAAATATTAGAAAATAGAAAGTATATGTGGTACATGTTGCTTCCGGTCCCAAGAAGGGGAGTGGAACTTCTGAATGTGTGTCCTGGGAAGTTCCCCATGACCAGCCCACGAAGACCCATCAGAGGTCCGTGTGGTGACCTTGCAGGGGCTCCAGGGTACCACAGGGATACTGCATTGTATCTCTAAAGCCTTCACCTTTGTACTACGTTTAGATTTAGGGAGTAAGAGGGTAATGGGGCTTAGAAAAAGAGTTGTGATATTCTAAGAGAATATCTAAAACACCAGTCCACAAATCCACATTTTCACTAAGGTACCTTTCTACCTGAATATAGGAAAAAATACAGTGAACCAAAGAAAGTGGGCCCTAGAACTAAGCAAAAGTTACTAACCAGATATGACTGAGGCAAACAAATTTAACCTAACACATAAATATGCAAAATCTTCACTGTTTATACGAATACACTTGGAAACAAAATGCAATAGACGATAGATACCTTGTATTAATACTTACTCAGCTAGGCCACGGTGGCTCGTAACTACAGTCCTATATAGGAAAATTGAGCTTTTGTGAATAACAAGAATACAAGATTCCATTTCACAAATAACCAGGAAAAGCTTAGCTGGACTGGCACTGGTGATACATACCCATAATCCTACTTACTCAGGAGGCTGAGATCTGAGGATCGTGGTTCAAAGCCAGCCCAGGGAGGAACGTATGTTAGACTCATCTCCAAATAACCAGTAAAAAACCAGAAGTGGCGCTGTGGCTCAAGTGGTAGAGCACTCGCCTTGACTTGAAGAGCTCAGGAACAGCGCCTAGACCCAGTGGTCAAGCCCCATGACCAACAAAAAAGCTAGGTTGGAAGCACAACTTAAGTGGTAGAGTGACAAGCAAGCAAGCTGATTCCTTGAGTTCAAACCCTGGTACAAGCTAGCAAGGAAGGAAACATATTCCCAACATTTTCTTTTTATGAAGGGAAGGAATGGGGTGGTTGTTCCATCAATCTTATCTAGGGAAATCATCAGTGATCCTTCTGGCAATCCCCAAGATGGCAGAACCGATATCTTCTCTTTTTAAGAGAAGTTCTCTCTCTCTCTCTCTCTCTCTCTCTCTCTCTCTCTCTCTCTCTCTCTCTCTCTCTTTGTGTGTGTGTGTGTGTGTGTGTGTGTGTGTGTGTGTGTGTCCATTGTGGGCTTGAATTCAGAGGCTGGGCGCTGACCCTGAGCATTTTTTCTCAAAGCTAGTGCTCTACCAATTTGAACCAAATTGCCACTTTCAGTTCTGGTGGTTACTTCAAGATAAGCATCTCATGGACTTTTCCTGTCTGGGCTTGTCTTTGAATCTCAATCCTCAGATCTCAGTCTCCTGAGGAGCTAGGATTATAGGACTGAGCAACCTGTGCCCAGTTAAGGGAAGTCCCTAACAGGATAATCATCTGAATGCCAATTAACGATTCCTACTATTCTCTGTCTGATATACTGTTAGACTCAAATTTTGTCTGTGTACTTACTAATAAGTTGTTTAATCCCTGTGCTTCCATGTAAGAAAGTTAACAGTTAACTGCTCAGAGCAGTCCAGAGTTCAGTGAATTAATACACAGAAGTTCTATAAAGAGAAGATGTTGGCACACAGTAATGTTATTTTTTATAACAAAATACAAGTTGTGACAGTTATCCTCACATATTATTGAACGTATGGGACAAGGAACATTTCAACTTCCTCTAAGGAAGCAACATCAAAAAAGAAGAGCAACTGTGATTGTCAGTAAAAAGAAAACATTATCCATCTAGAGTTTATATAACTGAGAAGTGCACATTGAAAGCAGCAATGTTAAATCAGTATTAGGCAAGACTGAGATCATAGTTTTTCCAACTTTCAAAAGCTTGACAAGGGAGTACAGAAACAAGGATTTCTCAGCATGGTTGGTCAACCTGGCTGCTCTATGGGACAGCACCAGCAGTTCAACTAGATGCTTAGTAACAGCTATCGTCAGCAGAGATTTGTTGACTAGACCTCATGGAGATTGCCATCTCTCAGATAGATCACACAATCATTAGTCTTTTATGAATGCTACAGTATCTCCATAAATATGAAGGTTAAGATGATGCTATAATTCATTCTGTTACTCACCCTTATATCACCCAACTATATATAAATGTTCATTGGTTCAGAAAGAATATTATGTGTTCCCAGAGGTATCCAGTTCATGTAATTTCCCAACATTCATATAAATTTATATCTCTTTATTTAGGCAACTCATGGCCTAATTCATCATATTAAATATTAATCCTATTTTTCCAACATATTTTGTAGTTTTTGTTAAGAAAAATAGAAAAAGAGATAGGAGCAGGTTGGACTCTCCATTTTTTAAAAAATATTTACAATATTTAATATACAAAATGTAATAAGAATTAAAGATTAATTTTCCAGTTGTTTTCCTTACTCTGATGTCTTTGTTTTTAATGGTTTCCTTTGTACAATTTAAATCTATTGTGTTATCCTATTTATTTATGTCTGATACCTAAAAAATGTTGTTTCTTCTTTCCTTGTATATAATTCAGTGACAGTGAACTCAGTTTTTCTCAGGTTTTCATGTGTTTTAGCCTTTAAAATTTTTCAGAAGTTTAATTTAGAAGTAAAACAGAAAGATCCTTGATAGAAGTCAGTACTATATTTTTATGTGAATGCACACAATGTTTAGTCATTCTCAGAAAGAAAGTCGTCAATGAAAATATTATGTATTATGCAAAGTTATGATATGCTTGAGTGTCAAATTTCTGTACAAACTGGGGAGATGTTTAGGTTATTATGAAAACTGACATGTGCCATGCATTCACTTGATTTCAATCTCCTCCCACTCCAATCAGTGCCAAATTAAAACATCCTTTCTCTCCCACGTCATCTGAATATTTCATATTTCTGATTTTATATCAAAACATACAAGTAAAAGAAGTGAAATGAGAACATCATGTGTAATAAATAAAAGGATATCTGCTAATCATTTAGGTAATATAACCACTTTCCAACCTTAAAACAAAATTGTTTCTTATAGTGGCATGTAAAATTCAATATATTCTGGCCAGATACAATGGATTGAGGCTTATGTTTGTTTTTTTGTAACACTCAGGGACTTTTACATGCTAGACAAGAGGTCTACCACCAAGCCATACCACCAGCCCACAGGGAATAACCCTTGCTTACATTGTATTTGATGTTGGTATGAATTGTGTAGCGGAAGGCAAAAAAAACCCATTTAAATAGAGATACAGGTGGACCCATTGCAACAATGAGATATACAAGTCATTATGTTGAAAACTAACTTTACAACTTTGGCCTGGCAGAGGCGGGGAGGGGGGCAAGATGGGAAGGGATAGGAAGGGGAAACAAAGGAGGAGGCAACAATGCTTGATAAGAAATGTACTCATTACATTTCCCATGTAATTGTAACCCCTCTGTACGATATTTTCACAATAAAAAGTTTAAAAAAGAAAAGAAAAATAATGTAGTAAATCTTAAAAGCTGATATAAACTTATAACAGCTCTTACAGCCTCACCCACTCCTTGTCGGCTGGTGGTATGGCATGGTGGTGGACTCTCCATCTTGACAGGCTAGGACTACTTACTGAGAATCAGCAAGGGGCAACCAAACTTCCTGGAGGAATGGAGGCTACAAGGAGGTGGGGTTGGAGGTGGACTTTTGTGGAGTCTCAGTCAGGGGGCAGAGGTTATCAAGGAGGTTATCAAAAGGCTATTAGGGCTGAGAGGTGGGGACATTCAATCAGCTCACAGTGGAATGTTGGAGGCCAGGCTTGGGTCAGACTGCTCTGCCTGCACATCAAGTCCACACATACCTGGTTTTTGCTTGGTGTCCATATGCACCTGGGACAGTAGGGTGGTGGTCAATCTTTCATATTCCATCCTTAGGTACAAAAGAAGATTGGGACAAGACGGGAGAAGTAAGTCCTTAATATAGGTCTTTGGATAGATAAAAGGATTGGGCTGGAAGAAGAGATCAGGAAAGAGTTGTTATACTCTTCTTGGAGATTCTTCATCTGGTACTATTGGGAATTTATTATCCAAACTGTTCTGTTTGGAATTGATATTCCATTTGGGATTTTCTAGCTGAGGTATCATCCTAGTCGTGAACTTCCCTTCGCTTTTTTTTGTCAGTCATAGGGCTTTAACTCTGGGCCTAGGTGTTGTCTCTCAGCCCTTCAGCTCAAGACTACTTCTCTACCACTTGAGCCATAGTGCCACTTCTGGTTTTCTGGTGGTTAATTGGAGATAAGAGTTTCATGGACTTTCCTGCCTGAGCTGGCTTTGAATTGTGATCCTCAGATCTGAGCCTCCTGAGTAACTGGGATGACAAGAGTGAGCCATCAGTGCCCGGCTTTGGTCTTGCACTTCAGATGGGGTCAGGTATGAAGTACTCCTGAAAACCAGGAAGGACCCGGAGGTGGGAGGGGTGGGAGGTGAGTGATCATGGGAGAAATGTGGAGTTATGAGAACAAAGCAGGTTCCCATCAACTTTGAATAGCAAATTAATTCTTCTGATAATCACCAATCATTGTGGCCTTTTTCCTCTTATAATAAGTCACAGTGATAACATTGTTATTTCTATATCTATATCTATATCTATATATTCACAGTGATATTTCTATAGTGCTAACCAGATGCTAGTCATTATGTGTACATTCTCTCCCTTACACATACACACACTCCTTAAAACAACCCTGTAGCATAAGTACTGTATTATTACCATTTTACAGATGAAGAAAACAGAACTACTGAAGAAAGATTAAATAAATTTTCCAGTCTGGTGAGTGGTGGAGCTACAATTTGTATTCAGCACTCTGGGTCCAAGTCTATGCTCTTTAGACACACTTCCTTAAAAGTTCTAATGGTTTGAAGGTGAAGATGAGTGGAAGAAGTATAGAGAACAGGAAATCAATACTTGTGAAAGCATGTCAGATGTGAGGATAGTAGGAGAGGACAGGTATGTCTGAGATTAAAAATAGGAGACATGAGGTGAACCCAGGGAAGGCACATGTGGAACCGGGGGTCCTATGGAGGCATGACCATGTAGGACTGTGTAGGTCAGGTCAGAAACTATAAAAGAACAGGAAATCACTGGGGGGAGGTATGCAGTGAGGTAGAGGGAACAGCAGTCTGAATGCCACTTTGGTACACAAGGTGAAAATACAGGGAGCCACGTGACAGCCAGATGACTGTGCTGTTGGAGGTATGGTACAAATCACACAGAACAGAGGGAAGGATTGAATTTTGGAGAGGGAGTCACAAAGGGAGTTCCATAGGTTATTCCTAGGCTTCTACTTTGTGGAAACAACTGAGGAGGCTCAGAGGCTTGTAATGAAAGTAATTTGCTAAATCCTGGAGATGTGGAGTACAAGGAATATATGGGATCAGGGGAGGTGGCCAGAATCATACTGAAGGAAGGACTCAGAGATAATTCTGGAGAAATACCTGACAGTTTAAGGCACAGGATACATAAGATCCCACAAACAGGCTCTAGATGAAGAGAAGCTGAAAGAGATGGCATTTTAAAAGACCTACAAGGCAAGGATGAGCCTTTAAAGGAGATGCTGAGACACAGAAGGAAAACCAGTACAGTGATATCAGAAGCCAGTTAGAGGACATGTTTAAGAAATCAATAAAGTCCAATGATTCTGAGAACCAAGAAGACTCAGGTTGAAACATCCATTACATCAGGAGACATGGTGACAGCTTCCAGAACACAAAGAGGGCAAGAGTGAAGTGAGGAATGAAGATGGGGTATGTAAATGAAGAAAGAGTGCACACAACTCAGAAAAAGGGAAACATGAGGGAATGGAGGGTCAAGAGAAGGGTCAGCAGATTTCTGAGTGCCAAGCTCCAGTGGCTCACACCTGTAAGCCTAGCTACTCAGGAGGCTAAGATCTGAGAACCACAGTTCGAAGCCAGCCTGGGTACACAAATCCTTCAGACTCTTATCTCCAATTAACCAGCAAAAATAGCAAAAGTGGAGGCATGGCTCTAGCAGTCATGAGCAAAAATCCAAGTGAGAACACGAATCTCTGAGTTCAAGTCCCAGAACCAGCATGAGAATGACTGTGTTTAAACTGTTGATTCCAAGACCAGAGCTGGGAGAAATGAGATGAATACAGAGGGGAAAAACAGGACATATGAAGCTTCTATGAAGTAGAGAGAGAAGACCAAAAGCTCTAAGAGCTGTGAGAAGATGGGCTTTTACCAGGAAGGCAGGAATTTAGGAGGTGAGTGGCTATAGACAGGTTTGTACCTTTGACAGGGAAAAAACTGGGAAGTTCCCATCTGATGGCTCCCACCTTGTTTATGACACAAAGCTGCACAGGGAGAATGAAAGAGGAGGTTTGGGGCGAAAGGGAAAGTGTAGTGTCAGAGTTCTGAGCAGATAAGAAGGACTAAGCTGTAAAGGTGGTAAAAGTGAAACCCTGAAACAGATTGCTATGTGGAACTGAGGACTCATTTTAGAATACTGGGGGTCAAGCCTTGCAGAGATTTCAAATGATTACAGTGCCTGCCTGTGGGTACAGGCACGTAGGACAACTGTGAGAAGTCATCCTGCTGGGGTTTGGCTAAGCGAGATCCCATACGAACTCCAAAGAAAAAGCGGACTTAAGGTATAAACCTGCTAGATATGGACCAGGTACCTAAGCAACAAGAAGAAAAGAGAGAAAAGAGGGACTTGGTGATAATAACAGGAACAGAAAAAAATGAGTTGAACAGCTACTGATGGAAAGAGGTGGGTAAAGAACAGAATATTTGAATTTAACCCATTAATTTCATTAAAACCCATTAGAAGTAGACACAAGTGGATCATGCTTCATGTTAGCTCTTCAGAAGACAGATACAGAGGATTGCGGTTTGAAGCTGGCCCAGGCAAAAAGTCTACTAGACTCCATCTCCAAAATAACCACCAGAAACCAGGAATTACAGCACTAGCTGTCAGCAAGCTGAGCAAGAGCTCAAGGCTCCAGTTCAAAGCCCAGTACCTAAAAAAAAGCACTCATTAGCAATTGTGTAGATTTTAAGTCAAAGCCCAGCAAAATAAGAACCAGGAAATGGGTGCTAGTAAGAAGGGAAGGGAGAGGGGAGGGGAAGAAGGGGTTGATGAAGGGGGAAGGTTGGAGAATGCAGGCAAGTATCCAAACCACAGAATTAAGACATAATAAGGGAAAGGGTGTGTGAAAAGGGTGTGTGTGAAGATGTGACACAAATCAAGATGCAGAGTACACAAAAAAATCTTTGGTAAATTGCAAAACTTTCCATACATAACCTAGAATTAAGATAAGTAAAGGAAGGGGTGGCTTGGAGAATTGGGGGAGAATGCTGAAAAGGTAACATTGATCAAGACTCATTGTATTCATCAAGTGCTTTGTACAACTACCTAAAGATAACAAAAATATTTTTTAAAAGGAAACTGAGAATGACTATGGTCATAACGCAAGACACAATGCTATCTACTGTTAAGACAGAAAAAAAATGGGAATGCAAGTTTCAGAACCCAAATAAGATGATTATGTTAAAAAAATTACTCATTAGATAGCTTGAGCTAGATTGCTCCTTATTAATACATTAAGAAGATGTATGAAAACCCAATGAGGAAAATACGTGAAACACCCTACTTAGTTGGAGATTCTTCATCCATGACACACAGGGTCTCCTCCACTGAATTCTCTTCCTTCAAGGCCATAAACTCCACGCCATTGAAAAATAGCAAAAGCCTCTGCAGTCATATGAATGCGTTTACACTAATGCTTTTACAACCATAAGATCGCAAAAGCAAATTTTAATGGCCCATTTCTTCTTCTTCTAAAAAAAATGCATTATTAAGTTTTAAACTTAAGAGCATTGCACTGAAGCAAAATTTTCCTACTTATGCTTTCTGCATAGCTGAGATTACAGATGTGTATCCCCATGTCTGGCTTGTTGATATTCAGTCTTTTCCCCCAGATAACCTCAAACCATGATCCTCCCAAGTCTCTAGAAATTACAAGTGGGGGTCACTGAGCTCAAATTAATGTCTTTTTTCTTAAGCGTTTGCTTTTCAAGGAGTTCTGTGCACATACAGTTGCCACAATAAAATGAATTTTTCATCCATATAAATTTCCAGAATATGAAAATTAATTTTATCACTAGAAAATTCCATAAAATAAGAATGGGCTATATGCCAGGCAACAGCGGCTCATGCCTATACTCCTAGCTACTCAGGAGGCTGAGATTGAGAATAACAGTTCAAAGCCATCCAGGCAGGAAAGTATGTGTGAGTCTTATCTCCAGTTAATCACCAGAAAACTGGAAATGGAGCTGTGGCTCAAAGTGGTAAAGCACCTGCTTTAATGCACTAGCCTACGTCCTGAGTTCAAGCCCTACAACCAAGAGAGAGAGGGGCGAGGGAGAATGGACTACAAATAAATCAAAATTCTTATCTTAGAAAATTCCAGCTACTTAAAGGAGTCATAAACTGAGGCGTTCACACCTATAATCCTAGTACTCAGGAAGCAGAGGATTGCAATTTGAAGCTAGTCCAGGCAGGAAGGTCTGTGAGACTGCAGTTAATCACCACAAAGGAAGTAGAATGGTGGCTCAAGAGGTAAAGCACTGGTCTTAAGCATCCAGGTCCTGAGTTCAAGCACCATGGTCAACATGAGAGACAGAAAGAGAGACAGAGAGAGGGAAACAGAGAGGACACCATAAATATTCTTTTTCTTGTCAGTCCTGGAGCTTGAACTCAGGGCCTGAGCACTGCTTCTGAGCTTCTTTTACTAGCACTCTACCACTTGAGACACAGCACCACTTTTGGTCTTTTCTGTTTATGTGGTACTAAGGAATCCAACACAGGACTTCATGCTTGCTAGGCGAGCACTCTACCACTAAGCCACATTCCCAGACTCAACCATAAATATTCTTAAACTACAAGTATTAAAAATACTTCTTAAAAATAAGACTATGTTGGGCCTGGAACTACAGTAGAAGACCAACAAAATGCTGTGGCTTAAGTGACAGAGTGTTTGGTCTAGCAAGCCAAGTTCAATTCCCAACACTGCTGTAAAAAATTTACAGTCACATATGGAATGCAGCATTTTTTACAACCTGGTTCAGAAAAAAAATTTTCAATGATGGCTTTTTAAGGTTTAAAAGTACATATAAATTATATTGCATTAATAAAATACATCTCAACTTAAATATTTTTTGTTCTAAGTATGTAGAAACAACATTCAATTTTTAAAAACACTCACAATTAAAAGAGGTATTCTTAAGGAAGGAACCCAAAGGTGCAATAAATGCCTCTGTGCCAGTGAACATATAAAATAATATTTATCAACAGGAATTTCAGGAAATTGCAACAAGTTTTTAATATTTTTTCCTCTTGTTGATGAAGATGGTGTTTTTTCTTTTTGCTTTTTGGTCTTTGTTTCTTGTTTTTTGCCTGTTTTTCCTTTAACTGTCTTTGGTGGGTAATAGGAGGCAAAGCAATGGAAGAACAAATGGTGAACAAATGCAGCAGTGGTACTCAGTAGACACCATCAGGAAAATGAACTGTGGAACTATACAATTTGTAGGTAGAGATGGGAGAGGGAAACGGAGATAACAAAGGAAGGGGTGAAATTGCCCCCAAAGAAAAAATTCATTACATGCTTATGAAATGGTAACCTTCTATACATCTCTTTAATAATTAATAACAGTTCCTGGGAAGGTGGATCAGTGGTAGAGTGCTTACCTTGCATGCATGAGGCCCTGGGTTCAATTCCTCAGCACCACATAAACAGAAAACGTTGGAAGTGTTGTTGTGGCTAAAGTGGTAGAGCACAAGCCCTGAGCTGAAGAGTTGAGGGACAGTGCCTAGGCCAAGGTTACAGGCTCCATGACTGACAAAAAAATTAATAACAATTTTTTAACCTCACAGTTTCTTTTTGCCATGAACTTTGATTAAATTCTACTTTAGTTTTGTTTTTCTTTTGTTGTATGGGTTCCGAGTCTTGAATTCAGGGTCTCTCTCTCTCTCTCTCTCCCCTGGCTCAGCTTTTTCTCTCAAGGCTGGCACTCTATCACTAGAGGTACACTTTCACATCCAGCTTTTTATTTTTTTTTCTTGTTTAACTAGAGATTCAAATATCTATCTCAGTTTCATCTGCCTGAACTGGTTTCAAACTTTTAATTCTCAGATCTCAACCTCCTGAGTAGCTAGGAGTATAGATGTGAGCAACAAGTCCCTTCCTTTAAAAAAATTATTATATATTAGTTATACAAGGGGAGATTTTGTTGTGACATTTCCACACAATGTTATCCTTCTCCCTCTTCTTAAAACAATTTCAAAAAGTTTCAGTTTTATTTTGACAAAAATCTACTTAACCATATTCATTCTCTTTGCCCTTAGTTAGCCAACCTTCTTCCTAGTTCTCTGCCTCAGCCTCTCTCTCTTCCCCCAACTTTCCATTGATCAACAGTTTTCATGTTATTTTCATATATAGTTATAATGTATCTCAAAATTATTCACTCCCTTTTTCCCTTTCCCTTCTCCTCTTAAACAGTCCTGTAGACTCAATTTGTAAATGTGCCCATATACACAAAGGTACAATCATGTCTATGAATATATATGCTCTTTAGGCCTAGCTTCTATATCGGAAAAAAACACGTATCTTGTGTTTTTGTTTATTTTTATTTTTTAGCTTGGTTCATTATGAAGTCCTCTATTATATCCACTTTTCTGAGAGCGACATGATTTCATTTTCCTTCATGGCCGTGTAACATTCCATGGTACATCTCTATTACTTCTTCTTTATCAGTTCAAGAAGATTCCAAGTGTCTGATTCCATCATTTGGCTATTGTGCAGAGTGTTGTAATAAGCATGAGTTATGTTGGCATCTTTCAGGTATATTGATATATTCTACTGACATACGCCTCATATTGGTATAATGGAGTCTTTGGAAGGGTCTATTTCTAGACTGATATCCATAATAGTTGCACTAGTTTGCATTCCCACCAAAAGAGTATAAAGATTCCTTTTCTAATTCATCTTACCACATTTTCTTGGTGGCTGTCATTCCAACTGAAGTAGATTTAATCTTATTGCAGTTTTAATTTGCATGTTCTCTATTATAGCTAAGGCTGTTGAACATTTCCTCATGACTTTATTAGCCATCTTTTTCTTCTTCTGAAAACTATGTAATTAGATTATTTCTGGTTTTTTTGCTGTCTAATTTCAGTCCTTTATATAGGATGGATATTAATCCCAATCCTTTATTTGTTGAATAGCTGGCAGCCCTAGGAAACTCCAAATTGTCATTACTCAGTCATGTGAGTCTGTCCTTCATTCCAGTCACTGCTGCCAGTGTTTTCAGCATGAGCAAGGGATGAACTGCACATCTCTTTGCTTTCACTTCCACATGGATCCAAAGTTCACATGACAGCACTGACTGCACATCAGCTGATTAAAAAAACAGGAGGGCCTGGGGACTTGCTCAGTGTAAGAGAACTCATCTGGCAAGTGCAAGGATTTAAGTTCAGACCTGAGCTCTGAAAACTACAGAAACAATTAAACAACAATCACAACCAAAACCACAAAAAGTGAGTCTTACCTGATGCTGGTGGCTTAATACTGGTAATCTTAGCTACTTAGGAGGCGGAGATCTGAGGATTGTGGTCAAAAGCCAGGCTGGGCAGGAAAATCAGTGAGACTCTTATCTCCAAAAATCCAGAAGTGAAGACAAGGCTCAAGTGGTAGAGCACCAGCTTTCAGCATAAAAGCTCAGGGTGAACACCCAGGCCCTATGTTCAAGCCCCAGATCCTTCACACATTAAAATGTCTTACTCTAAGACTGATTTATTAACTATCACCACCTAAATTCCTGTCACAAAGAAACCCAAAATGAATGCCACGAGACACGTCTTTCCAACACCACTCTTGGAAGCCCCACAAGTGGCACAGCCACCTCTTCATACATACATATAGATATGTGTATATGCGTATATATGTATATCTAGATACATACATACAATTGAAGTAAGAAAAAGATCATTGAGAATATGGAATTCCAGATTGAGCAACCACTCAAAAAGTTTCTCTTCAGGTCCTATAGAAGAGAATGGTAGTAAAACTAATGTTACATTTGGCAATATTATTTTATACATTTGTCTTTTAGAACAGATACTCAAAGAAGTATAGTTCTGCCTGGCATTGTGGCACATGTCTGTAATGCTAGCATTCAGAGGTGGCAGTAGCAAGCTAACAATTTAGAGACCAGCCTGGGACACAGAGAACTCCGGGTCACCCTGGAACTGTCTGTATCCAGAATAATACTAACAACAAATAAAAACAAGATTGCATAAAAAGCTTAGACTCTTTAAAAGAAGAAGAACAGAAGTACAGATGCATCAAGTTTCTAATTTATGGAAAGCTTGTCTTGCACAGTTCCTTGCTCTACATCATCCCTTACCCTACAGTATATCCTACCACTTGGTCAGCAGACACCATGAAAGCCAAAACCCCTGTAAAACCAAATACATACCTACTGTAGCAGAACTGGCAAAGATCGAAACTATCATGAAACCATAAAGAAATGTCTAACAGGAGGAAGATACAGGAGAAACTTCTGTGGAGCTGCAACCCACATCTACAAATGTCTATAAAGTAAGAAGCAATACCAAGAAGCTAAAAGGACTCTGAAAGGTCTCCAAAAAGTATATGATATGTGGGAATTTAGAAAGCTTATTAAGACATACATAAATATGCCAGGCCATATACTTGTTTGGGCATCCGCAAGTATGTAGACATCTGTCACAAATCATTAGCTAATATAAAATACGAAAAAATCCTTAAAAGCAGTTTCAAATCTAAATGCAACAGAGCAAACTTGTTTTAAAAAGTTATCACCTAGAAGCTGGGCACCGGTGACTCAGGCCTGTAATTCTAGCTTCTCAGGAGGCTGAGATCTGAGGATTATGGTTCAAAGGCAGCCCAGGCAAGGAAGTCTGTAAGACTCTTATCTCTAGTAAACCACTGAAAACTGGAAGTGGCACTGTGGCTAGAGTGGTAGCCTAGAGCTGAAGAGCTGAGGGATAGCACCAAGGCCCAGAGTTCAAGCCCCACAACCAAAAAAATTAAGTTATCACCTAGGTACTTACACCAAAAATATTATCTCAGTAAATCAAAGCCCCAAATCAGTCTCTGCTTAAGGATACATAATTATAAAGCATAATTCAGTGATCACAATTCTCAATAAAAGCAAATAAAGGTACATAGATTTCCACTACATCGTAGGTTCTCAGAGGACACACATTCACCCCTTACCTGGTCTCTTTACCTAATCCCCAGGTACAAGCTCCATATCTACCTATGCAGTCTTCAGTTCTAATACCTCTAGCGAAATGAATAGTATTCCTTTAAGCTACTACTGACGCTCTAGTCAATTTCTACATCAGAAAAAGCGATCATAAAAGTTGTCCCAAGGTAGCCTTTCAAAAAGTAATAGCATAATAACATACTGATATGAATTTGGCTAAATATTCATACATAATGAACAGATTCATATATTTTTGAAATTTATGTAGAAAATAGCACATATAAAATGACTTATGTTTTATCATTCCCACTGTATGTTTCAAAATGTTGTTTTCCTGTGTGGTCATCTGAATCAAAAGCTCTATTCCTGGGACCACCTCTCCCTCTGCTTCTCATGCCCCCTCTTGGGCTTCCACTTCCTTTCAGCGGCCTCTCTCAATCAAACTTGTCCACTGGTCTAGTCAAAGATGACAATGCAATATGATAAGAGAACCCAAGCCTCTGCCAGTGTTCTGCCTCATCCAGGCTCCTGTATGGTGTGGTACACTACCAGGATCTGGTGGTGTAATCACCTGCCCAGTTTCCCTTCTGCCCATCCTCCTGCTTTCTGAGGACCTACTTTTTTTCTACTAGACTCCAATCTCCTAAGATGTAGTTCTAAATGAATACATCTTTTTAATCATTTCAACACCTTGTTTATTAACTTTTTTTTAATTTGTAAAGGCTTTCCAAAACATTTTCCCTAACAACAAATTACTTATTTAAAAGAGATCCTGGCTGGGCACCGGTGGCTCACGCCTATAATCCTAGCTGTTCAGGAGACAGAGATCTGAGGATCAAAGTTCAAAGCCAGCCCAGGCAGGAAAGTCTAAGAGACATTTTATCTCCAATGAACCACAAGAAAACTGAAAGTAGAGCTGTGGCTTAAAATGGTAGAGCACTAGCCTTGAGCAAAGAAGTTCGCAGAAAGTGCCCAAACCCTGAGTTCAAGCCCCATGACTGACCAAAACAAAAACGGATCCTGAAATCAAGTAATCCGGATTATTAATAGCTTCAATACTTGCACCAGTAAATTATCCTACCATTCTCTCATGGCTAAGAAAAGCCATTCTTACCACAATAGAAAAGAAAGATCGAATTTACAATTTTCTTTTTTTGAAAACAAATGCAGAAGTATTGATGATGAATCTTACCTTTTTCATATAAAACATTATGCTAAATAAATTCTCTACATTGGCTTTTCTACCTTCTAACAAAACCCAAATCAATTTTAAAACAGAACATTTTTTTTCTGATTTAAAATTCTATTCTTTTCCAATATTCTTTATTAGCATTTAATATAATTTTGAGAAAAGAGAAATTATTTTTAACCTATCAAAATTCCTTACGTAAATTAGACTAGACATAGAAATACAGAAAAAAATCATAGCACATTATGAATTGTTAGAATATAGTCCAAAGGCTAATAATTTTTAAAATAATTTTTATTGAGATTCAGTGATTACATAAAATTCACAAATTTCACAGTATTGTGGGACAGTAATACTTAAAGTCATATACACATTTTAACCTTTACAAGGCAAATTGTCATTATCATGGTCTATAAAGTTTGTGAATTCTATAAGTTTTGACAATACAACTATTTCTTCCAAATCGGTTGATATGTACCTTTCTTTCCTTTTGTTTAGTGTAAGCTGCTCCCTCTTTCCCTGTCATTCTCTCCCTTCCATTGCTGCCCTTGAATTCCTTAGTTCATTTTCATTCAATGTCCAATGTAGCTGATGTGCCCCTCTGTTATATAGTCTCCTATTTTCCTCTGATTCTGTGTCCTGCTCCTAGATCCCCTCAGATGTGCACATATATATGGTACATATATATGGTATCTATCTATCTATCTATCTATCTATCTATCTATTTATCTATCTACCATATATAAGGTCGAGAACATGGAGTCATTTAGGAATGATATGACAAATTAAGTAGAGGTCCTTTGTTTCTTGAATCCTGTTTATTTTGTCATATTTCTTTGCATTTTGGATTTAACATTCACATATCAGGAAGCCATGTGCCATTTGTCTCTCTGATCTTGGCTTACCTTGCTTGAAATGATTTATTCTAATTCTATCAATTTCCAGTGAATACCATTATTTTATCCTTTCTAATGCCTGCATATTTCACTGTATGTAGGTACCACAATTTTTTGATCCATTCATCTGTAATGAGGCATCTGGGTTGTTTCCATATCTTAGCTATTGTGAACAGTGCTGCAATAAAACAAAGGACACATGGAGGTGCATGTGTCCTTGTATCCTGGTTCCTGTTGCTCAGGGTAGATGCCTAGGAGTGGTATGGCTGGGTCGTATGGGAGGTCTATATTTAGCTTTCTGAGGACCCTTCAGACTGCTTTCCAAAGTGGTTGTGTTAGTGTACATTTCCACTAGCAATTCAGGGGTTCCTCTTTCTCCATATACCCTCCAGCATTTGTTGTTGGCTGACATTAGGATGTGGTCCATTCTGACTGGTGTAAGGTGGTATCTCAGTGTTTTCATTTGCATTTCCTTTATGGCCAGGGATGATGAACATTTCATGTGTTTCTTTGCCATTTGTATCTCTTCTTCTGAGAAGTTTCTCTTTAGCTGCTTTCCCATTTAATATTTGGTTATATTTGGGAGGATTTAGTTTCTTGAGTTCCCTGTATATAATGGATATTAGGCGTTTCTCTTATCTATTGCTGGTGAATATTTTTTCCCAATTAGTTGGTTATCTCTAGTTTGGTTTCTATTTCTTCATTGATGCTGAAATTTTGTTTTAAGATAGTCCCATTCTTCGAGTCTCCAATTTGTTGTGACCCCGGGGACTTTGTTCAGGAAGTTCCTGCCTGTGCCTGTAAGTTCAACTGTCTCTCCTACTCTGTCCTGCAGTAGTTTCACAGGTTCAGGTTTGATGGGAAGGTGTTCAATTCATTTTGAGTTGATGCTAGTGCATGGAGACAGGTTGGGGTCCTCTTTTAGTTTTGTGCATGTGGCCACCTTGTTTTCCCAGCACCAATAGTTCTTCCACTGTATGTCTTTGGCTCCTTTGTCAAGTGTCAGATGAATATAGGTGTGTGATTTTACTTCTGGATCTTCTAGTCTGTTCCATTGCTCTTCGGGTCTGTTTTTGTGGCAATACTAAGCTGTCTTTGTTATTATGGCTCTTTAGAAGAGCTTGAAATCTGGTATCGTGATTTGTCCTTCATTGTTTCTTTTGCCTGTAATTGCTTTGGCTATTCTGGGTTGTTTGTAACACAAATCTTTAAAAAAAAGTCTACCCAATACTTGAACAGCAAACACATACATGGGAAACAACATCAGTGAAAATCAGTCCTACATTTATAGAAATCTAGATCAGATAACAACAAAACACCAAAGTCTTCTCAAATATATTAATGATAGAAACCAAGCCTAAAATCATCCCTGTGTTGTAATCCTTGAAAACAGTATATATTCCATATACTTTTTTCCCATTTCCTTTATTGTTGTTGTTGTTGTTTTGAGTTTGCATTTTTTTGAAACGTGGTCTTCCTAATCTAACCCAGGATACAAACTTGTAATTATCCTGCTTCAGCCTCATAATTACTAGAACAACAGGTGTGAAGCAGTACACCAGGTCTTCTGTATTTTAAAACTTGATGAAAATTAAATAATCTTGTACTCAAGAAGTTTAATTCTTGACAAACTCCAACACAAAATGCAGAAGAATAACATATGGATCATGAAACCTGAGCTGGGTGTCAGTGGCTCACACGTGTAATCCAGCTACTCAGGAGGCTGAGATCTGAGAATTGTGGTTCAAAGATAGCCTGTGCAGGAAAGTTCGTGAGACCCTTATCTCCAATTAACCACCAGAAAACCAGAGAACACTGCCATTTACATTTGGTAGGAGCATCAGAAGTTGTGTCCTCTCAATGGGTCATGTGAGAAATATGTATGCTACAAAAATAACTGGTCTACACTTTATTCCAGATTAAAGAAGGTAGAACACTTCGTGAAATTTGAATGCAAATTAAATAATTTAAAGAATCAGATAATAGTGCTATATCAATATTAATTACTTTAATAATTCTGTCATTGTTTTTGACAAATACATAAAGTATTTAGGGATAAAGGAACACTCACACATCTTATTTCTAAATGACAAAGAGAAAACTATGTATATAGAAAAGGAGAGAATAGTAAAGCAAATATGTTAAGAAGTTGATATTCAGGGAATCCAAATGAAGGGTATAAGAGAATATTTTATGTAATTCTTGCCATGTTTTTATAAATCAAATTATTTTAAAAGAAATAAAGAAAAGTCACTTCATTGTCTCATATCCCTGTGCCCCTACTATTACATATGTTATTTCACTTCACAGACAGATTTTCATGTCACAAAAATCTATCTTTTTAAGGCTACCATACTTATTAAAAAAAGAAAAGGTGACATGTTCAATTATACTTTTTAAAGTTCCATACTTTTTTAAAATGATGGCAACGACGGTTTCTGCATTTGAACAAAAATTTCATTTTTTCCATAGAAGAAAAGTCTGAATAGATAAAAAATACATAAACCTTTCAAAAATTTAGTTCTGATCCAAGAGGCTTTACATATAAAAGTGGCCATTACAGAGAAAATTTGAAATAATCACCAAAAAATAAAAAATAAAGTGAGCTTTTCCAGAACTTTCTCTAACCTTGTGGCAGATCCACCAGGTTGTGCATTGCTGTTTTATGTATCCCTTCTAGTTAGTCACCATATGCACACCACTTCAGATGTGCTGCTTTCTGCTACATGTCCTTTATTTACTTATTTCTAATTGACTCTAGCAGGGATGAGGTACACTTGACCCATGGGCCATATAAGGCCTGAAAAATCATTTGGTACATGACAGGTTATAAATATCCAAATAGCGCTTGGTGGAAAACGGTTCCTTACTCCAGCCTTATAAAGCCATGTTCTTTGATTAAGACTTTGTTTAGGACAGGGTCCTAAATGAATTTGGATGGCAGGAAGTCAAAACACTTTGAGAAACTTGACTCCCTGAACACAGAACTATCGTGCTAAGCATAAGCAAAATAATAACTACGTTTGTAGAAGGTTTTGCTCTGACTCAGGAGACATGGTAGAATGCACCAGTCCTATGCATTACTTCACACCAGAGAACTTTCCAGAGATTGGTATCATGTATCATATTTGACTTTTCTTCACATGTCTCATGATAGCCTACTTAGCTGATCATAGAATTAAGAATCTGTTTCAATATATTTAAGAGTCTGAATTCATAATGCTAAATCAAAACCCTAATTATATCCCTACTCTAAAATTAGCTCCTTAATGTAAAACTTCAAAGTAAAATTTTAAAGAATCGAATATACTCATCTGTTTTGGTTTTGTTTTGTTTTGCTGTACTGGGGCTTGAGTTAAGGGCTGTATGCTTGCTACAAAGGTACTCTACTTGAACCATGCCTCCAGTTCCTTTGGATTATTTACTTGTTTATTTTTTTCTGGTGTCAGTATTGGTGCTTACACTCAGGACCTTGAGCTTTTACTTACCTTTTTTTTTGTTGTTGTTTACAGCTGCTGCTGTATTAGGCCTCAACTCTAATCTGGCTAATTGGAGAGAAAATATTATGGATTTTACTGCCTGGGCTGACTTCAAACTGTGATCCTCAGATCTTACCCTTCTGAGTAGCTATTACTACAGATGTGAGCCACTAGAGTCCAGCTATCTTGTTACTTTTGTATACTTGCTTTTGATTAGGCCAGCCTGGACCCCATATTTATGCTTCCCACATAGGTGACAGGCATGTACCATGACACTCAGCTTTTTATAAGTTAAGGTGGTGTCTTGCAAAACAGCTATGTTAACTGGTGTATAACACTGCACTGAGTGCTTCTCATACTTATGAAAAATATTTTTTTTCCTTTGCAGTGGTATTAGACATTGATCCTAGGGCCTTGTATATTCTAAAGAGCTCTCCCAATGCTCTACTGATAAAGTACATTCCAAGCCCATGGTTAATTTATTATTTATTTATTTTTGTTGTTCATGGGGTTTGAACTCTGGGCCTGGGTGCTATCTCTCAGCTCTTCATCTCAAGGCTAGCACTCTACCATTTAAACCATAGCACCATTTCCTGTTTTCTGGTGGTTAATTAGAGATAAGAGTATCAAGGATTTTCGTGCTTGGGGTTGCCTTTGAACCATGATCCTCATATCTCAGCCTCCTGAGTAGCTAGAATTACAGGCATGAGCCAACAGAACCCAGATTCACATTTAGTTTTAATTATACAACTGGCCCTGAATCTTGATATAAGGTCATCTCTGAAATACATGAATATCTTTCAGGTGTCATATAAAATAATAATGACTTGTTGCGTAAACTATCAAAATGTTCCTAAGATCTGTAATATGGAAAGGTCACAAAGGGTTATGGCTGTTCTGAAAAGTCCTCTGGTTCCCCAACCATCCCAGTTGAGGACTGTACATACATTTCAGCTGAAAACTTCTCAGCTGTAAAGTCGGCTTGCCTCTTGGTCTCAAAGGGTCCATATTCCCTGTAGGATCTCTGCTCAGATCTATTAAGTATCACCTCTTTTCTCCAGCTGTCATTCCAGCCTTGTTGCTCCCCTTTTCTAGGAGTCCACTTCTGGCCTGCCAGCAGAAAACCAAAGCAGAGGGCTAAAACACAACATCCATGAAACACTAGGTACAATTCTATAGGTTCCTTAAGATTTCATTTTTCCAAAAACCAGTTGGAATACCACTGGATAAATGGGAATTTCAGGGGAAAAAGTTGCTGATGTTATTTTCTAGAATTTATTCATTTTAATAAAACCTTATTACTATTATGACTTCACTTATGTTTTAGAGAGTATACGATAAACCATATAATTATAGGTATCTTTTTCTTTCTTTTTGTTGTTGCTGTGTTTTGAAATAAGGTCATTACATATGTTTGAGATTAGCCTGGAACTCACAATCGTTCTGTATCAAGACTCCTGAGTGTTAAAATCATAGGCATGCACCACACCTGGTTAATTATAGATGACCTCTATTAACACAATTTAATAAACTAGCTACATTTCACATTTCAAAAGCAGCTTTATGAAACCATAGTTCTAAACCTCATCCAGGAAAGTAATACATACCAGTGCCTTTGATTGTAGTTTAAAGTACAATATTAGATTGTACTTAACATCGTATTTTAAAAAGATTTTCCTTCCCTTTAATAGGATTTATATATTTGCCATATGGCTCTAGTGTGGGCCTCAACTCAGTTTTCAACTCACTCAAGAAGGTATCTTTTATTGTCCATTTGAGAATCGAGCATCCAGGTGAAACAAGGACAAAGTGCTAACCCTCTTTTGTCTTTTCTCTTCTGCTGCTTTAGAATATGCAATCAAATCCTGTATTTTAAGCGATCTAATAAGTTAGTAAATAAATTGTGAACTTTGTCATTTCTTAAACTGTCTTCCAAAATTGTCTTTTTCCCCTTAGATTTAAAAGGCTCCTCAAATATTATTTATAGCTTTTGCTATACTTCTTTGATTTTCCTTAGGAGTAATTACACCACGCTGATAGTACATATAGAAAAATATTAAAATTTATTCAAATAATGGGTGTACATCTCATTAAATTTCTCTCATGTATCCACATTGAAAATACAGGCATAGAGCTGGGAATGTGGCTTAGTGGTTGCCTACCATGCAAGATGCCCTGTACCACATAAACAGAACAAGGCAGAAGTGGCACTGTGGCTCAGTGGTAGAACACTACCCTTGAGCAAAAGCAGTTCAGAGAAAGTGCCCAGATCCTAAGTTCAAGCCCCAGGACTGGCAAAAATTACAAAATTTAAAAATACAGGGATTTTTTTTCAGTTTTCTCATTAATATTTCCTAACTAAACTTTATACTCTAACACAAATAAGTAAGTACTATCAAGTCTTAAAATAAAAATCCTGTTTGTACATCACGAACATAATATTATGTAATTACCTTGAATATAAAATGTTTTTGATTGTCAAATATTGCACAAGAGATTTAAGATCACTCTGATATGGCTCTAATATCCTATAATATCAGTAACTATTTAAATCTAACTTACATCACTTTATGATATTTTCATAGAGGATTATACTTCTAGTGTAGAAACAAATCAGATCAACCAAAATAGAAGGAGTAGTTGAAATCAGGGGGGAAATGTCACTAAGTTGTTAATAAGTTGAGCCAGGCACTGGTGGGTCACACCTGAAATCCAAGCTACTCAGAAGGTCAAGAGCTGAGGATCGTGGTTCAAAGCCAGCCTGGCAGAAAATCCATGAGGCTCTTATCTCCAATTGACCACCAGAAAAACTGAAATTAGCACTGTGGTTCAAAGCAGTAGAGTGTTAGGCTTGAACAGAAGATCTGAGGGACAAAATCCAGACCCAGTGCTCAAGCTCCACAACAACAAAACAAAACAAAACAACAAAAAAAAACAAGTTGAAGCTGAGCACTGGTGGCTTATTCCTGTAGTCCTAGCTACTTATAAGAATGGAATTTGAGGATCAGAGTTCGAAGCCAACCCAGGCACAAAAGTTATGTTATCTCTAAGAAAGCCAGAAGTGGAGCTGTGGCTTCAAGTGGTAGAGCACTAACCAAAAGCAAAAGAAAAAGCTAAGGGACAGAGCCTAGGCCTTAAGTTCAATCCCTAGAATTAGCACCTACATAAATAAAGTTAGCAAACTGAAAAATTAAAAGATTTGTTTTAGATTTTCTATTTGCAACCCATAAGCATTTGTGTTTTACCATTATAGTATCTCCATTCAACTACAGAATTACATAATTGCTTATTCTACCTTCTTTCTGCTACCTCATTTTTAACTATATCAATTAAACTTGCTTTATAGTAAAGTCATTTCCATCATTTCTGTATGAAAATTGAAGTGTTAAATAGAATTGGCTACTTACTAGGATATTTACCAATATCCTGCAAATACTACATTTGCCCTCTAAATCTCCAAAGACCAAAGCTAATAGTGACAGACATTTCCCCCCCCAAATCAGTTGTAAGAGGTCAAAACTGCAATTGAACCCACCTTGCTTTTCCATACTAGAACAGCAGCTTGCATTTCACCAGCCCTTTCCAATAAAAGGCTTGCATTAGCATTTGATCACTGATCTAAACACAAGCTTAGAAAAAGAAAAGAATACAGTAAAATTTCCAGCAAGAGTTCCCATAAAATAGTTGCATTTTGGCTCAAAGGGTTTCCTAGGCTCTGAAGAAAGCTGAGGAAAGCGAGCTGAAACAGTCTCTGATGGTTCGAGAATATACTGAGCAAAGGGCCTCTCATAAGTTTCTGTACAGCTTTGGATAGTTTAGTATATTAAAACTTCAAATTCCACGGGGCAAGCATCTAATTCCCACATTCTGGAGGATTAATGTTTCTGGTATATGTCAAAAAGTGTATTCCCAAGTGCTTGACATTTCTTTATGCTAAGCATTCACTCAATCTTCAGACTAAATTTTAAATGTTTCATTTTGCCTAACATCAACTTATCTGACAGTTTCTGTTTGTCTGACATATACTAGTTGTTACAAATAAGGGAAACCATAGGATCTATGTTTCTTTGGACCTGGCTTACTTCACTTAATATGAGTTTTGCCAAGCATTTCTATTTCCTAACAAATAGGGCAATGTCATTGTTTCTGATGGAGGCATAGACTTCCATTGTGTATATACACCACATTTTCTTGATCCATTCATCTATTGAGGGGCATCTGGATTGGAACCCCAAGATAAGGATTCAAATGTTTCTTCTTTTCTTTTTTATTATGAGAATACCGTACAGAGGAATTACAATTACATGGGAAAGATAACGAGTACATTTCTTATCAAGCATTGTAGCCTCCTCTTTGTTTCCACTTCCCATCCCTTTCCATACTCCCTCCTCTCCCCACCGGACACTCCCCCCACCCCTCACCACAGTTGTAAAGTTCGTTTTTTGACATAACGACTTGTACATCGCATTATTGCAATGAGTCTACCTGTATCCTTAGTTAAACGATTTGTTTTTCCCTTCCCCCCCACAAATTATACCAACATCAAATACAGTGAAAGCATGGGTTATACAGACAAGGGACTCATATCTAAAATATACTTAGAACTTAAAAAATTAAATCCCCCAAAACCAAATCTTCAAAGAAACAACTGCCCAATAAATAAGTGGGCTAACGACTTAAAGAGAAACTTCTCTGAAAAGGAAAGGATAGTCAATAGATACATGAAGAAATGTTTTTTTTTCTTTCCTGCGATTGTTTTGAACATATTTATAAGATGATTTCTTTGTTGCTTTTTATGTCCCTCCCCTATGGTATAATCCCTGCTTTCACTGTATTTGATGTTGGTATTGAAAGGTTAAAGTTTTGAGGCAGTGACCACTTGTTGCTTGTTTGTAGCAAAGCAACAAATGGGGCTAAACTGCACGGTTGTGTGCCTTTATAAGACTTGAAAATCCTTAAAAAAAAAAAAAAAAAAGACTTGAAAATCCTTAGCTCAGGGCTCTCTTCCTGGGTTCCTCTGTGTCGGAGTGGAAAACGAGGCCCAAGCTGCAGCCCGTTTAAATAAAACAGCTGTAGAATCTGACTCTCGGTGAGAGGTCTATTAGGGATCTAGTAGCCGTGGCAAAGACAGGAAAGGAAGGACAGAAAACATGAAATTGAGCGTGAAAAGAGAGACGGGCAAAGGAAAAGAGGATAGACTTGTTGGAATCGCGACTATCACATGCTGAGCATACAGGGTTCATAGACGGCAGCAGTTTCATTCGAGATGTAAAAAGATATGCAGGCGCAGCAATCATCACGGACACTGAGATAGTGTGGGCAAGAGCACTCCCCCAGGGAATATCTGCACAAAGAGCAGAGCTAGTGGCACTAACAAAAGCCCTACAGGTGGGAAAATGGAAGAGACTAAACATTTACACAGACAGTCGGTATGCTTTTGCCACCGTGCGTGTCCATGGAGCCATTTCCCAAGAGAGGGGGCTGCTGACAGCTGAGGGAAAATCTATTAAAAACAAACAAGAAATTTTAAGCCTCAGCCAGGCCAGATGGGAACCAGCAAATATTGCCATTATGCACTGCCCTGGCCATCAAAAGGGAACTGATTCTATAACCAAAGGAAATAACGGCCGATCAGGCAGCTAAGGAGCCCTCCAGTCCAGAGCTGACTCTAGTAGACCCACGGCCACGAGCTTTGCCTGCTGAGCCTCAGTACTCCCAAGAAGACTTGCAGTGGATAAAGAAAATTCCCATGGCCTATAAACCTCCGGACAGAGAAGGAAAACTGGTGAGGGGAAAGTTATCTTGCTAGAAAGATTGGGGAAGGGGATTCTAAAGAGAATCCATCGCGTCCCTCACATGGGAACCCGAAGACTGCAGGACATGCTCCAACACTACAAAGTAAAAATCAACTCATTGAGGACTTTGTTAAAAATTGTGAAGCCTGTCAGCTCACCAATGCCCCCAATCAACGGGTTGCAAAAGGAGCTTGCCTCCGTGGAGATAAGCCAGGTGTGTATTGGGAAGTAGACTTCACAGAAATTAAAACTGCAAAATTTGGATATAAATATTTGCTAGTTTTTGTAGACAGTTTTTCAGGATGGGTTGAAGCCTACCCAACAAACATGAGACTGCGAAAGTCATTGCTAAGAAGATCCGGGAAGAAATCCTATCCAGATATGTCTTCCCATCCACCGTTGGGACAGATAATGGATGGGCCTTCGTCTCAAAAGTAAGTCAGGGAATAGCCACAGCACCTGGGATGGATTGGAAATTGCACTGTGCTTATAGACCCCAGAGTTCAGGGCAGGTAGAAAGAATGAATCAGAAAAGAGACCTTAAATAAATTGTCCTTGGAGACTGACACAGATTGGGTATCACTCCTTCCTTTTGCCCTGTTTAGAATAAGAACTTCACCCTATTAGTTTGGCTTTACTCCTTTTGAAATAATGCATGGACCCCCTCCATCCATTATCCCTAGTCTTCAGACTGAATTGCTTGCTGATTTGATGATACTGAATTTCTGTGTAAGCCTGACTATTTACAGCTGTTGCATAAGAGTATGTGGCCCCAGCTTAGAACATTATGATTCTGCTTCTATTCCTACCCCCCATTTGTTTAAACCAGGGGACTGGGTGTTTGTTCGAAGGCACAACTTGAGATCTCTGGAACCACGGTGGAAGGGACCTTACATGGTGCTACTGACTACTCCTCCTGCCCTTGCTGCTTGGATCCACTGCTCCCATGCCAGACCAGCTGACCCCTTTGCCCTGGATGACCGTGGGGAAACATGGGAAGTCTGCAAGAATCCTACCCAACCACAGACCTCAAGAAAAGAAAAATAAACTGATTGTTATTGATATTGTTGTTTAACAGTATGGCTAAGGTCAGAGAGGGACTATACCCGTTCAAGTTCGAGAGGTATTGAAATTTAGTTTTGGGCCAGAGCTACAAGATTGTGTCTCAGGACCATAAGTCAATGGGGGGGAATGAAGGGTTAAAATTTTGAGGCAGTGACCACTTGTTGCTTGTTTGTAGCAGAGCAATAGGTGGTGATAAACCACCTGGGTGTGTACCTTTATAAGACCTGCACATCCTTAGCTCGATGCTCTCCTCCTGAGCGCCACTGTGTCAGAGTGTAAGAGGAGGCCCGAGCTGCAGCCTGTTTAAATAAAACAGCTGTAGAGTTTTTCTTGGTGGGGGTCCTGTGACCTTGGCATAACAGGTATAATTTTAAAGGGGAAGGAAAAAAACAAATTGTTTAAATAGGGATACAGGTGGACCCATTGCAACAATGAGATGTACAAGACATTATGTTGAAAAATGTACTTTACAACTTTGGCAGGGGTGGGGGTGGGGTGGAAAGGGGAAATGATGGGAATGGGAAACAATGGAGGAGGCAACAATGCTTCATAAGAAATGTACTCATTATCTTGCCCATGTAATTTTAACCCCTCTGTATGGCTTTTTCACAATAAAATAAATAAATAAAATATTTAAGTAGAGAAAATCACAGACCTTCATAACAGGGCTTACAGAAATTTGTGTAGAACTTTAACACTCATTACAGATAAATTTAGTACAGTAACTACATAAATGGAAATTAATGAGGTGCTTTCTTCTATTATGCACCTTATTCTACCTATAAAATTACCTCAAGATTTGTAAATATAGATCTCAAAAGCCAGATTGCCTAGACTCTAAATGGACAGAAAAGTTGGTAAGTGCACTGTCAGGCAGGAAGTGGACTGCATCCCAGGTTATATCACTTAAGTTTTGAAAAAAGAAAAAGCACTGTGCATTTATGTAATTAAATTTGTGTATATAAATTCACAGTGCTGACATCAGGAAAAATAAAGGGTGTTCATTCAATGTCATACATGTTTAAAATTTTCACCACAGGGTAGGACTGTAGTTCACTGATAATGTCCTTTGGCCTGGCTTGCTTGAGGCCCCAAGTTTGATCCTCAATACTATAAGAAAAAAATGACAAAATTTTATTTTAAAATTGAAAACAGTGAAAAGTCAGCTTATTAGCAATACTAGCTGCAGTGTCACACTCTTCTAAAGGACACAACATTTTCATTTGTTTAAAAAAATGAAGCTAGACATGAAGTCATGATGGCACGCACTTCTAATCTCAGCTTTGTAGGAAGCAGAGGGAGACAGCTATATCTAAAAATTAGTGAGGCCATCAGTTCAAACTATTATAGCAAAAACTACGTAGATCAGTAAATAAATGGAGAATCCTTGCCTCATTTAATTTTATATTTATCTAATTTGAGAAAAAAGTAAGGTAAAAGTGCATTATCTCATTTGATTAAGTAAGGTCATACACTTACTGACATACCGAATAGCATTTGGTTTTCAGCATCCTTATTTTACAGACTTTATTTTACAGACTTCTGATTCTCAAGCAACAAATCTTCTCCACACAGATAAAGGTAGAGTCGCGATTTGCACAAGTCAAGGTGCTAGCACTTAAAATTTTCTGACAGGGCATGAACTCACACTTTGTGTGTGTGTCTGCACACATGTATATGTGAGTGTGCACGCATGTCCATGCTCAGGCCTGAGCACTGTCCCTCAAGACTTCTGGCTCAGCGTTGTCACTCCACGACTGAACTGCAACCCCACCATGGTTAACAGGAGGTAAGAGTCTCCTGAACTTTCCTGCCAGGCTGTCTTTCAACCTTGTTTCCATTTTAGCATCCTGAAGACCTAGGAGAACAGGCGTGAGCTTCTGCTGCCTAGAAAGCAGTGGATGAGTCTTGACCAAGCCAGAAATAGGCAAACAAGTTCTGCTAATGACAACAACTACACACCTAAGATCACTACTCAGAACATTGACAACTACACACCTAGCTGCAGTACTCAGAACAGTGACAACTGCACACCTAATCTCAATACTCAGAACAATGACAACCACACTCAAAACTACAATACTCAGAAAACTGAATACAGAACACCAAACGTCAATACTCAGAACAGTGAAAACTACACACATAAGCTCAGTACTCACAACAGTGACAACTGCACACCTAAATTCAACATTCAGAAAAGTGACAACTACAAATCTAACCTCAGTAATCAGAACAGTGACAACTCTACAGCTAACATCAATAATTAGAACAGTCAAAACAGTGACAAATGCACACCTAATCTCACTACTCAGAAAAGTGACAACCACACACCTAACCTCAATACTCAGAACAGTGACAATTACACACCTAACCTCAACACTCAGAACAGTGACAATTGTACACCTAATCTCAACTCAGAACAGACACAGCTACACACCTAATCTCAATACTCAGAAAAGTGATAATTTCACAACTAACCCCAGTACTCAGAACAGTGAAAAATACACACCCAATCTCAATACTCAGAACAGTGAAAACTACATACCTAAACTCAATACTCAGAACCGTGACAACCACACTCCTAACTTCAATACTCAGAACACTGACAACAGCACACCAAACCTCAATACTCAGAAGTGACAAATATACACATGAACTCACTACTCAAAACAGTGGCAACTACACACCTCATTTCAACATTAAAAACAGTGACAACCAAACACATAACCTCAATATCAGAACAGTGACACCTGCACACCTAACATCAATACTCAGAACAGTCAAAACAGTAACAAATGCACATCTAATCTCAATACTCAAACTAGTGACAACCGCACACCTAACCTGAATACTCAGAACAGTGACAACAGAACACCTAAACTCAACACTCAGAATGGTGACAACTACACATCTAACCTCAACACTCAGAGCAGTGACAACTACACTCCTAACCTGAGTACTCTGAACAGTGACAACCACACACCTAACATCAATACTCAGAACAATGACAATAGCACACCTAACCTCAGTACTCAGATCAGTGACAACTGCATATCTCAAACACTCAGAACAGTGACATCCACACACCTAACTTCAAAACTCAGAACAGTGACAACTGCACACCTAACATCAATCTCAGAACAGTCAGAACAATGACAACTGCACACCTAACCTCACTACTCAGAACAGTGACAGCTATATACCTAACCTCAGCACTCAGAACTGTGACAACCACACACCTAACCTAAATACACACAAAAGCAACAACTGCACATCTAACTTCAGTCATCAGAATAGTGACAACTACATACCTAAACTCAATACTCAGAACAGTGACAAATACACACCTAACCTCAGTTTTCTGAACAGTGACAACTACCACATAACCTCAGTACTCAGAACAGTGACAACCGCACACCTAACCTCAATATTCAGAGCAGTGCACAACAAACCTCGACTCAGACCAGAGATAACTACCCACCTAATCTCAGTCAGAACAGTAACAACTACACATTTAACCTCAACACTCAGAATAGTGACAACTACACATTTAACCTTAGTACTCAGAACAGTGACAACTACACACCTAACTTCTTTTCTCAGAAAAGTGACAACCACATACCTAACCTCAATACTCAGAACAGTTACAATTGCACATCTAACCTCAACACCTAGAATAGTGACAACCACACAGCTAACCTCAACAATCAGAAGAGTGACAATCACACACCTCACCTCATGACAACCACTCACCTCACTCAGCACTCAGGGAAGAAATGGGAGGCAGGTGCAGACGCCTCAGGCCAGGGCGGGTCAGGTGGAAGTGTTTTCTGAGGTGCCCTTCCTCTTCCTGCACCAGGCCATGGTCTGATGAGGCGGGAGACATCTAGAAGCTTGGAGGTGCCAGGGTTAGGAACGCCTGTCTTAGAGCAGTCAGGGGTGATTCAGGAATGCAAGTGCAGCCAGGCCAGCGCCAGGTAGAGAAAGGCAACCCCACCCCCCATCCTCTGTGGCCCCCCACCGGCCGCCCCCTTCCCTTCATGCCTGTCCCCTTCCTCACAATGTGTGGGCTGGGCCAGTGGTGGTGGCAGCACCAGCCCGCTCCATACTTGCTTGCTGGCTCGGTGGCACCCCAATTTTGTCACACTCCAGGGCCAACTAGGGAGCCAGCCAGGCTCCCCCTTTCATAGGCTCCCACCTTCGTGGCCAAGAGCACTCTTGGCACATGAAATGCCTCCAGGGCTCTCATCCTCGCTGCACACAGCGCCTTGGTCTCATGCCAAGGATCTAGGAAGCTGGCCTGGTTGTCCTGCACCCCGTGCCCTTCCTCTTCTCTCCTACACATGTACCTGGTGGCTGAGGGCCTGGACTGTCCTGCCAAGGCTCACCGGGCACCGGGAGGCTCTTGAGCTCCTTCTGAGACTCCCTGTGGCCGCCGCCAGCGTCCAGCCTGGGAACCTAAGTTCCTGTGTAGCTCCACCGGGGCTGCAGCCACCATTGCGGTCTTGTCTTGCTTGCGGCTATGCAGCTGCTGCTGCTGGCGAGAGCGATTGGCATCTCACAGGATGTGGAACCGTTCCTACTCACCTTCCAGCAGCTGGTAGAAGCGGTTGGCCAGGACCCAGCAAAAGCTCTCCTGCATAGAATCGCTGGTGGTGGCCACAGGGCACCAGAGCACCCTTATCCAGCTTTGGTCACTGCAGGTCTAGGCAGGCAGCCCACACAAGCAACGCTCAGCACATCCTGTGGCAAGGACCCATTCCACCTGCCTCCTCCCTCTCTGCTGGGCCCTGTCCAGTCCCTCCAAGCACCTGCCCCTGCCACTGCTGCTACCACTGCCTACCCAACCGCCGTGAGACAGCCAATCAACACCCAGAGACATTCCCCTTTCCCAACCGGCGAGCCAGAGAGCCCAATCACAGGCCGGTGGCTGTTACTTCACTTGACCTCTGCACCCCACCCCCGGCCCATTCCGGAGGGACGGGGCCAGAGGTGAAACCACAACAGATGGACGCAGGTGACTTGCACTGTCAACCAGGGGGTCAGTCTTGGCTATCCTGTAACCCCATGGAACTTGGGGTACTTTCCATGTCTGCCACACGTCTGTGAAGGTTACACATTCACTTAGCCATTCAACAGCCATGTACTTAGCATTTAGTGTGTTGTTGAAGAAGCACCAGCTGCTTCTTGTTATGGACCTTAGACCTTAGTCTGCATACTGAGAAAAAAGAAGGAATCCTTTCTAACTTCCGTTCCAAGGTTCTACCTTGAAGACGTGATTCCTAGTGCAAAGAAATAGCCATGAAGACATGACTCCCAGCACAAGTGCAAGGATCTAACCATGAGGTCGTGACTCCCAGTGCAAGGATTTGACCATGAGGATGTGATTCCCAGTGCAAGTGTCTGACCATGAGGATGTGACTTCTAATGAAAGGGTCTGACCATGAGAATGTGACTCCTAGTGCATGAATGTGACTATGAGGATGTGACTCCAAGTGCAAGTGTCTAGCCATGAGGACGTGACTCCTAGTGCAAGGGTCTGAGCATGAGGACATGACTTCTAGTGCAAGAATCTGACCATGAGGATGTGACTCCTAGTGCAAGGGTCTGACCATGAGGATGCGTGGGAAAGCTTTACTTTGGAAATGAAGGTTAAGGTGAAAGGGAAAGATGATAAGGGGCAGATGAAGACGTCTTGAGGTGGGATGGAGTGCAAACCTTATTAAGCTCACAGGAAAGCAGTGTGACTGGGAGGAGAAGGATTAGACAAAGACCTAATTTTAGTCTTCATTCCAGGAGCAGTGCCTTAAAAACAACCAATTTATATTTGAAAGGACCACTCTAATTGTACTGTGAAGAAACTAGAGTGTATTATCCAGGGAAGAATTGATGAGGTCACTTGGACTTAGGATGGTAGCAGTGGATATAAGTAAGAGTGACTAGATCAGCAGGATTTGGGACTGTGTTTGGTATGGATGATAAAGCTGATGTGATGATTCTTTTGCTGGCGTGGGCATCTGAAATGGGAATGCTTGTCACAACTAAATACAACACTGGGAAGGGACCATGAGTTTCATCTTGGGCATGTTGAGGTTGGTGATTGGATAGTTTTGTTTGTCATTTCAGACATTCAGTTAAGGCCTGGAGCTCAGAACAGATGGGTTTCTTTCAGGAAATCTTTCCCACATACTAGTGGCTGCCCCATCTTACAGACATCACTTTCTCTTACATTTTGGATTTTGTTCAGGTATCAGGTAACTGTGGACCACAGGGGAAACGGGGCCCCTTCCAGCCTCAACCTTCATTAATCTTACATCATTCATTGTAATTCCATTCTTTTGCCAGCAACTGCTGATGAATAGGTTGCCTTGAATATCTGGCAGAGCAGATTGGAGGGGGAAAATTCAGGGCAAGCTTTTCTTATACCTAAAAAGAAATTGAAGCTGGGTACAGGTGGTATGCCTAGCATCCTAACTACTGAGAAGACTAATATGTCAGCATCGTGGTTCAAAACCATCCTGGGCAGACAAGTCTGGCAAAAACTCTTCTCTCCAACTAACCCTTCATTGCAACTACACATATGGAGAAAGCCTAGATCCTGAATATTTTGGTACTTCCAACTTAACCCACTTGGGAACCCCCCTACCTCCCTACTTGTCATTAAATAAGTTCACCAATAAAATAAAGTGGAAAAAAAGATAATATGGACAGAAGGTGTGTTTCATTTTTTACTTTTTTGTGGTCTTGGGGCTTGAATGCAGGGCCTGAGTGCTGCCCTGAGCTTTTTTCTCTCATGGTTAGTGCTCTAACAGTTTGAACCATACTGGCACTCCTAGCTTTCTGGTGGTTAATCGGAGATAAGAATCTCATAGACTGGGGCTGGGAAGGTTGCTCAGTGGTAGAGCGCTTGTCTTGCATGCATGAGGCCCTGGGTTCAATTCCTCAGCACCACATAAGAAAAAAGACAAAAGCAGGAAGTGGTGCTGTGGCATAAGTGGTAGAGCACTAGCCTTGAGCTGAAGAGCTGAGGGACAGTGCCCAGGCCCAGAGTTCAGGCCCCATGACCGCACCAAAAAAAAAAAAGAATCTCATATCTCAGCCTTATGATTAGTATTACAGAAGTGAGCCACTGCCTTCTGGTTGGACAAAAGGTTTTGATAAATGCAGTGACATAGTTAACCTCCCAAACACTGTATTAACTAAAAGAAGCCAGAGGTAAAAGGCCATTTATTGTATGATTCCACTGATATAAAATATTTGTAAAACAGGCAAATCCATAGAGACAGAGTAGATTAGTGCTAACAGGAATTAGGGGCAATGTAATGTTGGAGAATTACTCCTTAATAGGTCTTCTGTAAGGTAATAAAAAATACTCCAGAAATAATGCAACAGTAACACAAAATTGTGAATTGCTAAATGTCACTGACTTACACATTTCACATTGTGAAAATAATAATTTTTTAACCACAACTTAAGGAGAAAATTTACTTTGTACCCAGATCAAATTTGAACCCTGTCCTGCCACCCATTAACTCTGTGATTTTGGACAGGTATTTTTGGGCCTTGTTTTCTCATCCATAAAATGGAGACATCACAGTCCCTACCTCCAAGGGCTACTTTGAAGTTGGAATGAGATCATTCATTTACAGTGATCAGCACAGTGCCATCACATAATAACTCATCATGAGAAGTCTTGTTATTAAATGTTATTAGTGTCATTCATCATCGATCACATAATTTTCAGTCAGGCTTGATAGCAGATAGAGTCATCTTAAATTTTCTTAAGGTTTGTTTTTGTTTCTGTTTTGGGGCTTGATCATAGAGCCCGAGCGCTGTCGCTGGACCTCTTTGTGCTCAAGATTAGTGTTCTACCACTTGAGACACAACTCTACTTCCAGTTTTTGAGTGTCTAATTGGAGATAAAAATCTCATGGGGACTTTTCTGCCCATCCAGCGTCAAATCTCAATCCTCAGACGTCAGCCTCATGAGTAGCTAGGATTAGAGGTGTGAGCCACCAGCACCCAAATTCTGAAGTTTTCTTTTTTGAATTGGGCTGGTACTGGGTCTTGAATTCAGGTCCTCTCATTCTTGCATTGCTTTTTTTGTGAAGTTTGACATTCTACCACTTGAACCACAACTCTACTTTTGGGTTTTTCCTGGTTAATTGGATATAATAGTCTCACGATTTTCTACAGAGGCTGGCTTCTAACCTTGATCCTCAGATCTCAGCCTCCTAAGTAGCTAGGACCACAGGTGTGAACACAGGTGTGAACTCCCAGAAGATTATTTTTTTTTGGTCTGTTCTTTTTTGGTTGTGGTAATTGAACCCAGGACACTGTGCTTGCTAGACAATCACTTTGCCACTGAGCTACATCCCATCCTGAAGATTCTTTATGCAACAACATTAATACCTGTACAAGAGACCATACTTTGTGAAGAACGGTAGCAAGCCAATGTTGTCTCTGGTACCTTTAAGCTGTCACTATACCACCATAAAAACATCCACTTGAGAGAAGGGGTTATTGTTTTATCATTGGACTTATGGAATCAGACAACTTCCCCCCGTTATTCTTATTTTCCTTCCAGCAAGGTTAGCATACAAGTTCTTAGGGCTTGTCCTATGAGCATTGAATCTTAATGTCCAAATCACAAAGGACCATAATAACTGTAAGTAAATCAATCCTATTTGCTTCAGAACTAAGACCTGCTTTAAGATGGCTGAAATGGAGATAAGTTGTCTCTTGCTGATATTATCTGGTCACTGGTTTCTGAATTTACTGTAGACCTTATAATAATAGGTCTCACCTATTTTCTACTGGGAGATTGCAATCTTAAATACATTCATGAAATACAATCAGACTGCATTAGCATGAGTTATTTACAACACTGTGTTTGATGTGATCAATTTTGCAAACATCAAATAACTCAAGATGTGAAAATGATCTGTAGTAATGATAAGTAAATACACACATGCCCATAAAGTAGAAAATATGTATGTAATATTATATATATCCCAGTGGTTATTACCAACAATAGATACACAGTGAAGGTAAGCTGTACACAAAATGCAAAATGCTTTGAGTTTCAAAAGTTTCATTAAATATAATATAAAATTGCCAAGTACCAGTGGCTCATGCCTATAGTAGTAGCTAATCAGGAGGCTGAGATCTAAGGACTGTAGTTCAAAGCCAGCTTATGGCAGAAAGTCTATGAGACTCTCATTTCCAATCAACCACAAAAAAAGGCCCCAAGGGGAGCCATGGCTCAAATCTTAAGCTGAAAAGCTTAGAGACAGTGCCCACACCTTACATTCAAGCCTTGATGCCAAAATCTTCAGATAGACTTAGAATTTAATTCAATTGAGAGTTCAACTCTCAATAGTTACTCCTTGCGATTACATTTTGGTGAAGCCAAGGAAGAGCAGCTTCAGTGCCTTGAAAGTCACCTTTCTTTCTGTAATTATTTATTCTCTGGATGAATGAATTTCTTGTTTGTGTGTCTTTGCTCAAGGCAAATATTTTTTTTTTTTTTTTTTGTCGGTCGTGGGGCTTGAACTCTGGGCCTGGGCGCTGTCCCTCAGCTCTTCAGCTCAAGGCGAGCGCTCTACCACTTGAGCTACAGCGCCACTTCCGGTTTTCTGGTGGTTTATTGGAGATAGGAGTCTCACGGTCTCTCCTGCCCGGGCTGGCTTTGAACCGAGATCCTCAGATCTCAGCCTCCTGAGTAGCTAGGATTACAGACGTGAGCCACCAGCGCCCAGCTTTCAAGGCAAATATTTTTAATGTGTTGAAATTATATAAAGGGCTAGGTGCCTGTGATGTATTCCTGTATCCTAGTTACTCAGGAGTCTGAGATCTGAAGTTTAAGGTTCAAAGCTAGCCCAGGTAGGAATGGCCATGAGATTCTTATCTCCGATTAACCACCAAAAGCCCAAAGTGGAGTTGTGGCTCAAGTGGTAGAGCACTAGTCTTGAGCACAAAATCTCAGGGACAGCACCCAGATCCTGAGTTCAAACCTCAGGACAGGCAAAAAGAAAAAAAGCATAAAAATTCAACAAATTAATATATGACAAACAAGATACATCACAGGATCAAGTGGATGTGATACTGTTTATTTTTACTGGTAATTGCAGCTGAATCTTATACAGCGCCTACTAATTGCCAGTCATACTTCTGACCTGCTCGTGGAATCCATGTATCTCCTTAATGACATGGATGCCTTCATTCATTTCCCCATGTTCTGTGGCATGAGTGTTCTAAGAAGAAGAGCTAGGTTTGTCAGTCCAGGGAGAGTGCACTGAGTCTGCTCTCCTGACCTGGTGTTTTAGTGATAAGCACTGAGCTAAAAGTTGAGGTTTTAGTAGGGCAAGCTCTTCTTAAAGACCTATTTACAATAATAATGGGAACCAGTGCTCAAGCCTGTAATCCTAGCTACTTAGGAGACTGAGATCTGAGGATTGCTTGTGCAGACAAGTCCATGAAACTCTTATCTCCAATTAACCATCAAAAAGCCAGAAAAAGAAGTATGGCTCAAGTGGTAGAACACTGCCTTGAACAAAAAAGCTAAAGCCCCACAACCAACCAAAAATAAAAATAGAAATGAAGGAGGAGGAGGAGGAGGAGGGGGAGAAGGAGGGGCAAGAGCAGGAGGAGGAGGAGGAAGGCCTATGTAAGCAAGGAGCAAACAATATTGTTAGCTGGAGGTACTGTTTTTCAGAAACACCTTAAAAGCAGACTTCTGTATAGATCCATAATTCAATCATTAATCCAAATTATATGAAAGAGCTAGTGGGTACAGACAAGACACTTAGATCCTCCAAAATACTGTTTTGCTATCTGAAAACTATACCAGTTAACTGCTAATGCTGGATTGTCTAAGATGCTGAAATATAGCTGCCATTCTACATCTATTTCAAATTTGTGTTCAGAAGTAAGCTAATACCTTTCTCCTCCAAGGATGATTTGTTGACCAGCAGAATTTCAGGCCTACCTTAAGAGTGCCAAATATGAATTTATACTTTATAATATCCCTAGGAAATTCCAGTGCTCTGTAAAACTTGAGAAGCTTTTAGCTAGAGTAAAAAAATACAAAGTCAGCATTTGGATCTCTCAGTACCATCTTTTGGGAGCCCAATCATTATGTACGGCTGAGATATTTGCGTTGGTCATTTTTGTGTAGTTATATCCATGGTATTAGAGATGTTAGTTCATCATGGTTGAGGGTGGGATAGAGTAGAGCAGCCCACATCACGAAGGCCACAATGCAGAGAAAGGAGAGGGAACTGGAGACCATGTATAACCTCAAAGCCTCCGCGCTGCCCAACATCCCCTGTAACCTACTTCCTCCAGGCAGTCCGCCCTCCCAAAGTTTCCATGGTCTCACAAAACAGCAGCACTAGTTGAGCTGTATGCCTTGAAAATATGAGCTGGTGGGGGACATTTCATATTAAGGTATAACATTCTGCCCCTGGGCCCTGCAGGCTCATGTTCCTCTCACAAGGCAAATTCTCCAAGACTCTCCAAAGTCTTAACTGTTCCAACAATGGTCAAGAGTCTAAATATAAAGTCTTTTATAAGACTCAGGGAACTTTAGACTCCTGTAAAAAAAAAACAAAACAGTAAAATCATATATACTTCTTCTGGATTCTGGTGCTCACATCTGGAATCCTAGCTACTCAGGAGGCTGAGATCTGATGCTGCTTGTGGTTCAAAGGTAGCCTGAACAGGAAAGTCAGTGAGACTCTTCTCTTCAATTAACCACCAAAAAGGCAGAAGCAGAGATGAGTCAAGTGGTAGAATGATAACCTTGAGTATAAAAGCTCAGGGACAGTACCCAAGCCCTGAGTTCAAACCCCAGGACCATTACGTACATGCATACACACACACACACACACACACACACACACACACACACACACATATGTACACACACACACATAGAAGAATTTTTGTTTTTGGCTGGGCAATGGATGTATCTGATGTGCAGCAACCAGGCTCAGAAAGATAAGGAGCTCATGTCTTCTTTCATATGCAAATCTTTTTAAACTTCTTTTTTGTTGCCAGTACAAGGCCTTGAATTCAGGGTGCTGTCCCTAATTTTTTTCACTCAAGGCTAGCCCTCTACCACTTGAGGTACAACTCCATTCTTAGGTTTTGGCTGGTTAATTGGAGATAATAATATCACAGACTTTCTTGCCTGACTGGCTTTGAACTACAATCAGACCTCAGCCTCCCAAGTGACTAGAATTATGGCCATAAGCCACTAGTGCCTGGAACACATGTGTGTCTTACACCTAAAACAAATATATATAAATACATACAGGTCTTACCAAACTTACTATGGTATAAGCTGGCATGACATATATCTAAAACATAAACATATATAGGTAGATATATACATATATATATGTATATATCTACATATATATTTATATGTATATATATATATATATATATATATATATATGTCATACCAAATTGACTAGAGTATGGTATAAGCTGTAGTGAGATTCCATACCAAAACCCCATCAAAAAACTAATAGTTTAACAAAAATGACTATCAAGAAACTGAAATGTGTCTTGACTAGAGCAGGTGGATGCTAATGGGAGAGGAAATGAATAGATAGAAGAATGGTGGGAGAATGTATATATCAGTCTCAATAGATGTATGTGAAAATGGAACTTGGAAACTGAATGAGATAGGTGAGTTTGGGTTTGGGATAGGTGCAGGAACAGAAACAGATGGAGGGAGAATGATTGTTCAAGAAGCGCTGTGCACATAAATCAAAACTCTTCTGTAAAACTATTTGAAGGTAACAATAAGAAACATGGTAAAAATTGGGCAAAATGCATCCAACAGGTCACAAAAGACCCTGTGGATATTATGAGAGGTACAGGGAGAACATGCCCAACACCAGTGATTAGGGAAATGTGGATCCAAATTGACATTAAATTCATTAAAGTGACAAAATCAGAGAGGACTGATTGTGCTAGATTCTAAGAGGTGATGTGCTTAGAGTTTCCTGGAGGTTTACAGAGCAGAGGCTTGTTTTCCAAATGGCGGTGCAGGGAGATGGTATGTACCTCTAGCTCCCAAGTGCATGCCAACAGCAGAAGGCAGTGTCACACACGTATGTGCATACTACATTGCTCACCATAGTCAAAGAAGCCAGAAGCACCCTAAGGACCCCTTGGCAGGTGACTGTACACAGAGAACATCACATGTATGCACAGTGGAGTATTTAAATGCCGTGGGCTGTAAACGAGAATATGTGCCCACACTGGATTATTGACACATTGTGGGCTATACAGAGAACATGGCATGCACACACAGTGGATTATTTACACATAATGAGACTCAGAGAACATGGTATATGCACACAGTGGAGTATTGACACACAGTGGGCTGTACACAGAGACATGGCATGTGCACACAATGGAGTATTGACACACAGTGGGCTGCACACAGAGAGCACAGAGTGTGCACAAGTGGAATATTGACACACAGTGGACTGTACATGGAGAACACAGCATGTGCCCACAGCGGAGAACTTATACACAGTGGACTGTACATGGAGACATGACCTGTTCACACAGTGGAATTACAAACTTTTGACTGTACACAGAGAACAGGGTGTGTACACACAGAGGGGTATTGATACACCATGGGGTGTACATGTAGAACACGGCCTGTGCATGCAGTGGAGTATTTACACACAGTGCACTGTACACAGAGAGCGTGGTGTGTGCATGCAGTGGAGTACTGACACACAGTGGGCTGTACATGGAGGACACAGTGTGGTCACATAGGGGAATACTGACACACAGTGAACTGCACACGGAAAACACAGCATGTACACACAGGGTTGTATTGACACACAGTGCACTGTACAAGGAGAACATTACATATACATATAGTGGAGTATTTACGTACAATGGACTATACACAGGGAACACGATTTGTGCATGCAGTGGAGTGCTTACAAACAGTGGACTATACCCACAGAACATGACATGTGATTGCAGTGGAGTATTCACACATAGTGGACTACATGGAGAACACAATACATGCATGCAGTGGAGTATTGATCCTGAGAAGAAAGGTAAGAGGCTGATTGTTGGGCCTACAATGGCCGTTCCTGAGAATGGTTGGCCCTGAGGCCCTCCTGGACTTCTTGGAAATCCTGTCTCCTCAATCCGGCTGCCTGAAACCTCATTCTGGCCCTCAGCACCTCATCCCAGCTGCCAGGGGACCCCTGCTGGCCCTGGTCATTCATCTCGTGGTGCCTGCAGATCCCACTGGCCAGCCTTGGGCCATTTACCCTGGGTGGCCCAACACCCTATCTGGACCCCAGATCCTCTGCCGAGGTTGTCTTGAGACACTGTCTGGCCCTTAGCCCATGACCTCCCTAACACCAGGGCTGGAAGACCTTTGACCCCTTGCCCTGGAGTTTTCCCAGTCTCAGCCAGCTGACTCTTGGCCTCTTGCCAAGAACATGTCCAGCCCTCAGCCCCTAGACCTGGTCTGCCCAGACACCCTGCCATTTGCATTCATCCTATTAGAGGCTCAGCCTGCTCTGAGCTGTGCACTCCACATTGAGGGGGTTACCTTGGGGCTCAGGGTAGCCCACTGGGAGCTTCTCTCAAGTAGGTAGACTCATGAGGGTACTGGTGTGGCCAGGCTGTGGGTGGCAGGCTTCCTGGCCATGTGTAGATGTCTTCTATGAAAGACATTTTGTTTTATTTTGTGAGAAATGAGACAGTGTCTCAATCAAGCCCAGGCCATCCTTGAACTTACATTCCGCCTGAGGAAACCACCACACTGCTCATTTCTTTGCCACATTATAGGGGCAGTGTGCCTAACTCCCAGTGTGCTGCTGAGGAAATGCCTTGGGCAGTTGGCAGTGGCCAGGAGAAGCCACAAGGTCTCTGAATTGATGAAGTGGATGTGCAGCCTGGCCTGGCACCTTGTTGCAAGACTAGAGGGATCAGATTCCTGGAAGTTGAACATGCACAGTGTTTTGTTCTGGTAAGTTAGCCCAGGCAGGTGTCAGTGTTGTGTAGGATAGGAGCACTTTAAATGTGTTTTTTATCCGGTCTTGACAACTGAACGGATTTAGGCTTAGAAGGGGGGAGGGGTGACAGAGTTCAGTTGCCTCTGACCACATACATGTGCTCATGTGTATATCCTCTCTGCCCACCCCATTTTTAGTTTGTGTTGTGTATGGGGAATTGATGCTAAAGCTCTTGTTAAATGTGGAATTCAGAGGTAAATAATCATTCTTCTCTTAACTATCTTGAGAACAGAGCTTACTGTGTGCCTTAGGCTGGACTTTGGTGTATCTCTCCTCATGCCTCTTTTTCCCAAGTGCTTGGATTATGGGGTGCCTGGCTCATTTATTTTAATTTTTTGGCAGTACTGGGGTTTGAACCCAGGGCATTGCCTTTGGTATACAGGTATTTCAACCTTAGAGCCACACTTCCCACCTTGGCCCTTTTTCCATTATTTTTCTTATAGGTTCTCACTTCCCCCTTCCTTCTACCTATGTCTCCCAGGGAGCTGAGATTACAGAAATGAACTGTCATACTCAAAGGAGTCTAATTTTTAAAATCTTTTGAAGTATCCTGGTGAGAGAAGATTTTAGGATATGATTCTTTGTATTTTACTCTAAGCTTGCTGATTAGCCTAGCTTCTTTTGCCTTCTGATTGTTTTCATTAATTTATCAGAGATAGCAGGAACAAATAACCAGATCCTACAATGGCTACAAGATCTTATACATCTGACCTTACCTCTGCTCTTTCTTCTCTACTTCTACCTGTAGTTAGCCTGCTTTGAGCTTGAATTATGTTCCAGATTGGCTTTTTCCACTTCTGTTAACACAGAGCTATAAATTAGGCATACAAGTTTTCCTTTGACTTCAGTAGCAATAACAAAAATCACTTTTCTTGCAAAGATTACTTGTGTCAATTTTTCCTTGTTGTGGCAATTTTTAGGATATAATACCACTTAAGTGTTAATACCGTTCAGTGTGTCAGCAGCAGGGATTCCTTTGCTTTGATCGTTGTTCTAATTGTCTATCTTGGATTTGGAACATTTCGGTGTTCATATTGTTGAGTCTTGAAGTCTTCCCTGTGTTCTAGAATTTCCTTAATCTACACCTGAGGTTTAGTTTTTGTGAGGCTTGTTGATCATGGATGTGTAGCTGTAAGTCAGAAGGAGTGGTGGACTGCCTGTTGTTCACATTTAACCACTGCCCTTGTCCTGCCTTTGCAGGCATTGATTCTGACTCCCAGAGGCCATACATTTAGTGGGTATTCCTATGGGGGTTGTGCCACTGGGTTGCTGACCACTTCTTCTGTGGCCAATTCTGTGCTTGGACTTGGTGGCATGCTTGTTTTCCTAATTTCCCTTTGGAAACAGACAGTTTTGGCTCAAATAACTGTGAAGATTGTACCTGTGGGCTCAAAGGGGGTTTAGGGGAAGAGGTTATCCAAAACTCTGATGTCTGCAACAGTTGATGGGGTGTGGGAGGTTGGCTCTGACCTTTCTTTGCCTTCCAGAATGATGTTAGCCATGGAAGACTTGGGGGGGAAACACTACCATCTTTTCCAGCATGAGGACTTGGAACTTCATTTCTTAGACAGTAGAAGAACTTTTCCACTTCTGTTCCAGGTTCTCTACAGATGCAGTAGCAGCAGAGCAGGCAGGTGAACTGTGTATGCCCTGTGAGATATCTGGGTAGATACATGGGCATAGAGAGGCCTGGAAAGTCCTGAATAGCTTAGGTAAGCAGCCCAGAGGGATAGGCTGGTAAGGGTAATGTCTAGGGAGAAACTTGGGCCTAAGTAGGGCTTGTTCCCATACTATGTCATTGAGGCAGCTATCTGTCCTCCAGATCTCATCCTGGTATACTGACATATTTGGGGTGATTGTAGGAGGCCAAGGAATGCTGTAAACCATTGTTATAAAGGCTTCCTCACCCTGATGAGTGCTCTTTTCCTCATGAGTGCTCTTTTCCTGGTGAGTATGTGCTCTCCTCCTGGTGTATATGTTCTCCTAGTGAGTGCTCTCCTCCTGGTTGAGTGTTCACCATTTTACTCCCACTCGTGGACTAGTGGATGCTGATGACATTCTTGGAGAGCCTGGGAGGAGAAGCATCAGTGTGTCTTCCTCTTTTTTTTTTTTTAGAAACAAAGGACTTTATTGGTCACAGCAATAGCAGTGGCCCAAGAACCCCCATCTTCTTGTCCTGGTTCTCTGAGACCCAATTCACGCAGCAGGGTAACATGAAGACAGCTGAGTGATCACTGCTCATGTAGTAAGTTGTATGGTGAGAACGGAACCTCAACTTTAGGAAACCTGAACACTATAATACAAAATAGTATGGGTGTTCTTTATCCAAAGAGAGACAGTATCTTCTATAGTGGTTCACAATACAAAAATATTTTAGAAGTTAGTTCAGGACTAAAGCAGTCATTCCCTTTTGTGGCAAAACATGGACATTGAGTGCTATGTGAAGAACTGCCTCCTCAACAGATGTTTCAAATAATTTATTGAAAAAAACTAATAAATTCTGTGTATCATATATGATACTTTCCCATAAGAAAAATTTTAACTTGATTTTTGAAAATTTCACAGAACTGTAAACATTTTTATTTTTACTTTTAATTTTCTTTTGCCAGTTTTGGGGCTTGAACATTGGGCCTGGGCACTGTCCCTGTGCTCCTTTTGCTCACAGCTAGCACTTGAGCCACAGCACTACCTTCTGGCTTTTTCTATAATTAATTGGAGGTAAGAGTCTCACAAACTCCTCTGCCCTGATTGGGCTGGCTTTGAACCCTGATCCTCTGATCTCAGCTTCCTGAGTAGCTAGTATTACAGGTGTGAGACACCGGTGCCCGGCAAAAGTTTGTATTTTTAAAAAGATGACAAAGCAGTGAAACTACCACAGTGTTATATGTGTTTTCTTCATTTTTCTACTTAAGAAAAAGGCTAAAAACATTTAATATATTTTCTCATGATTTTTCTGCTAAAAGGATATACAAAAGTGGATGAATCTATCTTTTCTTTGTTCAAAATATTTTAAACATTAAAGTTTAATGACATGTTACAATACATATATTTGTATGATGTTCCTATTTCTATAACAGTTTCTCTACACTCTATGAACAGTGCATACATGATTCTGCGTAAATCCTTACAGTGTTTCATTGTTACAGAACTTGAGTTCAAGTCAAATAAGGGAAAGACTAGGTCTAAGTCAGTCCTCACCTGTTTTCACAGCCATACTGGAGCCTGACCAGGTGATGGTGCTGTCAGCCCAGCTTAGGAGGCCTAGAGGTAAGTCAAGCCACCCTTTGAATTGCAGATTCACCTTGTTGTTAGACAAAGATAGGATATGCAGATATACTGTGATTAAGCCCCTGGGAAATCCTGCCTCTCTTGGTGCCTTTTGTTTTATGTTCTGGCTTTGTCATGACTCAAGCATGAGGTTTTGGTCTTTAAAATTTGGTGTAAGCTCTAGTCTAGGCTGCTGGTCTATGAGACAGGAGTCCACCATGTAGACACCGGCCTTTAAATAAAGATTCCTGATTTAAGCTTTCAAAATGTGGCTTCTCTGGATTTGCATCTGAGATACCTTATAACACAAGTACATGTTAATGAACATGACCAAAGTCTTTGTTTAAAATATTATTATAGCACCAGTAGAATTTGACTAAATGTGAACCAAATTCATAATATGTTCTCTAAAATCCTATTCAACAACTTGAATTTGTTATGTTTGTATATCTCCTGCATATGAGAGAAAATAGATTAATTCTGTAGCAGGACACCACAAAAAAAAAAGAAAGAAAGAAAGCATCATTTTTTTCCATATGTAACTAATCTATTGTGCTAATATATGTGCTATTGTGCTGTATATGTGCAGATAATTCAAAAGTATTGAAGAGAGAATAGCACCTTAGAAACAACCCTAACATAAATAGTATAACAAAAAAAATTAAGTCTAATAATCTCTTTACATCTCTTTTCTTATTTGTTTCCTGGACCTAGCTCATTCACTTACATAAAATTATTCATGGAGCCCTATATTATAAATCAAATGTTTGTATAAACAAAAACCACATTAGATGTTTGGCAAGCAAAAATAAATTAATTTGATTAAATTACCATAGCTAAGATATGGAACCAACCCAGATGGCCCTCAGTAGATGAATGGATCAAGAAAATGTGGTTTATATATACACAATGGAATTCTATGCCTCCATCAGAAAGAATGACATTACCCCATTTGTTAGGAAATGGAAAGGCTTGGAAAAAATTATATTAAGTGAAGTAAGCCAAGCCCAAAGAAACAAAGGTCCCATGGTTTCCTTTATTTGCAATATCTAGTATATGCATGAGTCAAGCAGGACATGTCAGATAATGTGATGTTAGGAAAACGAACCCTTAGATAAGTATTTATATGTTTTTTTTTCTTTCATGCATTTGTTTCTAACTCATTTATAAGATTATTTCTTTGTAGCTTTGTATGTCCCTCCCCCACAGTACAACCCCTGCTTTCACTATATTTGATGTCGGTATAATTTGTGGAGGAGATGGGGAAAAACAAGTCAGTTAAGGATACAGGTAGACCCGATGCAACTATGAGAAGTACAAGTTGTCATGTCAAAAACGAACTTTACAGCTTTGGTGCGGGGGGGGGGGGAGGGGGGGAGGGTTAGGATTGGGGGGGGCGGGGGGAGGCTGGGAAGGGATGTGAAGGGTCAACAAAGGAGGAGGCTGCAATGCTTGATAAGAAATGTACTCATTATTTTGCCCATGTAATTGTAACCCCTCTGTACAATATGTTCACAAAAAATTAAAATTAAAATTAATAAAAAAAAGAAAAATGAACAAAGATTATATTCAGAGAACAACATTTCTTTATTTAAGTTGAGTGGAGGTTAAGTGTTATGTATACATAAGTTAACTGTATTACTCTGTATTTGCTGATGCCCAAAAACTTTAATAATATAAAAACAAAACAAAACAAAAAAGCAGTCTGGAGATTCACATTGTGGATATTCACCAACATTAGACTTTCAACCAAGCAAGGAGAGACATAAGAATCATGAAGCTCTTCTCAACATGATTTCCTCCTTCAAAACTAACTCCATTATCCTGGGTATCTAAGCACATTCACTTTATTCTGAACTATAAATGGGGTTTGTCTTTTCTGTGGAGTGAAATGTGTGGAACAGCCTTTGCTGAAATATTGAGAATTATTTCTACTATAACCTGATTTTGTCTTCAGAAATAGAGCAATATCCAGTGATTGCATTGTTCGGGGTTATTTTTAAATTAATTAAAGCTACCACTAATTATGTCACACACACACACAAAAAAAAAAACATTTAGTGCCAGGTGCCAATGGCTAATGCTTATAACCCTTGCTTCTCTGGAGGCTGAGATCTAAGGATCATGGTTCAAAGCCAGCCTGGGCAGGAACATCTTTGAGACATGTACCTCTAAATAACCAGCAAAAAGCTGGAAGTAAAGCTGTGGCTCAAGTGGTAGAGCCTTGAGTGAAAAACTAATAGATTGCACCAAAGCTCTGAATTCAAACTCAAGTACAGAATGAAAGAAAGAAAGAAAGAAAGAAAGAAAGAAAGAAAGAAAGAAAGAAAGAAAGAAAGAAAGAAAGAAAGGAAGGAAGGAAGGAAGGAAGGAAGGAAGGAAGGAAGGAAGGAAGGAAGGAAGGAAGGAAGGAAGGAAGGACAGCTGATATGTGTATAGATGGATGTTGACAGAATGGACCACATGTTCACGAACTTGTGGTAAAGGGATGCAGAACAGGCAAGTGGCCTGTACACAACAACTAAGCAATGGAACTCTCATTAGAGCCCAGGAAAGGGACTGTGTGGGACCAAAGCCAGTCTCCACCCAGCGCTGTGAGGGCCAGGACTGCATGACTGTGTGGGAGGCAGGAGTCTGGTCTGAGTGCTCAGTCAAGTGTGGCAAAGGTGTTCGTCATCGGACAGTGAGATGTACAAACCCAAGAAAGAAATGTGTCCTCTCCACCAGACAGAGGGAGGCTGAAGATTGTGAGGATTATTCAAAATGCTATGTGTGGCAGATGGGTGACTGGTCTAAGTGCTCAATTACCTGTGGCAAAGCAATGCAGTCTCGTGTTATCCAGTGCATGCATAAGATCACAGGAAGACATGGAAATGGATGTTTCTCTTCAGAAAAACCTGCAGCATATAGGCCATGCCACCTTCAGCCCTGCAACGAGAAGATCAATGTAAATACCATAACTTCACCTAGACTTGCTGCTCTGACTTTCAAGTGCCCAGGAGATCAATGGCCTGTTTACTGCCGAGTGATCTGAGAAAAGAACCTGTGTCAAGACATGAGGTGGTATCAGCAATGCTGCGACATGTGCAGGGATTTCTATGCCCAAAAGCTTCAGCAGAAGAATTGACCTCTAGGAAGCTGGCCAATCACTCCCTCTCTTTGCAATTACATTATTTATAAACACCCCACTACCATATTCTTCCTCTTTCACGAGGAAGCTATGTTGTAAGCACAGTGAGAAAACTGGGCCAAGAAGCGGGACTGGGCATTTCACCACATGAGCCTGCGGGGGCCATTTGTGTACTGTACAGTGATTCCAACTACAGGTTGGCCCTGATTTGAGTTCTGTTTAACTTCAAGTTCTTGGGAATGCTTACAAAGTGGGCAGGTCTCCTGGAGGAGTCCAGATTCTAGGGATGGGGTGGGGTGGGTGGGCTCAATCCCAGTTGAGACTAGGTCATTGGGACTGAAGGAGGGGTGGGGTACTGTGCTGTCCTGGGTACCACTGCACTGACTGCTGTACCAGACCTCTCCCTGGCTTTGCCTTCAGCTCCTCTTCTTATCACCTTCCCTTTCATGTCTGGAGCCATTCTGCAGTGGTGTCCTAAAGCAGATGAGGAACAGAGGAGGTTTCTTTGCACTGCCTGCTTAGTGATGGAGTTAATGTTCCTTAGAGCTCTGTATTTTATACTACCCTTCACAACAAGCACTGTCTTCTGATGAGAGATCCTCTATATTTTTTTTTAAAACATTTCTATGAGTGATAGTTGATAGTTGTGTGATGACTTGTCACTGAACAAATTGGTAGCCTTTATCTTAAAAACGTCTTTAGTTGGTGCAAATATCTGGGGATTAGTGGCCTAGCTGGTAGAGCCAGAGGATTCTGGAACATGAATTGGACTGTGGTGTTCCTCGCTGCTCATTGCCAAGCATTCTGCAGGTTGGCACCAGAGACCTAGTGCAGTACCAGAGAGGGGCTGTCATGTCCACAGGTCGGTGCCTGGCTTTGGCTGTGTCGTGTTGGATGCCTGGCTTTGGCTGTGCCATTCCCGGATGTTATTCTTTCTTTTCCCATGGAGCTCCCTGAGTGGCAGCAAGAACCAGAGGACAGAGCTGGTCTGGGGAAGCTGAGCTCCAAGTGTGAATGGGTGTCTTGCCTTCTTGCTTTTGCCTTGTACTTCCTTCTTCCTTGTCCTTCTTTCTCATTTTAGACCCTTTGAGTTGGAAATGGACGCATATACTCTATCATTCTTTGGTGTGTGTAAAGAGAAAGAAAGTGCAATTTCTTTGGGATATAGTTGGTGCTCTAGAAAGATGGAGCAGGTGTGCCTGGGCTCCTGACACATCTGTCATCACTGTGGGGTAGGGTGTACCTTATTCTGTGAGAGGCGTGAACTTGCCATGGAGTGGCAGCTGAAGGTTAATGAAGGTTAAGGGTAAACTTAAGATCCTCTGGATAACAGTGAGGGAAGCTGAGATGTGTTGGATGTAGGAGGACTAAAGAAACAAAGATCATGCATAGGTGGTGGGATAGAGGAGATGTTGGCTGCTGGCCCTCAGAGGCCTCAATTCCCACCATTATATTGGTCTGGGGCTTCTGTGAAGGGGCTTGTGAACTCTGAGGTGCTCAGCAACATCCCTAGCTTCTACCCACCATGTGTCAGCGACAGGCAAAGGCTACTGCTCCTCTGTGGCAAACAGAAGTGCCTCTAAAGAGTGCCCAGTGTCCTTTCTTATGGGGAATTGCTACTGTAGCCCAGTGGCTCTCCTAAGTCTTCTGGTAATGTCTCTAGGAGGTCCTGAGTTAAGTGAGCAAGTGTGATAGAGTCCAAATTCTGTGAGTTTACCTTCCCAGGAGTGTATGTACCTGGGTGGCACTGAACGAACCCCAGAGTCCTTTCAAAAATTGTGGCCCTGGGTTAGGTGTATTGTTCAATTGATGCAGTGCAAGCCTAGCAAGATTAATAGGCTGAGTTTATAAAAATCTTAGTATTACCAAAAAACTGTGGTCCAGCTAAGTATGGTGATGCATACCTGTAATCTTCACATTTGGGACCGAGCAGGGTCTGTAAGATGCAGTCTGGACTTTGTAATAAGAGCTTGTCTTTTTTTCTTTTTTGTCAGTCATGGGCCTGAACTCTGGGCCTGGGCACTGTCGCTCAGCTTTTCAGCTCAAGGCTAGCACTCTACCACTTGAGTCATAGCACCACTTCTGGCTTTTTTCTGCTTATGTGTTGCTGAAGAATTGAACCCAGGGCCTCATGCATGCAAGGCAAGCACTTTACCACTGAGCCAACTTCCAAGCCCAGAGCTTATCTTTTAAAAAAAAAAAAAAAAAAAAAAGCAAGAGGTGGTTTGGTGGGAGGGGAATGGAGAATGACTGGATGTAACTTCTTTTGCAGCTATGTTACCTTGACTCTCTTCAAGTCTGATTCATCCTCCATGGGGCTGCAGTCCTATGGGTGCTCTTATTAACCTTCATTGGTCTGGGTCTGGAGCATCTTGGATATGACATAAGGTCTTACTCTGAGTCAGACTTGAACATGTTTCCTAGTGTGAGAAAAGCTTCTTTTCTATGAAATGTACATTTATTACTTTCTGTCTATCTTGTGAGAATAGTTTTCTGGAAAATTTCCTTGTTGTCCTGGTGGCTTGGCCTTTATTGATTACATTTTGCTTATATTTTTGCCTGCTGCACTTGAAGAATCCTATTCAAAGCTCCTTGAATGTTTGTGAAACCCTGTTAATTCACATCCATTTGCATATTCTGTATCTGAACTCAGCCAGTGTGAGCACATGGGCAAGGCCTCTTGGCTTAGAGAATAAGAGTGAGCAGCACCTGCTATGTGTGCTTACTGGCCAAATTTTTGGTTGATGGCACACCCTTGTGCAGGAGTAAATTTTGTCTTGCTGAGTTCCTTTGGAGTTGATGTTCTTATTCCTAGAGGACAGCCCAATATCCAGAGCCATTTCTAACACTACTGACTCTAGGATAGCTTCAATGGGCAATTTTCATGAAGACTTTCAGGGAGAGAGCAGCAATACTGGGTTTGGCTGACCAGCAACCACTCTTGTTCTCCTGGAATCCAGGACCTGCCCTTTGCTCCCTTCCTTCTCTGTGGCTGACAGAGACTCTGTCCGGTCCCTGTGGATCATGGAGTGAGAGCAGAGATTACAGTTCTGTCCCCTCCTCCCCAGCTTCTCCAAGCTCAATGGTGGATTGTGGCTTTAGGTCTGTATGATGTGGCCATTGCAGGCCCAATATAAAGTGATTGTGTCTGCAAGTCAGTGAGTGTGTGTGTGTGTGTGTGTGTGTGTGTGTGTGTGTGTGTGTGTGTGTTTGTGTGTGTGTGTGTGTTGTGTGTGCAGGTGCACAGACTAATACTGGTTCTTCAACTAAAGGCCTCTTGCTCTTGCTTAGCTTTGTTGCTCAAGGCTAGTGCTCTATTACTTGAGCCATACCTTCCCTTGACTTTATGCAAGTTGCAATGCTCAGATCTCAGCCTGCTGACTTCTCCATTTGTAGAGGTGGTTTTCCTGTCTCCTAGAGCTCACTGTCCCTGTCCTTTTTTCCATGCCTTGCACGGGACCTGAAGCAGAAGCCATGCCTGTTAGAAGGAGCAGGTTGCAGTTGTCATGAGAAACATGAAGCCTGAGATACTGTGGCAGCACAGGGTGTATTGGAAGCTGAACCCACTCCAGTAGGAGAATGTTTGCCTGTGTCGAGGAGCTTGGTGTGGCTGTGCTGCTTTGGCAGGGGCAGAACCACTTCAAAAGTCAAGATATTTGGCTTGGTCATTGTCACCATCAGTTTTACATGGTATTTGTTTGGTCTGTGGTGAGGGGTCTATATTTGTTGTCTTTTCAGAAGCTGCTGGTGAAGCTGTGGATAGGGGAGAGACTGGAATAGACCCTGAGGTTGGGCCTCAGGTGGGTGGGCCTCAGCACTTGTCTCCCCTCCCCTCAGGTGGTTGGGCTGCTGCCCTCACCTCTGCCTTTTGGCAACCAGCATCCACCGTTGTTCTGCCCTGGCAGAGAGCCTCAGCACCTCATCTAGAGGTTTTTTCTCTCTCTGAATGAGGCAGGGGTTTTTGTTCCACACTGCCCAGGTTTCTTCTGACAGCGAGAGGGAAGTAGAGCTGAGGTATGCAATTTGTTCAAGTCTTACCACCTTTGTTGAAAACTCCCAGAGTGGTGAGCAGTGTCTGGCCTGTGCTGCTCAAGACTGTGTTTGCTGAGGAAGCTACCACTCTGGGAGACAGTCGTTCCTTTTAGCAATGAAAATCACTGTGGATAGAACTATGATTTAGGATGAAAGAATCTTATCACAGTGGAGATTCTTGACCTACGTTGGCCCCTGTAGCAGAATGTTGCTGATTGACAGCAGGTAGGTAGAGGGATGTACAGTGGGATGTAGGCTGGAACTGTTGGGTGGCTTGCCCCTAAGTGCTGGTGTTGTGATACAGCACAGGGTTGTTCTCATTACCTATCCTTTCTGCCTGCATTCACATCCTTTTGGGGGACACAGTTTATGTTCTCCAGCTTAAGTTCTGCTTTCCCTTCTGCTGTGCTCTGCAGACAGGTCACCTCCAATCTTGACTACCCTGGTCTCAGCGAGGTGGAGGACTCACCATTCCAGATGAGCCCTTGAGCAGGGCCCAGGCCCAATGAGTTTGTCTGTGTTCAGGGTTATAGAACCCCCAGATTCCTGGTTCTCTTTCCTGCTGTTCTGGTATATTGAGATTCTTATAGAGATGTGCAGTCTTTATTTATGGTGTTCACCACTGGCTCAGATATCTGCCTCTGTCCCACGGCAGAGCTTCCTTCAGTTCTCTGTCTCATAGCTATACCTCTTGATTTTCTTTTTGCCTTGAGAGCTCAGAGGATACAGTCAGGGCCAGCATTCCCTTTGAACTCCACCTGCAGAACAGGCTCGTGGAGGCTGTCCCAGCAGGCTGTTGCTGGAGGCTTCTTCTTCTTCTCTGTGAAAGTTAACTACTCACAGGTGTTCCTTCTGCTCCTGGGGCCACTCTGGTCTGGTGAGAAACTTCTGAGTCTTGTTTCCTGTTAGGAAGAGCACAGACCCTTTGTGCCCATCTGGACCAGCCATGTTGAATAAATGGCATGCTAGTGTGCCCAGTGTCTGCCACATGGCAATGTGCAGCAGGCAGTTTGAGCTGCCGCTCTGGCCAAAGTAACAGAGGCTTCCAAAACTAGCTGGAATTTCCACTTTCTTCTTGAGTCCTTTGCAACTATTTCTATGCCCAAGGGCCCTGTTATAAGCATAGCTGGTCCTTAGGTGGCCATGTGTAGCATCAAGTCTTACGTTCTCCCCTCAGTCCTGTTCTAGGCTCTGAGTGGAATTGCCTGTGTGTCCTCCAGGACTGAGCAGGAGAGAGGAGCTGGATTTTGTACTGCACTCTTGTCTTCATTAAGAAAAGAGTGTCTTTTATGTTCTGGTAACACCTCCCTGTAATCCCAGGAGACTGAGATATGTATTTATGTTTTTATGATTGTGTTTTAAAGCCAATCAGGACAGAAATGTCTTGGAAGCCCTGTCTCCAATGAACTATCAAATCTTTTGGTACTGGCATCAAAAACAAGACAAAGGTATCATCCTCAAATGGAGACTCCCAGGTGTCAAGACCCTCCCCAGGCGATGAGACCTCTCCCACTTGATCAGGTTCCCTCAGATGAGATGAGACACCCCTCCTTGGATGGCTTCCCTGCTTCAGTGGCAGGGTGAACACAAGAGCACAGTATTGATTCTGCTGTGATGACCTGGCAGGATTACATCCTGTACTAAGGAAGTTTCTCCTGGTTGACTGGTCTTTCAGGGAGGCAGAAGGAGTAAATCTGAGGTGGTCCTTGTGTCCGGAAGCTCCTTGGGGAGAGGATTCTATGTAGGGAAGATTCTCCTGTGCTTCATCTGTTGTACTGAAGCATTCCGGCTCACTGTGGGGAGCTAGTATCTTGGAAGCTTCTGTGCTGTGTGCTCATCTCCTTGTGTAACCCCACAATGTCATACTTGTTATAGGTCAGCCTTGAACTCAGTAGAATTGGGCTCCACTCCCATGTTATGCTCTTCTCATGGTGGGGGCAGATCTACTAATTTTAGTCTCACCAGAATCACTTTGAGCTTGAGGGAAGCCAGGACATGTGCATAACATGTGTGAGGCCCTGAGTTCAAATCATGTGCTTCTTTCACAGCACCAAGAAGGGAAATGAAAACGATTTCCACTTTTAGGTAGTGTACCTGAATTTACCAGCTACTTGGGACGCTGAGTCAGGATGACTGCTTGAGCCCATCTCTTCCCTGCCAGATGGGGTGATACAGTATTGAGTCCTAGGTACTCCCCAAACAAACAAATCCCTTGGAGTTTGGAGAAAGAGCAGATTTTTCGTCTTCCTTTCCTTGGAGGTGGAAGGTTGGCAGTTTGGGGACACCTAATAGAACCTTCTTGCAAGGAGAAGCCTGTGCTAATGAGATTGAGCATGGTTCTGGGACTGGGTGGAAGAAGTAGAAGCAGGGAAAAGTTGGTCCCTCGGCTCTGGCTTGTGTCCCTGCAAGAAAACTTACACATTAGCAGGTTTGCAAGTCACGCACAGGTATGAGTGACTGCTAGTTCAGGTACCCACTCCTAAAGCCACCTCAGAGAAGCTTCATGAGGGGCCTGGGAATGTGGCCTTGTGATGTGTTTGTGTGTCTTTGTGTGTGTGTGTGTGTGTGTGTGTGTGTGTGTGTTTGTGTGTGTGCATACTTACATGTGCCAGTACTATGTCTTGAAATCTGGGCCTGGGCAATCTCCCTTAGATTTGATGCTCAAGGTTAGCACTCTATCACTTGAGCCACAGCTCCCCTTTTAGCTTTTGTGGCGGGAAATTGTGTATAGGAGTCTCACAGACTTTCTTTCCTGGGCTGGCTTTGAGCCATGATTCTTACATCTAGTCTCCTGAGTAGTTAGGATTACAGGTGTGGGCTTGCTGGCACCTGGCTCTCTTTCATTCTACTTATTTTTTTTTTTTATTTTTAGTTGTCAAGGGTCACCATTCGTTTTGAGTACAGCACCTCTTATTAGGTCTTTTTAGGTCTTTCCCTCATTTCGAGTAGTCTGCCCAGCATTGTGGGTTCTGAGGTATTACTACCAATAGGTGGCCCTGCTGCCTTTGTGATCTGGCTTTGTTACTGTTTGTTGTGGGGCCTGAACTCTGTCCCTGAGCTCTTTTGCTCAAGAGCTACCATTTGAACTAAAACACCACTTCAGGTTTTGAGTGGTTATTTGGAGACACGAGTCTCACAGACTACTGGCCCAGGCTGGCATTGAATCCTGATCCTCAGATCTCAGTCTCCTGAGTAGCTAGTTAGGATTACAGGTTTCAGCCACCAGTTCCTGGCCAATGCAGCTTTCTTAGGAAGACTGTGATTGCCTCTTACAAGCCTTCCTCAGCCTCATCTCTTTCCCACAAGGAATTTCTAGCTAAGTTCAGAGTCAGGCGGAACCCCGGATTTTTGGTTTTCATGGTGGCTTCATCATGTAGGCATGAGCAGTGATGTGAGCCACTGATGATCAACTCTGCCTTGGCCTCTGTTTCTCCTGGTGAAAAGCCCCAGCCTTTTGATGCAGCCTTTTGCTGTCTGGGGTCCAGCCCCAATCTCAGACTTCCATGAACTACCAACCATCAGCCAGCTTAGCAAAACACAGCAAGTGTCATCACTAAGATCTCAAGGGTTGTAGCAGCTGATCACAGAACGGCTCTGCCTTATCATATCATAAGAATCTATGTTTGTGTAGTGGATGTTCAGAGCTGCCAGCGTGTCAGTTTATTAAACTATGTCCTAGCTGGCTTTTTTGAATAGAAATGAACAAACCAATTTCTAAAGTTTCTATAGATGTGCATAGGATCTGGAATGGGCAGGATAATTTTGAAAAGGATCAAGTTCAAAAAATGTTACAAAGTGCTTAGGACAATGAAAGTTTGGGACATTGACAGACAGGTAAATGAATAGAACAGAATGGAAAATTGAGAAGTAATGAAGAATATAATGTTCATTGACTTTTAAAAAAATCAAAATGTCTTGATGAGTGAGATGGTTAATCCAAATCACAACTTGTGTGGAAGGAGATGAGCCTGAACTGTGGCCTCTACACCAAATATAACTCCACGTGACAAGTGGGACTATGGAGGGAAGCCAGAACTCTGAAAACTAATGTTTGACAAGAAGAACATACAGAACATGAATTAATTATACTTCGGAAAAAATAAGATGCATTGGACTTTAGTTTGCTCTCAGAGAGCTAGCAAAAGGACAGACTATAGAGAACCTGTTGTCAATGTGTCTATATCTACATATTTATCTGCCTGAAGAAGTATACAAAAACCATATAATAATTTCTTTTTCCTAGTATTGAGGATTGAACTCAAGTCCTCAGCACTTTCTGAGGCCAGATTAGAAAAGGCAGAAGATGGGGCTCAGTGGTGGAGCACCTGCCTAGAGTGTACATGGTCTGGATTTTGAGCCCTAGCACTGCCAATAAAGGACAAAAGCTTTTTTTTTAAACAGTTTCTATTTGAGATGTGGTATATGAATGTTAAACGAGGACACAAAAAGCTATAACAGCAGTATTCATTAGAGAAATCACGTGTTAAGATCACAGGGTGCTCAACTGGGATGAGTGTCCCTCAAAGACTCATAGTGGTAGTGGAAGGGGTGAGATCATTGAGATGTAGGGCTTGGTGAAAGGATGTTACATTATTGGGGTGTGCCCATGTAGGGGATACTGAGGGTCACCTCTCTGTCTTTACCATGCAGCTTCTGGGAATTGAGCCATCTCACTTCTGCCAGGTTGTAATGTGTAGTCACAGACCCCAGAGGAGAGGTGCCAACTGACACAGACTGACACCATGAATGAGTGATCATCTCTCTGTTGGCAGAGAATAATACAGAACATGCAGATTGCTGTTGAGCAATAGAAAATGGTACAGACAGTCACTCTGGAAATAGACAGCTTTTTGTGCACATAGAATGTAACATAGCTATTTTGCTCCTAACTATTTTTCCACACTACAGTGTGGCCTCATGAGGACTTGTTTGAAGATGTTTAGAGGAGCTTTATTTGTAGTATCAGCCAAAGCGTGGAATACTCAGATGTGTGCCTGCAGGTGACAGGAAATGAGTGCATGGTACATCTACACTATGGGGTAACATACAGAGCAGTGAAAAGCAACTTGTGCTGAGTGGTCTAGCTTGAATTCAAAAGGGTTGTGATTCCATAAACCTGAAGTGTTATAGAAGGTCACACCAACCTAGAGTGACGGGAAATCAAAGTTCCTTGAATCCATGCTGGGAATCTTCTGGGTTGTTGGTACTGTTGTCAGTAGAGGCATGAAGTACAGCTTTAAAACAGGCTTCATTGAAAAGTGTTTTATCAAGGGTGAAGTATACCTCCAAAAGAGACGTTACCCAGAAAGAACAGAAAGACCACTGCAGTGACTTGGTTTGATTTAGGGAGAGATAGGGTTAAGCCAGAATACTTGGGGGAGGAGCCCATCCCTTGAGTTGTCAAAGGCCTTGAGGAGCCTGAACCTCTTAGGCGTTTGAGATGTGCCCAACACTGTCAGATGACCTGCATCTGGGTTTGCTCCTTGGCACCAGAGGCATCAAGGTAGAGCAAGAGGCAGTCATCGCTTGGAGAGGAAGCATTTAACTGAGGAAGATTAGCAATAAATTTTTGACATGTGCAAACTCCTTTTCAGTTCTGGGTACCAAATAGCCCTCCCAGAGTGAGGGAGGAGGATCAGGCTACCACCTTGGTTGTCAGTGAACTGCTGTTCATCTGCTTTTTAGCTGACAGGAATTGTTTAAGAGTCTTTGTGGAAGACATTCAGATCCCTCTGGCTTTTAGTTTTTTTTTTTTTTCCATCTTGCTAGCTGTTCAATTTTGGAGTATCACACCCCAGTCATCTTTTAGACTAGAAAGTTTTGTAATGTTAATTTTAGTAGTAGTTTCATTTAAATCAGATTTTATGTATTTTTTGACTTATTAAAAATTGAAGTTAAGAGAGTCACTCACTGTGCTGTGGTATTTTCTGCAGTCTAACTGCATTTCTGTAGATATTCCAGTAGGAGTTGCTACTAAGTCATCTACAAGTAATGGAAGCTTGGTGTTTTGGATGCTGAGACTTGAAATATACTTTGTCTTGCTTGTTTCATCCATTTAGTCAGTTCAGTTTCTTTTTGAATTTTTGTAAGCAAGCATTGGAATATCAATGTTGTCATGAGTGCATTTAGGGTTGTGGCTGGCCAGGAAGTAACATTTCAAGTCTGTGTGGGCTTTCAAGTTTCTGTCACAGTAGTGCAGAGTGGAGATGAGGAGACTGTCTACCCTAAAACCAGGGCAGCTGGGTGCAAAACAGGACCATGGTTATGCCAGTGGGATAACCATGTGGGAGTGAGTGGAAAGGGTTGTGTCTGTGGGTTGGGGATGCATACTATCTGGAATGTGGGAGGATCTGGATTTCATCCCCACTATTGGAAATAAACCACCTTGGGTTTTTCCAAAACAGATGAATCTGTTTGGCTCGAGGGCCAGAACATATCAGTAGAGTACAGGGCTGCCCATGTGGTTTAAGCCAGAGCAAAGCCTTGTTTTCTTTTTTTGCAGCTGTGATCCCCCTTTATCCTAGTGGGATGTACTTCTGACTGAGAAGAAAGCCAGCAGTGTGTCTGCTGCAGTTTGTGAGGAACCCCTGCTCTGGCTGGGGTCTTGATGCTAGGTGTTGAGATCTTCTCCAGGGAGAAACATTCCAAGGGCTCTGATCTAGTGCCATCCATGCAGGCCAGCATCCAGCCATGGTGGAGCATGGGGTGCAGAAGTGTGTGCCTCCACAGGGTTTCACAATGGGTTTTCTAATGCTTATTTAACAGTAATATTTCACCGATCAGATGTTCCCTTAACTATGCACATTTGGAAATCTGTAAAAGCTACTTTATGATGCTTGCCAGATTCTCTTTTATTAAGACAGTAACACACAGCATTCTTCAAGGTCCTTTTGTGCTTCCCATCCATGGGAAGCATTTCTTGTGACCATGATGCAAGCGTCATCCAGGTTCCAGCAGCTCCTGCTGTGCAACAGAGGTGCCCAGTGTGGTGAGGTGAGTGGAGTTGGGTAGACGGTCCACCATGCAGGGTGTGAAAGTGCAGCGGACACTGTTATCAATAGCATATACTCCTCTCCACTTTTATTATCGTCTACACAAGGGCCAAGAACCTTTTTCTCAGCCAAGGGCCATCTGGATTTTTATGACATTGTTCCGGGGCTGAACAGACAGCTGTGAGCATCCAGTGAAAAACATGTGTGCTGACCTGTCACATGTCAAGTGATTTTTGTGGCCCTTACATGACTGACTGAGTGTCCTTCAATTCTGGTCTCAAAGGAGGATTCTGGAGCAATAGTGGAAGGATGAACACTGCTTGCCAGTGGGACTTGGGGTGTTTACAGAATTGTAGATTGCTCCCCCCAGTGCTCTCTCTCCCGCTTCCTGTATTAAGCTATTTGTTATTTCTAGTCTTCTTTCTCTCTGTTTTCCCTTCTTGTCTCTGGATTGCTTTCCTCTGTCCTCTCTCCACTATCCCTTAACCTCAAGTTCTTTTCCTTTCCCTTCTCAGGTAGGCAGAATTCTCCTGAGAGTTTGTGTGCAGGGGGAAGAAGAGCATCCTCATGGCTGGGTAGGTATAGGCTGCAGCTGATTGGAATTCCTGCTGTCTCCCAGTGTCATCTTTTCTCCCTGTTTAACTTTCTCTATCAGCTCTAATGTGGGAAAACAGAGCAAGGGGAGTAAAAACTAGAGACATGGCTGGGAGAAATTCCACTGGTCTGTTCCTGGTGAGGTTTGAGCCATCATGCACAGATTTTATTTAGTCCATTTAATATAGTGGCTGTGGAAGTTGGTAGCAGATGTCTTGAATCCTATTGAAGGAACTATAAATATGAGCTTGTGGCACCTTGATCTTATACATGGGCCCAATTTGATTTCAGTTTATTTAATTAAAACTTGACAATGCTGCTAGCTACACTGCAGTAGGTATAGGAAACTTCTGACTTCAGCTTACAAAACTGCAACGGACCAGCTCTGCCGGAGCACTGGGACCAATGGAACAGGGATCTGGGGATAGGTGGGCAAGGAGTAGGCGAAGTGACAGACACAGACTCAAAAGAGTTGCATCTGAGTGTATCTTTATTGAGGAGAATTAACATTTTCATACAGTGTGTGATTGTGACATAGATTCTTTTTTAATTTAAGCAAGTAATCAATTTTTAGGAAAAGAAAAACATTGATGGATTACATAAAAATTGATTACTATCCCACCAACTGTTTAAGCTAAATGGTGCGAAACAATGCGTCATCTAGTCAGCCTTTTTATGTTTAATAATGAACAAACCTAAGACAGGGCTGTACATATATTGTACTCTTTTTATTTTTTTCATATATTTTCAAGCCCCTTTGAAACCATCCTAAAAACCACTTTCAGGTTGAATCAGGCATTCTCCGTTTTCTATAATGTTAATCCCAATATTTGTTCACATAAATTTCTAATTATTATTTTAAACTATCTTGTTGTTTTGATAATAAACACCATAATGGTCCAGATCTACTTAATCTTTGCATAAAATCTAATGAGTTCCAAAACACCCTTTTTCCTTTTACATTAATCCATCTATTTTCATCTTTGTAAACTCCTGTATAAGGCAATGGTTCATGGGTCAGCTCAGGAAATGTGATGTCACTAACTTTATATTTTGTGGGAAATCACCATCTATTCCCTATAATGTAAGCTGGACTAAAAGTAGTCATAACTGTTGGGAAATTTTTCTTTTCCTTTAATTATCAGGGGTCCCTTTTTCTAGAACTCTCTGTGCTTTTGGGATAACTCCTGGCTTAGTTTAATTCATTAATTCTGCCTGTTGTAACATATCTAGAGATTTTAAATTTCTATATTTACTATGAATGAGCCACAAAACTGCTTGTGAAATTGTAGGAGTTCCTGGAGGCAGTGTCACATCAAATGATAGATTGATTGTGGCATTGCCCACATTTAATCTTTTGTCTTTATTATTCAGAGAAGCCGTCTCCATTGGATTGGAAAGAAACAACATGCTCTATTCGTGGATCAATAGAAAAATAGCCAAAACGAGAATAAAGGCAATGAATGTACAGCCAAGAAGAATATAGTAAGAATAAAGGTAGAGGCTATAAAGGTGCAGCCAAGTGTATGGGAAACCTTGAACTAACACTCCCTTCCTGCAGGCATGCTTCCTTGAAGCTTATGCATTATCTGGCATGATATCTCATGCAGACTCTGAAGGAGGTGGCATGGCACAAAACCTAGACCTTTCTGCCTACACCTTCCTATTTCATGCAGCTCAGATAGCACTGTCTCTTCCTAGTGGAGTTTTTGCTCATGAATATGGGTGCTTACTGATGTGTCCTGTGTAAAGAACTTGAGAAGACTGCAGTTAATAAAGCAGGGTACAGTACCTTGGAAGACCCAGAAACATTGAAGTGGGTTCAGAGTTAATTGGAAGAGAAGAGAACTGGAATGAACGCTGGAGTCAAGGTGGCTTCTACATGTGAGCTTTCAGTTGGACTGCAGCCCCAGTGTGAAATGGAAGACTTCTTTGCCTCCAGTGGACCAAGAGACCCTTGTGGTCAGGTCAGCAGGAGGATCCTGGAGTGATTTGTTAATCCTGCCCTACAGGGGGAAGGGGGATTCTGCATATCCCCCGTGGGAATGGGCAATTGGCACCACAGTCATGGGAGATCGATTGTAAAATGAGCCCATTTTATTTTATTCACATAAAATATTATAGGCTTGTTTAAAACTTAATTCTCATCTTGAGTATGCAAAATACAAATTCCAAAAAAATGTTCAATTTTTTTACTTTGTACTTTGCAAATATACAAAATAGAAGTTTGGTTAAATTTATATTACATATTTATTAAGGTGAAGAACTATGTAACATGTTAGCTCTGCTTAAGGCATACTTAGGAATAAACGATTGCACAAATTATTGTGCCTTTGAAACCACATTGCATAACAGACTGTCTCCGTAAAAAATGTTAAAGAAGTAAACCAAGTATAACTTAGTCATACATATAGATCAGAAGACAAATATATAGTCCTTGTCAGGGCTGGGAAGGTGGCTCAGTGGTAGAGCGCTTGCCTTGCATTCCTGAGGCCCTGGGTTCGATTCCTCAGCACCACATAAGCAAAAAGAAAAAAGCTGGAAGTGGCACTGTGGCTCAAGTGGTAGAATGCAAGCCTTGAGCTGAAGAGCTGAGGGTCAGTGCCCCGACCCAGAGTTCAGGCCCCATGACCAGACCACCCCCCCAAACATATATATATATATATATAGTCCTTGTCAAAGCATACAGCAGTTTGAGAACTTTGGCTTCCTCTTTTGTACCTTTAGAACCAAGACTCATCAAGCACCATCATTTAGGCTATTAGAACACATATTCTGTACTGAAATCTCTTCCTCTTCTTCTAACTAAATAATGGCTTTTAGAAGGCAAAGGGAATACAAGGTGTTCTTTATATTTATATTGCATCTGAGACAATCTGTGAGAAGCCGAGTGGGGGAGGGGTGTAGAGTGAGACTAACACCACCACAAGGCCACAAGAGGCAGGCCTCCTGGAGCAGAGCAGAGGCCAGGCCTGTGGAGAGGAAAGCCCTGTGGTATAGAGAGGCCTGCTGGAAAGAGAGAGAAACCTGCCACCTGGAGGCTGCAGCTGCTCTTAGTTCTGAGGTAGCCCAGGACAATGCAGTTATAGACCAGCTAGTAAAACTCCTTTGTCACCTTTGGCCATGGATTTTCCCTCCTCTGAGATCATTACAAATTCAAGGTAATTCTGGTCTTCCCTCTCCCTCACCCCACCCCAACTGATGGATCTAATTTGCACCCCATTATCCACAGCTTCCAGTAATCCCCATGGTGGTGTCTTGTAAATCCAGAAATACTCAAGTTGATTTAGAATTGCAATGATAGCCGATACAATCTCAGACCCATTTGTTCAATTTTGTTTTTTTAATTTTGCCTTTGGATTCCTTCTTTCTCTTGATTATCCATTCACAAGAGATATTGGAAACTTTCCCATGGTTGTAGTGCTTTGCCAACATGAGCTCTCTCACATGGGAAGACAGTATGAAGGATTTTCTACTGGCAGTATGTGACTCTGTATCCACAGTCAGGGATTTAACAGTGTCTCTGTGCATCAGGCCAGGGGACCCACCTGGACAAGGCTGTCTGTATGCATCAGGACAGGAGACTCATCTAGACAAGGCAATCTGTATGCATCAGGCGAGGAGACCCACCTGGACAAGGCCGTCTCTGTGTGTCAGGCCAGGAGACCCACCTGGACAAGGCAGTCTCTATGTGTCTGTCCAGGTGAGCCCACCTGGACAAGGCCGTCTCTTTGAGTCAAGCCAGGAGACTCACCTGGACAAGGCAGTCTCTATGTTTCAGGCCAGGGGACCTATCTGGATAAGACCCTCTCTATGGGTCAAGCCAGGAGACCAACCTGGACAAGGCTGTTGAACTTGTGGCACAGGAATGGCAGCACGACTAGTGTTGCCTGGTCAGTTCATCAGAATGGGCAAACTTCTACCCAAAGCCATCCCGGTCACAGTGGTAAGGTAAGGTGTCTCACCTGTATGGGTTCAGAAATGCACCTTGAGATGAGAGCTCCTTGGATAGGTTTGGCTGCAGCCCATGTGCTCACACGCATGGGTGGCCTTTGTGTGGCCATGACCTTCTTACTTCCTTCGGCTTTGGCTCCTCTGGCAAGTAGAACCAGGTCACCTGCTCAGGCAGGCAGGGTGGGTAGTTGGGCCCTCGATGGGCATGGGATATAGGGGCTAGCAGTAGAGTTGGGTGACAGTCCCTATTGACCAGCAATTCCTCATGACAGGCTAAGGTAGTCCTAATGGGGAGCTGTTGCCTCAAGGAGAATTCTTTTTTTTTTCACTTTTCCGCAAACTTTGTTACAAACATACAATTCTTTAAATATAGACTGTAAAACTCCATTTGCAAAAGTCTGCTATTGTAAGGAGTGCACACCAGCAGGAAGGATTCTTAACTTTTTCTATGAGTTTTCTGTCAGTTTTGCTAGTTAGTGGTAAATACGGGACCCGCTGTTTTACAGGCCTGTCCGAAGCTTGTGGCTGTATTCACATTGCTCTTTTGAGGCAGCCCTGCAAGTATCAAAATTGTTCAGAATCTGAGCTTCAACCTACAGGCAGTGAGATCAACAGCCCATCTGGACTCTGCTTTTTGAACGGTTTTCAGGAAGTGTGATTTCTGGACGGGTACTGCACTTCACAGATTTGTTTGAATTGCCCATGCAGCTCTATGTTAAAGTGCATTCTTCTTTTCAAAAATAAGCAAGAGAAATAATCTTTTTACTTTTTAATTAACCAAGGTACTTAAAAAAATGAACTTTTTGGTCTATCAGCAGATATTCTCAAATTGATCCTACTACTACAATTTCCATGTTCTATTTACAACATTTATAGGATTCTGGGTGGAGGGAACTTTATAAAATGAAAGGTGCAGCTTCACTTGAAGCAGAAATCAGCTCTACAAATTCATACATAGGCATACGCACTTGGCTTACAATGTATAAGCTTGTTGGTATTTACAGAGATCAAAGACAACCCTCTCCAAAAAAAAAAAAAAGAACAAAAAACAACCTTTTAAAGTAATTGCCAACCTAAACTCTAATTGTACATTTAGATCAGGAAGCTGTCTCCTGCTATCAAATTTTGGTTTTAATTGAAATAACTTTGTAGATTCTCTACTGGAAGGACATGAGTCCCCCGCTTTGGAGTGAAGAGCCAAGTCTAACAAAGCTACCAATAGATAGAACTGTCTCTGAAGATTCCCACAGAACAAAAACATGCTATGTAGCACTGTATCAGAACAGGTGATCTTAACAAATGATTTTAGAAAGACATCTGTATGAAAGTCCAAAAGGAAAACAAAATGCTTAATAATATAGATGTTCTAGGACTTCAGAAAAAAGTTCAGATACACTGGTATAGTCTTGATACTGATGCCACTGAAAAATAATTCAAATACTACTTGCCTCCTATTGGAATGTGCGAAATGATAGACTGTAAAAAATGTGTCTACACTAACTGAAAGTCAGTTTCTAGACTTTTTGTCCAATCTGTAGGGTTTTAAGAATCCAAGTTTTTTTTTTTCTCCTAGGTAGAACTTTGGGTTTTGAACTCAAGGCCTTGTGTTTGCTTGGCAAATGCTCTACCACTTAAGCCACACGCCCAGTCCTATTATTGGTATTATTTTTTGCTTTATTTTTCAGATAGGGTCTTTTGTTTATAGCCCAGGGCTGGCCTTGGGCCATGATCTCCTATCTCTGTCTCCAAAATACCTGGGATTACAGGCATGTTCCAAAATGCCCAGCTCCAGAGAGCTTTTTTACACAGAAGAGTGACATGGTAGAAGAAAAGGATTTATGCTTATTATCAATTTAAAACAAAACCTCCAAATGTGATTAGTGATAAAATCCTGTTCTTTCATTTTCTTTGAGTCTCTTGTACTTTTTTCTCCCAAGAAGAAATGTTAAAAGGGAAGAAACAATCCACTTGCCCTTCTATTTCCAAGCACATATTTTTCTGACCAGCTTGATCCAGCAACACAAGACAAAACATTTTGCCTTTAAGAGATGGTCTCAGTGAGTCTTGAAAAAGTTAGCCATTGAAGAGATGCTGGACGTAGGATAAAAGAACAAACTCATGCCTTCTGCAAAATGCTAGTGGCCACTTAATGTATCTATCACTTTCTCTTCACAACTCTGGACCTTCATTTCACTGTGTGCCCTCTTTTTTTTTGGGGGGGGGGTGTCCGGTCGTGGGGCCTGAACTCTGGGCCTGGGCGCTGTCCCTCTGCTTTCAGCTCAAGGCTAGAGCTTTACCACTTGAGCTACAGTGCCACTTCCGGTGTTTTTCTTTTTGCTTATGTGGTGCTGAGGAATCGAACCCAGGGCCTCGAGCATGCAAAGCAAGCGCTCTGCTGCTGAGCCACCTTCCCAGCCCGACTGTGTGCCCTCTCTTATCTGTCAGTGGATAGCAGAAATAGCATGGGGAAAATAAAAATTGCTCCCGGATTCAAAAATCTATTAGAAAAGTTGAGTTAAAACTTTCACTATCATGCTAGCTTAGCTTCTAATAAAGTTGTGCTCTCCCTTTTACTAGTTTACTGTGGTAAAGCTAACAATGTGGCATCTTCTCGTTTTAACATGGTTCTATCTGTCCCAATTGGAATGTCTAATTCCAAGAAGGCATGAGTTAGATTCTCAAACGAGAGTAAGACTGTGAACAGAAGTGGACAGCATATTCCATACTGCATTAGGAAATACAAAAGGCATTCACAAAGGCCTTGCTTGATTCAGGGGGACACATTGCAATTGGAAATCCCCAAGACAAGAAATCTTTACAATGCTGATGCAATTTTATTTTTCCATTTTCTGAATTTAACTTTCAGTACTGAAAAGTGGATTGCACATGTTCCAGTAATGAAACTAGGTTTTAAGAATAAGGTCTGAGGATGACTTACACAGTCAAGTCAGATATGGCAATGGAAATTGCTACTCAAGAGTCCAGTTATCTCAAGAAACTTCTGAAGCTAATATTAAAAATGAATACTTTTTTTCTAAATTAAAGCAGAAGAAATGAGGCTGTAATTTGTCATTTCCACCTTGCATATGGAATTTCAAATGGGACATATGGACTTTTTCTTGTCTGTATTTTAAGGTAAACATAGTTCTTATTTTCTTTTTTCTTTTATACAAACTATCTCCCCCCACCCTGCCCTACCCCCACCCTTACACCCCTTATCCAGTATACTGAATGGGAATTGTAACTCTTTCAGAAGATACCTAATTGATTTACAGTACTCTAAAAACAACCCTGAAAACTGATAATCTCATTCATTTACTGTAACTTCAGTGCTGTTATTGACAGAAAAGAAAAAGTTACCTTAAGGCTTAAGGGAAAGTAACTTACTAAATTGTGAATGCAGCATTTTTTACTCTCCCATCCATTGGAAACTAGCAAAATGTATTCTGAATCAACAATACAAACTTTCTAACGTTAGCAAAGATTTCTACTCTCCTGACATCAAGTTAGAATAATATTCATAAACAGAATATCTAGGGGAGCCTGAGAAACCATGATCCACATCACACAAAGATCCTATGCATTTCATGATCAAAAAGTGCTTTATCTTTGAGAAATATGTCAGGGATAAAATGGAAATATACAATGCAAAAAACACTTGACACTTTTTCACAATTGTGGAAAAGGAGCAAAAAGGTCTGCTCTCTGAACAGGCCTTACTTATGCACAAGACTTTTAAGGTGTGCTAAATTAATATTGATTTAAAGAATTCATAATAGTGGGGATTTCACTCCACTATATTTAAAAAATAAACAGAGATTGAACATCAAAGCTGTCAACTTTGTTATTCATCAGAGCAATTCTGATACTTAGAAAACTCAATTGAATTAGCTCCAGGATCAAAACATTAACTTTCCCCAATCAAAAAGGATACAATCAAAAACATACCTAGAGTGTTATAGAACAACTCTCAGCAAACAAGTCATTTTCATATAAGCAAAAAGTCACTTCTTTCCTCTCCCTTCTCACTGATCAAGGCCACACGATTTTCAAATGAATATCTACTGAGAGATCAGTTGTGCATTGGACAAAGTACATAATTGCGTTAAAATGAAAACAAAATTTTCAGTGAAGAATACTTATGTGCATGGCTTACACACTCCAGCTTCTTAATTTTATCCACCTCAAGAGCAAGGTAGATGCACAGTCACCTTGTGCAGATTACATTCTACACCCCTTTAAAGCCAGTCAAGGTCATATTTAAGCATCTTCAGCAAAAACAGTGCCTGAAGTGTGCAGCCATTTACAGACCACTCAATATGAGGGCATTATTATAACCAGCCTCTTTTGCCCACAACCCTGCATTTTCAGATAAGACAAGATAATTGTTTTGTTTTGAGAAAACCGAAGCTTGAATCTCTTAAAAGACCTGCAATTTACTGCAAAGTGACCCAGAGGTAACAAAGGAAGCAGGAGGTTAATGGCTGCCTGCACCAAAAGTCTCTCAATCATTCTGCAGTAAATAATTATGGAAAGTGACATGACAAGTAGCCATGTGTGTACCACAGCTACAGCCAGTTGTACCACCTATATGCCTCCAACAGTTCCATAGGGTATTTGGGGGTTTTTGGTTTACTTTTCAGTTTGATTTTTGGTGCTATACAGACTGACATTTTGTTTGGTGCAGCATATGCACTGAAAGATCTGCTCACCAGATTTACCATTTCACTTGCTGAAATGATGAGAAGGGACAATAGAAACCTAAAGAGTTACATCTCTTCACAGAGACCGACTCTTTTGACTGTTTGAAAAAAAAAAGGCTTATCTCTGTAGCTAGTTTGAAATAAAACTCAATTTTTTGAAAAGGAGTCTTAGTTCCCTATTTCTAAGGAATGTAACTATTTTCATTAGCTGGGATGTTTGCCAAATTTTAAAAACAACTTCTAAAGCGTTTGTAGTAAGCAGCTAAAAACAAAACAAAAAAGTTAGTTGTTTCCCAGAGTTTGTAGAATGCCATTATCTAACTGGAACAAAGACTATTTCCTTTAATAAGCTAGTATTAATGAATGAATCTCCATGCTCTGCAGATTTCTATTGTGCCTAGTCACAGGAATGAGGATCAGTGAAATGCTACAATTAATCTACATCCTTCTGCAATCTTCCTACAGTGGAAGAGAGGCGATGAAACAGGAAAAATAAACCTCAGAGATTGGATTAAGACTTAAAAACCCACCACTAGGACATTCACACTTAATCTTACACAGGCAGGTCAAAATTTTAATATAAATTACTTTTGCCAACACATAGTTTACGCATTCTTTGCTCCTTTTTTTGGAGGATTCTCAAATTGATATCTAAAGACTTACAAATTATATATAACTGTTATATGGTCTAATGACTAAGAAAATTTCTCTGGTAACCAAAGCTGATGCCATATATGGTAGTGTTCTTGGCATATACTCTATATGCCTCAGACCACTTCCACATTCTTTCTATTCAGCTAATTATAGCTTAGTAGCCACTGGTAAAGGATTGTGAAGACCCTGTCATTTCTACAGAATAAAAAGGCAAGGCTAGTTACTGCAATTCAGCCAAATAAAAAGAAAAGAAAAAAGATTAATAAACCACTCCCTTGAAAAGGAGAGGTACTGCACCTTTGCAAAATTGAACTGGCTCACTGCAGCTGAGCAACAGAATCACCACTGAAGCAAGAAAATAAGTTGGTCTATACAAAAATTGTACATGATTTGAAAATGCAAAAGTTACAGCGATCAACTAATAGCTGCAACCTTAATTTCCATTGCTGCCTCAGAGTTGAAACTTAAACAGTTTTTGCAAGCCTAATGCTAGCTTCTCATCTCCTTTACTAAAACTAGGAATTTGTTCTCCGCAGCAAAGAAACAAAACACTCAAAACACATAGGTAAATACAGCAGGACATTATTGAAAACAGCTGCCTTGTGGTACAAAATACAGTACAAGTATACGGATGTCATTAAAACATCAAAAATACTATTGCTCCCATACAATTTAGGAAACATTCTTGGCAACGGAGAAAAATTGAAAAGAAAAGCTTTAAAAAATGTTTAAAAATTCTACTATGAATGATGTGAGTAGAGAAATAGTCTGAAAAGGGCACCAATGTTTGTGGCTCTTCTATTTCTTTGAACCTAAGATCAACATTATTTTGAGTCATAGTCTAGTTTTTTTTAAAAAAGCCTAATTTTATATACACAAGTATCTCCCTCTCAGCCACAAATACATGAAAATGACCTTTTTGTATATTACTTATTTCCCAATAAATACAAAAAGATTGTATAGATTGAATACCAAAATAAGATAATAAAAAGGATATGCAATAAATTAAAAAGGCAGCTCAAATAAAGGACAGGCATGCAGTTAAAAATAATACTAAGATTGTGGAGATGGGGTTACTTGCCTCCTGGTTGAGAAGGTGTCACACAAAGAATACCTGAAAACTTTGGAAAGAACATTAGCTCCCATTCAATTCAAAGTTTCCTAGGCCTGTGACATTTCTAGAAATACCTTTTGATGGGGTGGGATTAACTTGATTAACAAAAATCATTTCTACTGAAAATCCATTTAAAATATAGAAGAGGTGATCCATGAAAACCCCAACTTTTATTCTTGAAAGACAGCTGGATAAACTGGCCAATGCCAGTATGTTGCAATTTCAAGATGGTATAAAAATGCTTCCAGGATATAGTAAGCATATTCACGTTCACATCAGTTCCATTCACAGATGGATTTCAGCTTCCACCGGGTGCACTGCTTGAATCATTCATCCATCATTTGCCAACTTTGATTGTGAGGTACTAATAAGATGGATCAAGTTCTTAAAAATTTGTTTTAAAGAATAAATGATGCTGGAATTCTGAACCTGAGGATCTTTAGTATTTGAACAAATCCACAGATTAAACTGAAGGTGAATTAAGACTTCAGTTTTAGTTATTTCCAACTTCTCTGTAAGGATGCATATTCCATTAAAGCTCAGGCTTGTAGCCATATTGTTCCTTTTGCAGAAAATCATCAAGTTTTACAGTTAAAAATGCAGCCAACCAGTGGCTGTAACAGCCAAATTAGCCACAATTCACTGGCTCATATAGTAGAGCCATGGGATCTGGCTCTCATTCACACCAATGCCACTTCTTGGTAATGACCTCCACCTTTAGAGATCAAGGGAAGAACTTTAGTGAGCAGCAACCCATCCACTCAACGAGTTTGCCTTGTGCTTTATGCCTGACTTATTGTGCCTACCTCAGCAACCCCCAATGTAAAACTGCTTTTATTTTTTGAAAAAAAATTCCTTTTGCCCAACTTTTAAACTATTTTAGTAATGAATTCTCTACTTCAAGCATTGGCTTTTGAATTTTCGCATCCTGGAAAACAATTCTGCAAAGAAAAGACATGGGGCCAGGTTCCATGCAAAACCATTAAAAAAAAATCCAATTTGTTTTGATTCGCTGATGGCTTCTTGAATTCTTTTTTGCCTTGTCCATGATTGTGTAAAGTTGCATTCCTTTTCATAAACCTGGACTCTCAGGACTGGGTAACTGCAAAGGTCTCTCTGTCTCAAGAATTTCTGTGCAGATCTCGATCCAAAACGCTGATTACAATGAAGGTGAAGGATAGACACTGCAACGGCGGATAGGCCTGGAGAGATACTTTAGATTTACCCAGGTACAACACAAATTCAACTGTTATACACAGATGGATCTGGGTAAGTCAGATGTGTTTAGGGGCCCAGACTCGAAATCTATCCCCTTCAGGATTATCTGGATGAGCTTAGGAACCTCGGGTGGGAAATAGAAGCTGAGACTCTTGCAGGTGAGGAGATACTGTTGTCCTCTCTTTGCAGGTTGCTGTCAATTTCTGGAACTTTACTGCTTTACTCACTGTTCAAGACTGTTGTCTTATGGTTATTTCTCTTAACTGTATTATTTTTTTTTAATTTTGTTGTTTTTTTTTTCTCCCTTGGTGGCCTCCCGGGCTCCCTCTACACTAGCTCACAGGGGAATGAGCAAGAATGGGAACTAGCCAGGGGGATGGGGGATGGGGGGCGAGGGTAACAGGGTGGGGGAGGCCAGGGGGGAAAGCTGCCATTTCAATCCTCATCCACCTCCTCGCCTTAGGACTCCTCACCCTCCCCCCCAGCATGACACTCATAAAGCTTATCCCTCTGCTGCTCCTGGATTTCTTTCATCTCATCCGCATACTGGCAGAAGACGCCACCAAACTTGCCCCAGGCCTTGAAGGGCACGGTGATGGCATTGCGGTAGGACGGCTTCACCTCACTCACACGTAGAAAAACTCCGTACTTGTTGCAGCCCACATCGAAGAAGAAACGTTTGGAGTCCACAGTAATAGAGGTGCCCTCCAGGAGTTCCATGCACAGCCCCCCCCCCCCCCCCCCCCCCCCCCCCCCCCCCCCCGCCCTGGGGCTGCCGGCACCACCTCTTGGGCCTCCGGCCAGCTCGTCTTCCTCGCCTCCCTAGTCGTCCATGAGCTTGGTGAGCATGTCGGAATTCGATGAGACCTTGCGCAGGCAGCACGATGGTCTGGCCGCTCTGGAGGCCGCCAGGCCCGGGGCCTGCGCCAAAGCCGCCGCCACCGAGGTTGAGGGTCTGCGGATGCGCAGGAAGCGGTGGCGCTGGTTCTCCTTGAGCTCCAGGTAGTATTTGCAGTTCTCGCGCACCAGGAACTCGCTCTTTTTTTTTTTTAATTTTATTTTATTTTATTTGAGAACATACTGTACAGAGGGGTTACAATTACATGGGCAGGATAATGCATACATTTCTTACCAAGCATTGCAGCCTCCTCCTTTGTTTACCCTTCACCTCCCTTCCCAACCTCCCCCCTCCCCCCCACCCAATCCTTCCCCCCCACCCCCCCACACCGACATTGTAAAGCTCGTTTTTGACATGACATTTTGTACTTCTCATGGTTGCAACAGGTTCACTTGAATCCTTAAACGACTTGTTTGTCCCCATCTCCTCCACAACTTATACTGACATCAAATATAGTGAAAGTGGGGGTTACACTGTGGGGGAAGGACATACAAAGCAACAAAGAAATAATCTTATAAATGCGTTAGAAACACATGCACGAAAGAAAAAGAAACATTAAAATACATATTTAAGGGTTCGTTTTCCTAACAACACATTATCTGACCTTTTCTGCTTGACTCATAGATATACTAGATATTGCAAATAAGGGAAACCATGGGACCTATGTTTCTTTGGGCCTGGCTTACTTCACTTAATATAATTTTTTCCAAGCCTTTCCATTTCCTAACAAATGGGGAAATGTCATTCTTTCTGATGGAGGCATAGAATTCCATTGTGTATATATACCACATTTTCTTGATCCATTCATCTACTGAGGGGCATCTGGGTTGGTTCCATATCTTAGCTATGGTAAATAATGCTGCAATAAACATAGTTGTGCTGGTAGCTTTAGTGTGGTCTTGCTTATAAACATTTGGGTAAATGCCCAAAAGTGGGATTGCTGGGTCATAGGGGAGTTCTATGCGAAGTCTTTTGAACCTCCATACTGCTTTCCAAATTGGTTGAACTGAGGAGCGCCGGGCCCGCCGCCCTCCTCTGTGCCCACTGCCAGCTGCTTGGGACTGCTGGGGCCCAGCTGTCCGTAGTGCTCGGTGAAGTCGCCCAGCAAGTCGCGGAACTTGGCCGCCACCAAAATGGACAGCGTGAGGCGGCTCTTGGAGCCGCCCGCACCCACCTCGACGATCTTCAGGAAGCGGCCCTTGGCGTTCTGCTTCACGTCCAGGTAGAAGCACTTGTTCTGGATGTCCAGCCGCTTCGAGGGCAGCTCCTGCGTCTCCTGCTCGCCGCCACCATGGGGTGCGGGCTGGAAGCCTCCCTGCCAGCTGCCGCTGCCCGCCACTGCCGCCGCGCTCGCTGCCGCTGTCGCTGTCCACCATCTTCTCTGCTGCCGCCTCGCCGCCGCCCGCTGTGCTTGCGCCCCCACCCTCCGCCCTGCGGCTCGCGCTCCTGGGCCCCCCAGCCTTGTCCACCTGCTCCTCACGCGCTCCCCGCCGCTCATCGCCAGCCGCTGCCGCCGTCCCCCATCCCCCAAGGAGAATTCTTGTGTGCTGGGCCAGTGGCTCTTGCTGAGCTGGGGTACTGTACCCCAGTGGGCTTCCAGGTGCTGGCCAATGGTGGCAAGGAGACTGTGGCCTGTCATCATAGGGCACCACCACCATTGGGTGGCCACCTTCCAGGCTGCCTTTGCTGACCGTGATGACCAAAAGGCCGCCATACTTGCTGCCCATTTTATAGAGAGGAATTACTATTCTTAAGTGCGAAGACTGGCATTGGTTGAAGGTCACTCGGCTGGAATGTATGGATTTGTACTCTGCTCATGCGACTTTAAATTGAGTCTCAGACTTGAGCACCATCCACTGCAGGGCTGGTTGGAGCAACAGCTGGTCGGGTTCCTCCCTCAGGATCTCTGACTCAGTGTGTGTCTGTAAAACCCACTCTTACCTTTCACCTTCTACCTTGGGTAGCCTACATCAGGGTCTTTGGTTGAGTGCCAGGCTATGCCTGCTGCCTGATGCCTGCTTGCAGGTTGGCCTGCTCTGCAGCCAGCAAAAGCTGAAAGTGTTTCATGTACCATGCACACCAGAGACTCTAATGCATCTATGCCAACATCCTGAGGGCCACTGCCAGCAGAGAGCACAGCTGAGCCTCAGAGACCTAGAAAACCTCTCTTGGAATGCTGGCTCTGTTCCCTCTTCCTTTTTGTCACACTGTCAAAAAACCTATGTGTGCTAGACCAAGGAGTGGGTGGCTAGGCCAGTCCCTAATGGGACTTTGTTGCTGTACCCTCATGCACTTCTACCTGCCACATCCTGGGCTCGCAACCCACTGGTATAAGTTCTAGATAATCAGGCCACCACTTCACACTTCAAGACAAAAGAAGCTCACCTGAGGTCTTGGTGCAAAGTCTACATGTTCAGGGCTTGTGTTACTAACCACATCCTCACTAGGGGATCAATAGTGTACTCTCTGGGGCTTCTTTCTCTCTGGGAATGACCACACCTTGCTTTATTCACAGGAGTGGCATCTTAGGCAGATCCAGGAGATGTGCAGCATGGATGTGTGCCTGACTTTCATGTAGAGACTTAGATGACTGAACCAGGCATGGATGGACAGGGAAATGCTTCTGCATCCAAGTTGCCTTGATGAATTCTTACTTAGAAGATGACCTGGCTCTAAGCAGATCTCAAGGGGAAAACAAGAGTAGATGGGCTGGGCCACATCTGTAATTCTAGCACTTAGGTGGAAGAGATAGGTAGAGAGCACCTAGAGGCCAGACTTTAACTTCATAGTGAGATTGTCTCAAAAGAAAGCCAACGACTGAGGAGGTAGATCAGTGGTGAAAGCAGTTTTCTACTGTGTGAAAGTGTCTGAGTTCAATTCCCAGCATTCTGAGGACAGCATAGACACAAGCTCTGTTTCCTGACCTCCTTTCAGAGGTAAAGGACCTAGCCACTTGATCAAGGTGCTTTACAATGAGAAAGACGCCAATAGTACCTCAGTCCTGCACTGCCATTGAGCCTTCCCAATCTGTCTGTCCACAGATATGGACCAAGTCATCACTTCTGCTTCCCCACCACTAGGCCAGGGGACCCTTCCCTGTCTGTTCCTTCTCAGAAGGAACACAAGCCATGCTTCTCAGGTAGAACCAGAGTATTTTTGGCAGTTCCTTGGACCTGTTAGTCAGGCCATGGACCTCAAGGAATCTGCTGTTCAGATGTGGATGTGTAGGGACTGACAAAGCCACAGCTGAGGACAGAGATGGGGCCAGGGTCGCAAGGCTCCTTCCCCATTTGCACTTATCTCTGGATTACACCCAACCATGTCCTCTGCTGCTCTGATACTGGAGATCGCTAGCACTAGGGGATCACACTGTGCATCTGTGGATTCTGATCTATGCCAAAGCATACCAATTGGGAGTTGGTAAGGATTGCTGAAGAATGTTCTCTGGAGTTGGGGGGGGCTTTCATGATGTGGTGTGTGTTGGCACAGGCAAGGGCAGTTCATAGGGAGTGCTGCCAAATCCCTCTTGAGGACCTCCTGCTTACCTGTGATCCTGCCCATGGTTACAGCTGGACTTGAGGTGGTTAGGTTGTGAGCTGACAGATCAGAGACCTTCTCTAAACAGAGCCCTGACTTATCTGGAGGAACGACTTGGCCCTGTCTGATGGCCTGGTAGCTGCTACCCAGCTCTGGCTCTTTTGGCTTAGTGGGTGTGGAGGCCATGGTGCAGGTGAGGAAGGTCCTTTCCTTCTGGCAGCCCAAGGAGGAGATTTGGTTTGTCCCTACCTCTGGGCTTTGCATTTTTGTCTTATAAGCTTAAATGTCTCTGGTCCTGGAGGAGCTCGGAGTCTAGAAGCAGAGAAATGACACAGTAAGTCCTGACAAACTTGCTTGTCACTAGTGGCAAAAGGTAGCCCAAGGTGTAGGCTGTCAGGCATTCTGGACCTCAGACATGCAATTATTCTAGTCCAATGCCATCAAGACCTGCCCTGCAGGCAGAACACTTATGTCATGGGATGATATGGTGTAGTAAAAGCCAGGTGGGTTTGCCATGGAGATGCTCTCCAGGGTCAGACTCTTGAGTTGGGGTGGGCAACTTCACCTACCCCTACCAAGGGCTTAAGGGCATTCTTTCCATTAGGAAATAGCATTTTGTCATTAGTGGGGAGGGAGTTTGGGGGACAGATTGCGTAAGCAGGGTACAAGCAAGATAGCTGGTAGCGAGTGGTGAAAGCTGCACTGCAGAATGAGGAACAGGAGGCTGTAAACAGTTTACAAGGAGCCTTGAGTAGGTTGAGGTTTAAGTGAGCTCAGTGGGTGAGACCAAAGGCAGAGAGATTAGTGTTCAAGGCTAGGACTGAAAAGGTTTTGGAGAATCGTGAGGGAACTGAGTTTGAGGTAGCAGAGGTAGGATTGGGCTTGGCTGTATGGGGTTGTGGATGCAGGAGCATGAGGGTTGGGACGTGAGGGAGTGGTGGCATTCTGGCCTGTGCAAAAAGGCATAAGTGAAGAGGGAAGGTACAGGGAAAGGACGTCTGAGGGCTCACTGGAGTCTGGGGCTAGGCCCTTGTATTGGGCCACTGAACCAGATGTGCTCGTAATCTCTGAGTGATGCCTCCACCCTTGGGAAGCAGACACACAGATGAGCCTTTTCCAGGTTGCACCTACATACATTCAAGCATTTGATCTGTGTAGAGATCTGTGGTCCCATTGTGTGTGGTCAGGTTGAATTGGCCCAGGTCACTGGACAGGAATATAGACATCCTTTGCCCATAGGTCAGCTCTGAGGACCAGCAGAGTGGCAGAAGCACAACTGGAAGCTCGGTCCATGGAAAATCTGCACTATCCTTATCCTCCTTTTCCAAAGCCTGAGGTATCAGACTCAGCAGGACAAGGCACTGCTGTCAAGGTACATGGGATATGATCCCTCAGTGGTTGCTTTTGAGGGTGTGAAATTGAGGTAAGCTGGGCAGTAATCCTTATCGACCAGACTCAAGTTTTCATTTTAGACACAGTACAGGACGCATTAGCTGGTGAGTTACTGCTCCCATCGCTCAGCTCCTTGGAAATTTGTACTGACCAGCCCAGTACTGTGAGTCCCATACAGGCCCATCATCCTTCCCCCTCTGGGACGGGTGGGAGGCCTCACAGAGACAGACAGCAAAGGACAGGGTCCTTGCTGTCCCAGAGCCTTCACTTGGATTAGCTTGTCACTTGACACTGGGAGGCAATTCTGGCCTCACTGTCATCTCTCATCCCACATGCCCACAAGCATGCCATGCCAACCTACCATCAACAATACAAGTCTTTGGGCTCTGTTCCTGTCAGGGAAGGTGCCAGGCCCATTTGCATCCACGGGGCCACAAACAGCCCCAACAGCAGCCACCCCATTCCCCTCCCTCCCACCCTCATTCTTCTTACTGCCCACATGCCGCCCCGGTCTTTTCAGACTTGTGCACAGTAGATGACCCCAGCTGGCAAACATCAGCTGACTCTCCACCTGCCTCAGTGTGACCACTAGGCACCTGCATTGGTCACTCACTTGGGTGAGTGTGTGTGCACACTTGTTCCCACACAACACACTAACACTGGGTCAGGCTTAGACACAGTCACACAGAGCTTTCTCTGCAATTACCACAATGCCCTAAGCTCCTTCCTTCCCCAGACATCCTTGAAAATGAGATCACTGAAAAGGGCCCTGTGCCAATGTAATCCTGGCCCTGTCTCCATGCCCACTATCCAACACTCCCCCAGTTTAGACACTCATCACAGGTGAAAGAAGCTCGCTACCGACATGTGAAATGAGGTATCACAAGAGCTGCATCTACCCAACTGCATTTCACTTGGCATGCTTTGGCTGAATTCTGACATGTCCCCTCCTAGCCAGTCCCTGGCCCAATACTGCCTCTCAGCTCTGCTGCCAGGGGCCTAACAGCTTCCTCACCTTTTGTAGGCTTTCACACGTGTGTGTGTGTGTGTGTGTGTGTGTGTGTGTGTGTGTGTGTGTTAATCCCATGATCCTCCTCAGTTTCCCTTTCTAAAAGTGGTAGAGTTTTTCTGAGCTCCTGCCAGCAAGCCTCCAGGGGAATGGGTCTTACTTTGCCAAGAGATTCTGCCCATACCTGGAGAGAAAATGGGATGATGTTTCTCATGATTGTGGAGGACATGTACACCATATGGACAGTAACAAAGGGTACTTGTTGCAGATGCCCAGGGGGTATCCACAACCCTTTTGGCCCCTGGAGGCACGGTGCTCCAGCAAACAGGCCCTGTGAGTGACTAGGTGATCCTTGTCCTGCAAGGCTCTCACTGATGTGGCCAGCTGGAGCACATCCAGGTCTCACCCAAGTGGACATGTAGATGTAGTTCTTTGCAGAACCAGCTTTCACTCCTCTTCATCCCTTCACTGGCCTCTCTGTCATCTCTCCTCTTACAAGCCCCCAGGTGCACCCACTCACTCAACTTCCAGCCATCAACCCTGCAAGTCTGTGGGACTTGAAGCTGCCTGGGAAGGTGCCAGGCCCACAAACTAACATATAACCACAAATAGCCTCAACAGTTACCACACAGCATTCTCCATACCCTCCAAATGCTTCTTTCTGGCCTTATGCCACTCCCTGTCTTTTCAGACCTAGCAGTTATATAAACACATGCTAGAAAGGGCTGGCTGCATCTGCCTGTATGAGGCTCTCCCATGGAGTTCCTAGTCTCTGTCCTCCCATTTCAGTGGAAACATCTGGAGGTGAGGCTGCAGGTGAAGGCGACTGGCTTGGTGCTGTTCCTTCCAAAGAAGGGATATCCAGCCTTAGGTACAAACACGCAAACACACACACACAGGTGAAAGCCATTCAGGGGCAGAATACTGTGTGTTGTGTATGGCGGAGACACCAGAAGGAGAATGTGTGTGTGTGTGGAGGGAGGCAGCATCGTGGAAGGCCTGATGTGGATCCTTTGGGGACTGATCTCCTGAGTTCTGCCGGCACTGCTGTTAGCACTGGCTTGCGCCATCTTCCAGCTCCACTGACACCAGAGCAACAGCCATCACCATAAATGCACTGACCACAAGCTTCTGCATGCAGGGAATCTTGCCTAAGGGCTCTTCAGACAGCTCCAGAACTAAGCCCCATGTTGCACGAGCCCCTGCCACACACCTGCCTGCCCTCTTACTCATTAATCCTCTGCCTTCTTTCCCTACTGTTTCCTTTGTTTCTACTGTTCTTATTGTTAATTTCAAGAAAAAAAAACTGGCACACAATGACATCTCTCTGGTGGAAAAAAGTTCCAATCCGTGGCCCCAAATCATTTTCGAGTTGGTGCAGCCCCTGGCACTGTCTACTAGGGAACACAATCCTTGAACAGTTACCCTTCAGAGGACCTCCCCACTCTTTGCCTCCTTGTTTTTGGCAGTCAAGAAGCTATCCAACCTTCCTTATTCTGGATTCTTTCCTTTTTGCTGGTAGCCTGTAATCTGCCCATATTAGTAGGAGTAGTACCTCTGATTTAGGTCACAGGCCTCTGTGTCCCAACAGTAAATGGAACTCAGAACCGAACTCACAGGGCATCTTCCTAAGGTGGCAGGGAATTTTGGAGGACAGGAGTGCAAAGGAAAACACGGAGGGAAGGGCATACTCCAGTTGTTGCCCAGTCCAATACAAGGAGAACTACTCTGGAGGGTACATGTTGGGGAGACATTCCTGGGGCCCAAAGTTCACATAAAGTCCTATCAGCAGTTCTGTCACACAGGGATTCATGAGGGGGAAAGAGGAAGGGAGAGCCTGTTTGTCTAAAGACATGACCAGCCCATGTCTTATCTTCTGCTGATGACCTCACATGAACAGTTGGAACTAACACACACAAGCCCTTACAAAACAACTAGCATGTGTGCAAACCAATGCACACAGTCTTCAGATAGCATTTCTGGCCAGCATCCTGGCAGGTAGGTTGGGAGGAGCTGCTGGCTAGCACTGAAGAGAATGTAGAATGGTGTAGGCGGACGACTGGGAGAACTCTCCCTAGATGAATCTGTGCTAGCTTGGAGAACCCATCCAAGCTCTGAAGAAATAGGTCACTTGAATTAATAACAGCACCAATGCTGGGGTTTCCTGCCACAGGGACTTTTGCACAATTCATCAGGATATCTTGGCAAGGCTACTTACTCCTAACAGCACTGGGAAGACCAAGGGGTTAGAAGGCTCTAGAATGTCCTTGCAGACAGCACCAATGGATATTTCCAGTCCATGACTAGCAGGAAATAGTGTGTGAGGGATGGGGACAGTAGATTTAGGAAGGGAGGTGAGGGGGAAGCGGTTGGACAGTCCCAATCTCTGTCAGAGAGACTGCAAGAACCCTAGCAAAACCTTTCCTTTTCCTCAACAAAACAGGTATGCATATCTCATTGTGGAAAGCACTGCATCTGGCTTAGACATTCACCTGTGAGCAGAAACAGAGAAAGGAACCTCTGGCACCACCAGACATAGACCTCCTGACCTCCCTGACTGAACCTGACTAACCTGACTGGTTCTCCTGTGGCATGAATTCTGCCAGCCATTGTTTTGCTCACCAATGGATGCCATCCTGCAATGTGCTCCTCATGGGCCTGCTTTCCTAGAGGAAGGTTCATCACATGCCATGTTTACCCTCTGCATTCTCAGTGAAAGATAGGTCGCTTCCTTCAGGGCACTGAAGCAAAGACAAGGTCTTTAATTAGAAAAAAGAAAGAATTTCACAAGAATAAGAGCAGGGGGATATTCAGAGCGACTTTAGTAAGGAGCCATAAATGTCTGTTCCACACCTATATATGCTCCACTCCCATACTGAGTTTTATCACAACACCTAATTCTATCACATGCAATGTGACAGAGGCGTCCCAGGAAGGAAAGTCCTTCAGAGTATTACCACCAATTAAACATAAAAAAAACAGAAGAAATGACATGGCTCAAGAGCTAGTCAGTGTCACCCTTCAGGACAAAACCTCCGTGACAGTTTCCTGGCCTTGAGTTTAAGCTCTACAACTGGCACTGAAATAATAATAGTAATAATTCTACAGAGATACGACAGATTTGTGGCATTGGATAAGATGTCCACTCAAATCAGGTGATTGGGATAGTTAATATCTCTGAAAATATTTTTTTGTGGAGTCCTACTTTTCTTATCTTTGGGGCCAGGTGATCCTTGCTCTAAGTTTAGCAGTTGCATTACTACATTGGTTTCCATTCTGTGGTTGCTGGTGGCAACTTCAGTCTGAAAGAATTACAGCCCTGCATGCCCCTGTGGAAAGCATTGGAGACCACATGAGCCTTTACCAGCTTGTTACCATCAGACAAAGTGTTGGCACAATCATCATCTCATGCTGAACCAGACAGTCATGACGCAGAGAAGCCATGCTGCTGAAAGGAAAACCTCCCACTCCTACTGCTTTAACTCATGCCAACGTGCACTTACTTTTCATAATGTCACCCATTCAGTACTGCCATACACATGCAATCACACTGTGCATGACTGTGAGGGACAGCACTGCAGGAACTGCTGATTTCACTGTATCTTGTTCCTTCATTTTTCCTAGTACTACCCCAGCAAGGGGTAGTAAAAGAACCACTGGGCCAAAGAGAAGCTGCACTTATAGGCTATTTTTCTAGAGTGGGTGTACCATTTGCACTCTGCTGCCATTGGATGAATGTCTTAATCTCTCTGATCTTAACTAATATCACTATAACAAACATTGTTAGTGCAAATTTTTGTGAGGTCTGAGGTTACACCTCCAGTGTGCTTCAAATAGGTAATGGCATCCAAAACCCTGCCATGTGTTTGTCATCTATATTTGATGGTGGTCAAAGCTGACCGTACAAGTCTTTTGCTCACATTGCAGTTAGGTTGTATTTCTGTGCTCTGACCATGGAGTTGTGAGCCATGTTCCAGAACATTTTATTGGACTGTGCGAGGTGACAAAATCAGAAAAAGCTGAAGGTTGCTCAGAGTCTAAATTTTTCAAGGACAAAGCTGAGATTCAAACATGGGCAGTGCGTGCTTAGACACCATCATGAGCAGTTGCTCACCACAATCATCACTGTGGGCACAGATGGACAGCCATTCAGAGGCACAGGTACCTCCTAGCATTAATAATTATGCGTACCTGTGACTAGTCTAGCTGATCTGAGGACAGCTAAGGAATGCTTTAACTCACACACCAATGGGCTAATAAAAGTGACAAGGTTTCATTATACTACAAGGTATTTTACACTCTGGATTCAATACTTTGGACAAGGAGCACTAAATTGTGACTGTATCACTTTTTGGGAGGCACCAGGGGAAGCAAGTGAACAGTCTCTGAAATGTGAAAGGTCATGAGCTACCACCTCCTATCCACATCCTAAGGCCCCTTTGTTAGACAAGAATGCATCTCCTCCCTAAAAGCATCCCCAGAAGAATGGCCCAGTATGGACCTAAGGAGGTTCTGTAAGCATCCAAAGAAAACCAGGTTTCAAGTGACTCAGTGGCAACAATAGATTTGCCAACCAACTGCCACCATTAGGAGGTCAGAGTGAGTTTACTTTGTGGCTTGGGTAGTAGCAATTGGAGGGTGACTTGATGGGTCTTCTGAAGAACCCAGCAGGGTTAAATAAAGTGGCCAAGCAGATTGACACGCCACAGTACCTGTGCCCACATCACTCAGTATCTTATCACTAGGTGGTTCTACAGACTACCTGACAGTGAACAGAGGAAGGCTGCATAGCCAAGTGCTCAGGATACACTGACCAAAGGTCATTGCTGAGGAACAGAAATGAGCAGAAAAGGCTCAGCTCCTCAGTAACCTGGACTCTCCCATTGGGTGAAGCACAAAAACTCTGAAGACATACAGGCCTGTGTTCAAGTCCTATTTCTAACACATTGGAGCAGATTAAGCCAGAGCTCAAGTTCTGGTACAAAGCTGTGATAATATCCATGTCTGTTAGGGAGAATTCACATGTTGCTTGTTATACTCCAAGCTCAGTGCTAAAGGAAGCACATGTCCACAGACACAGATAGCTCTCATTCACTCATTGCCAATCTGGACACAGGTGACAATGCTGAACCCCAGAACCCAGACTGTTCATAAGAGGCCCTAATCCCTTCACCAACTTGGCAAAGTGAGACCTGTATTTCCAGCAAAGCAGAGGAACTGCAAATTGCAGAGTCTCTGGAATTCCAGCACAAGCTTCTTAATCCTGATTCTTCACAATCTCTATAAGCTTAGTGCCCATCCCTCATGGTCACTATGTTGACTGACTGTGGCTGAAGCCTCAGCCAATGCCAGAGGTAAAGGCAGCTTTCGGGGGTATGCACAGGGTGCCTAGTGCCTGGGCCTCCAAACATTAGTGAGAACTAAGAGCAGAAAGCCTGTGGTCAGGCCTTCTGAGCCCCATGCAGGACAGCAGCCGAACAACTGCCTTATCTTCAGCCACAGAACCAGGGGGACTGTTATCAGACTCAGCCAAAACACACAGGCTCAGAGTTGCAAAAGAACCAAGTTTCTGAACACTATAATCAAATTCCACTCAGAAGTGAACCGGATGGAGACACATTCATCTACAAATACTGATAGATGGTAACCTGCCTCTATAAAACCTTAAACGAATCAAAAGATGGGGAAGATAAGGAGTAACAGCCTTCCCTGATAATCCTATAATGGAAATGCATGCAAATATATGCTCTTTCTGAATAACTTCCTACTGACACTCTGCAAGCTCTTTGCTTGTCATGGAAAAAGTTACCCTGCTGCCTAACCAGCCAAAAGACCTTCTTATCCATCCACTAAGGCTCAGTGGTAGAGTGCTCAGAGTGCAGAAGGCACTGGGTCCAAGCCCCAGCATTTTTCACACACAGGAACACCACCACTATATTGTGACACATGATCCTGATCAAGGGCTGTCAAAAACCAGATCCACAATCCTACAAACAGCCCTAAAGAAAACATTCTGTTTGTTCTGAGATAAGGACATTTAGTTGAATATTAATATGGCCCATCCCCTCTCCTGCCATTGAGAATGACTCAGGAAGTTTGCTGTCTCTAGGACACCAGCCCAAGCAGAAGCAGCACAAGCTTCATCAGCAGGTCCAACCTCTAGCTCCACAGAACCAAGAACATTATGCAAGACAGTCAATTCAGTCAACACTACTTCAAGATGTGTTTCATCGGTAACACAGGTCAAGCCATAGAGATCACAATGGCAGAAAACTCAACAACATCCACTTCTGGCTGTTGGTAATGCTCTGGTAAAAGAACTGCTCTTCCGAAAGACTTAATGGCCTTTGGATGAAGCTCCATCAATGCTTGATACAGGATGCATGGTGTACTTCCCCTCCCTTGTTCACCCACAGCTCAGTGTGTGTAGTGCAGTGACTACATAAAGACAAGTGGGAGTCCAGATTACACAGGCACCATACAAATTCTAGGGAAGAGACCTTTCAGGACCCACACCCACTGCATCTGGGACAGACACCAAGTCACTGAGCCAGCAAGCCCAGCAAGCAGCAGGCATTCAGCAAACTGGGTCTCAAAGAAGGAAAATGGTAACATCTGAAAGAGTGTGCCCCAAGACCACTGATATTCTATGGGACCAGAGTACAATGGGCAGGGGGCAACATTTGTCTTCCAAACATCAACTTCCTAAAATCTGCAGGATACTGCCTTCACCCCTCCCCTCTATGCTGAGGGATCAGTGTGCTAAGATTGTGCTGCAAATCTTCTTGTAGCCCTGATTAAAACTGAAAAATACTGAAGAGTAAGAAGAGGAACAGCCAGCAGGTGGCATGTGAACTACAGGGTAGCCAAGAAAGAATAGCAGAGGCCAATTTACAATGACATGAACAAACAATGAAATGAGAAGGCAAAATCAACAGCTTATCAGGAGCAGGAGAAAAAGACACCCAAGTGGCAGGAGTCAGGCAGCTGGCACACACTGCCATAGAACCATAATCTGCTCCCACAGGAAAACCCTTTGCAGCTGCCAGTACTGCCTGCCAGCCAGCCTGACACCATGCTCTGCATTCTACCATTCGGCCTCTAATCCATTTCACCCAAATTTCTGCTCAGATGTCCTTATAAGATCCCTAGGCTGGGTGCTGATGGCTCACACCTGTAATCCTAGCTACTTAGGAGGGTAAGATCTGAGGATCACAGTTCAAAGCCAGCCTGGGCAGGAAAGTCCGTGAGACTCCTATCTCCAATTAGCTACTAGAAAACTAGAAGTGACACAGTGGCTCAAATGATAGATCACTCGCCTTGAGCTGAAGAGTACAGGGACAGGCATAGTACCAAAGTTCAAGCCCCATGACCGACAATAATAAGTAAATAAATAAATAAGTATATAAATAAATAAATAAGATCCCTAGGAACATAGCTCTTTGGCCTTACCAGGTCTCCTAGCCCCATGAATAGGATACTGACCTGCCACCCAAGACCAGCACAGCCAACCCAGGACACTAGGGCCAAGAGCAATGTAATGACTCCAACTACTAAGAGCAAGGCTCCTCATCCTGGATGCATGGCTAGTTCCACTTCAGTGTCTGACAGCTGCTGGGTACCCCATGCTCATTGGTCACCCTACCTGTCACAGAGTCCATGTGCACCAGGAGCAACACAGAGCAATGAGCCACAGCCATGTGAAGTTAGAACATAAATGACCAGCATACAGAGTATAAAATAAAACCCACCTTGGAAAAACACACAGAATCAGGCAGGGGAGGTACTGGGGACCTCACGTTAGACACCGGAGATGCCAGTGAATAGAGCCCATGGTGACTGCTTGCCCACAGAGAGTAAAACATTGGGTATGTCCACAGGACACACTGAGCTCACGTTTCCTCCCAGGGTGGTCGCATCAAATCTGGGAGCCCAGAAGTCCTGAGACAGGGCAGAGAAAATGAGTGACAGGGACAAGCCTGCTGTTGGAGCCTTTATTCCCCAACTTCTCCCTAAAGAAAAAGCATGAGCTATTGAATCCACACTTGTGACCCCGCAGAGGCTATACAACCATGCATATCATGCAGAGCTCTGGTCCACGGGGATCTCTGGGCAGACAGCGATCTGTTACTTGTCACAGCAGTTAGTACAGAAAGTACCTCACTTTAAGCACACACTTTTCCTTTCTCTTGATAGTGCATTCTGTTTCATACAGTAAAATGAAGAGCAACGCCAGGTTCTACTACCAAATCACTTCTCATGCCATTCCATCCAACAGTATGTTGAAAGTGAAAAAAGGAATCTTTATCATTTTTTAAAGCAAACTGATGTAATTATGTCCAACATAACCAGCTAATTCTTTTTTTTGGGAGGGGTCCAGTCGTAGGGACTGAACTCTGGGCCTGGGCGCTGTCCCTCAGCTCTTCAGCTCAAGGCTAGCGCTCTACCACTTGAGCCACAGCGCCATTTCCAGCTTTTTTTCTTTCTGTTTAAGTGGTGCTGAGAAATTGAACCCAGGGCCTCAGGCATGCAAGGCAAGCGCTCTACCACTGAGCCACCTTCCCAGACCCAAACCAGCTAATCCCTTAGTTTATTTTTTATAATTATCTTTAAGTAGTTGTACAAAGAAGTTCCCATTCTACAAAATAGTATATGAGTACAAAGTGTCTGACAACATTGTCACTCTCTTAACCCATCCCTTCTCTCACTTTTTTTATTTAATTGATATTAGGTGATTACATAAATTTCACATATTTACAGTATTGTGAAATAGTGATACTTAGAGCCACGATCACATTTTAACTTTCACAAGGCAAATTATCATTATCATGGTCTATATAGTTTGTGAATTCTATGAGCTTTGTCAATACAAGTTATTTTTTCCACATCTGGTGATGTTTACATTTCTTTCTTTTTGCTTATTGTAGGATGTTTCCACTTATTCTGTTCCTCTTCCTGGCTTCCCTCTGTGTGTGTGTATATCTATCATATATATAGTCAAGAAAATGGAGTCATTTAGCAATGACATGACAAAATGGGTGGCTGTCCTTTGTTTCTTGAGTCCTGTTACTTTGCCATATCTTCTTGCATTTGGCTTTATCATCAACATATCAGGGAGACCATGTACCATTTCTCTCTTTGTTCTTGGCTTACTTTGCTCAAAATAATCTGCTCTAGTTCCATCCATTTCCCTGCAAATGTCATTATTTTGTCCTTTCTAATGACTGCATAATATTCCATTGTATGTAAGTACCACAATTTTTGGGTGCACTTATCAGTAATGGGGAATCTGAGTTGTTTCCAAATCTTGGCTATTGTGAACAGTGATGCAATAAACATGGAGGTTCATGTGTCTTTGTATACTGGTTCCTGTTGCTCAGGGTAGATGCCTAGGAGTGGTATGGCTGGGTTATAGGGGAGATCTATATTTAGCTTTCTGAGGTATCTCCAGACTATTTTCCAAAGTGGTTGTATTAGTATACATTCCAACCAGCAATGCAGTAGGGTTCCTCTTTCTTCCACATCCCCTCCAACATTTGTCATTGGCTGACATTAGGATGTGGGCCATTCTGACTGGGGTAAGATGGTGTCTCAGTGTTGTTTTTATTTGCATTTCCTTTACAGCCAGGGATGATGAATATTTCCTCATAACCAGCTAATTCTAAGAGCCAAGTGATATAAGAGAGCAAAGGAAAGGGTAACACCGTCAAAAAAGAAATGATTCCCTGATTTCTGTAAGTATAAGCCCTCTGAACATCACCTTTATATACTTTTTTTTTAATGTTATTCATGGGGCTTGAAATCAGGGCCTGACCACTGTCCAGGAGCTTTGTTCCTAAATGCAAGTGGCTCTACGACTTTGAACCACTGTGCCACTTCCAGTTTGCTGGTGGTTAGTTGAAGATAAGAGTCTCACAGACTTTCTTGCCTGAGATGGCTTTGAAACATAATTCACTCTCAGCCTGCTGAGCAGCTAGGATGACAGGCATAGCCACGGTCATGCGGCTCAATTTTTAAAAGTCTTTAATACTTAAAACCAAGAAATGTACTCATTACTTGACTTAGGAAACAGTAACCTCTCTGTGTATCACCTTTGTCATAACAACAACATATAATAATAAAATAAATTATTAAACCACTATCTCCGCATGAGAAAGAGCCCGTGGCCTGACAAGCAATGGCAAGCAAGGTGGGTCTGAGCTCTCTTCACAGACCTGCCTGTCCACAGGTCGGTCTGTGCAGGGCTCCCCTCCTCACCGTGGTCAGGCAGCATTTACCCTATAGCTCTGAAGGAGCCTGATCATACAGAGTGATCCTCCATACCAGGTCCTCCAAGGAGTCTGGAATAAATGTGAGGCACTCCATGAGTGTCAAAGGTTAAAACGTAGTATTGGCAAAGACACCAAGCACTTGCTGTAGAGAAAAAAAAAAGAGGTTGAATGCTCAGAGCAAGCTGGGACACAAGAACCAGGAAACCAACAAGCAGGTACTAGAGATGAAACTCTCCGGAGCCCTCAAGTGCCACTTACCATTTATGATGGAAACATGGGTAATTTCCACCAAACTCCAGTCCCCAACCACTGGCTCAGACGAGAGCCAGTGAAGCACAGCCATCCCCCAAGTCTTGCAAGTGTTATCACGGTACACACGCATAAGGAGGTGAGACTAGACAGGCCCTAAGGTCAAGAAGAGTAATATTTCCAAAGGACTGAGTTGGATCTCAGACCCTTTCACTAGTTCTTGCAAGAGCTAATATGGATGACCGGCCTCTTTCCTCCTCTAGCTTCCTGTGAGGTGGGGTGATATCTCTGCCCACATGAGGCTCTTTCCAATGCCAGGAAGTCCCCAACATAGCTAAGGTGATTTCAGCAACAGGCTCTTTTTATCTCCAGAACTGTTAGCTAAAGCAACCTCTTCTTTAAGAAGTACCCAGCCTCTAATACCTTATCCTGTTAAGGAGATAATAAGAGATCCTGAGGGTTACACACAGTTTCCTCACAATGGCCCAATGAGTCCCCATGGATGCCCTGAGTGAACATCTACCTGGTAGTGATATCACAGTGCCCGTGTGCTCCCTCAGTGACAGCTCCCATGGCTGAAGCTCCACCACAAATCCACAAAGGTCTTCTGGAGTCCTGAGAGAGGAAGAAGACTGAACACAGTCCCATGTGCCCCTGGAAATGGACTTAATCCTGCACCCAATATGCAGGGTAAAAGTCATACCAGCCACTGACTACTCAAGAGACCAGGACAAGTCACACATCGAGCTTTTACACCAGTAGGGTCAAAACACAGCCTCCACAAGCTACACACTGGTTCCAACCCAGTTCCTCAACTACACAAGGTTACTTTCATGAAGTCAGTTTATCCACCTGGAAAACCAAGAGACAGCACATAGCAAATAGTATCACTTGCCCAAAAACATGCCTGTCATGAGGCAGTACTGGGCAGAACTTAGCTCCTTCCTAGATTCAACAAAACATTCTGTGCAATAGCACAGGGAGGAATAGTGCAAAGAAGCCTGTGAATGAGCTGCTCCATGAAAACCAATCACATCTTCCTCATTATTTCCATCCGGCTATGAGGAAACTGGGGCTTCAAGATATGTTTGGTGATGTAACATCCCCTCCATCCATGAATGTAAGCACACTCAGTGCCGACCTCACCTTCTGACTACTGCTGCAGGAAGACATGTACCCAGAGCATCGTACATTGAAGAGTGGTGCGAGTGTCCCAGACACACCTGTGGGCTTGTGGCATGGTACTGGTGGGTGGCACACAAGTTTGAGGCTGAGGATGAATTCTGCTTTCGTCATCACCTGTCACAGCAGTGAGCACAGGGCAAACAAAAGGAATGTGCAGGCAGAGCTATGTAGTGTGAGCTGCCCACAGCCTCAGCCCTGTCCCTGTTAAGGCCCCCATGACCTCACTGACTGGGTGGAAGCAAGCTTTGCACTTGTCACTTTGCAAGGAGAGTCCTACATCACACTATAGGACTGCACTGAGGCCATCCTCCTAATCCTCCTACCTGCATGTGGACTCTGCTGCTGTCTTCAGGATGACAGCAAGCATCCCAGGATGATCTTAGGTAGGCAGTACTAGCATACGACTGAAAGACCATTCATTTTTCTAAGGAGCTCTAGGTTCCCATGGGCAGGGCCCTTGCCAGCACTGATACAAAGGAGCCACCTCAACCCACTGTCAGATTCATGCTGCTGTGGAGCAACTCTGGCCTCTTCTAATTCCTATCCGGAAGCACTAACTCTGTAGGAGGGTTTTGGAGGTGAGTAGGGTAGGTGTGAGGCCAGGAAGGTAATGTGCCCTTTGGAAAGTTAATGCACTCACCACACACTTCTCAGGCCAGCACAAATCTGGACAGCAGGACACAAGGAACGGGGCATATAGAAAAGGAATAGGGGGTAAAGTTCAAGAAGCCCTGGTAGTCATAAATTAGGTTCAGCTCTGCCAAAGAGAGCACAACACTCAGATTTCAGTGGTCCATCATAAACACTGAGCTCTGCTAGAGAACAGGGGATTCCTTAGTTGCTGATGATCCTGGAAGATGAATATACAATCATAACCCAAACCACAATGCAAACCAAAGACCTGGGTCCAGCATTCCTCCAAAAGGGAAGAAGAGGGTTTACTTTCTCAAAGCCTACTGACCTGAGTGTGGGTAAAGCTACTCAGAGATGCTTACCCAGGACACTGCAGGGTTTAGACAGAGTAATACCAAGTGCCATTACAGACTACAAATATTAGCAGTGTCCACCTTGAAATCAGCACTTCACAAGTACAAAATAGAAGTAGTTGGGCTTCAAAACCCTTGAGCACATACACAAATGACAAAAAACAAACACAAACACATATCATTATGGGGAAGGGAAAATGATTGGTATCGCATCTACGTTATACTGAGGACTGCTAAAATTCATCATCACCAAGCTATTCACAATATGAGGAGTTGAAGGAAAGTGAGACTAAGAGAAATGACTCCTACTTCAGAAATTTGTCTTACGGAATGCAGCTTCACACAGACGTCAGGGCACTGCAGCTTCCCAGGTTGGAACCTACCTGAAAATTTATGTCAGGGTCCCCTATCTTATTATGAACACACTATACTTTAAATCCTCCTCTGGGCCAGCTATGAGACCACAATGATTAATTCTCACCAATTAATAAGACTTGGTATATCTTAGCAATGGTAAATAATGCTGCAATAAACATAGTTGTGCTGGTAGCTTTAGTATGGTCTTGCTTTTGATCATTTTGGTAAATGCCTAAGAGTGGGATTGCTGGGTCATAGGGGAGCTCTATGTGGAGTCATTTGAGGAACCTCCATACTACTTTCCAAAGTGGTTGAACAAGTTTACACTCTCACCAACAATGGAGTAAGGTTCCCTTCTGTCCCTCCAGCATCTTGCTTCTAGCCATTCTAACTGGGGTGAGATGGTATCTCAATGTTGTGTTGATTTGCATTTCTTTTATGGCTAGTGAGGTTGAGCATTTCTTCATGTGTCTATTGGCCATCCTTCTTTGTTGTTGCTTTCTATGTCCCTCCTCCATGGTATAACCCCTGCTTTCACTGTATTTGATGTTGTTATAATTTGTGGAGGGGAAGGAAAAGAACAAAAATTTTTAATAGGAATACAGGGGGATCCATTACAACAATGAGATGTACAAGATGTTATGTCGAAAAACAAACTTTACAACTTTGACTGGGGTTGTTGTTGTTGTTGGTGGTGGTGATGATGGTGTGGAGAGGGGCCGGTGGGAGGAGAGAGAAAGGGATGGGAAGGGAACACAAAGGAGGAAGCAACAATGCTTGATAAGAAATGTACTCATTATCTTGCCCATGTAATTGTAACCCCACTGTATGATATTCTCACAATAAAAAATAACACTTGGCAGCTATGACCAAGGAAACACAACCTGCAAAGCCAGCCCATTGAAAATTACGAAGGATTCCTGAAAAATACTGAAATGATGGTAGAGAGTGCATTGTCAGGAACTGGAAGGTTTATGGTTAAAATGACAATTATCCCCAAACTGACCTATAAATTGAATATAATTCCAGTAAACATCACAAAGCATTTTGTAGATATCAATGACCTATTTCTAAAATATATTTTAAAAAGCAAAGGAATCTTTAACAGCAGGACAATCTTAAAAAAATATTTATGACACTGCCACTACTACCATTTTTAAAGTCAATGTAGTGTTAGGGGATGTGTCTCAAGTGGTAATATGCCTGCCTAGCAGGATGGGGATGTTAAAACCCCAGTTACACACACACACACACACACACACACACACACAATTGCATCTATACCAGTTAGCACCAAAAGAATATGGAAGACTAGTGCAAAGCTAGTTATTTAAAAACAGAAAAAGAAACAGACCAATATGTATACACCAGATTTATTTGACAAAAGCGACAAACATATTTAACTATTCAAAGGATTGAACTTTGCAAGAATACTAACACAACAAATTTGGGGGGACAAGATGGTCCTTCATCCTACCCTCATGAAACAGGTATGATGGATCATAAATCTGTACAAAAGAAGTAAAATTACGAAGCTTCAGAAAGAAAATACACTTGCAACCTCAAAAATAATTGTTTCTCTTTTTGCCGTAATAAGGTTAGAAATCACACTTTCTAATCAGGTACTCTTCAATTGGTGGCACCCTTCCTGTCCAAACAGACGCTTGTTTTGTGCTCATTCTGACATCATGTCTCTTCTGGTCCAAGATAAAAGCCACCGGGAAAATAGAAAGTCCTCCCTATCCCCAGTTTTCATAAAAATCATATGCCAGGGGCCAATTAGGTCCCATGAACATCCCTGCAACAGTTGTGATCGATAACCCAGACCTTCTCTACATCCGATTCCAACAGGGTAAATTCCTTCTAAGTCTACAGGGGACCACCATTCTTAATTATACCCAATTCCAATATACCAATCATTGACATAAAATGAACTATTATTTTCATATAAACCACATATATTCTCCTATATGCTTTAAAACATCTGTAGTTTACATATACCAAACATTATTTTGTAAGGGATCATAACAACAACAACAAAAAAGGTCTGTACATATCAGCACAGTTGCAAGCGACTTTTTTGAATAACTCTGAATTGCATTCTTTGGACCCAGAGATACAGACCTTAATAAGACAAAAGAACAATCGTATGAAATTAAAAGTTCCATTTATAATTTGATGGTGTTAATTCAGCGCAGTAATAAGCAATAAGTCAGGTCTGGGATTATAGTTAAATAATAGGCTCTAGCTAGCATATGAAGCCCTGGATTCAAGAGGGAACATAAGAAAAAAGGAAGGCAAGGCCAGACAAGGGCAAGGGCATGGGCAAGGACAAGGGCAAGGCCAATGCCAAGGCAAATACAAGGACAAGGTAAGGGCAAGGACAAGGGCAAGGGCAAGGATAAGGACAAGGGCAAGGGCAAGGGCAAGGACAGGGATAAGGACAAGGAAAAGTACAAGGGCAAGGACAAGGGCAAGGACGAGGGCAAGAGCAAGGCCAAGGACAAGGGCAAGGGCAAGGGAAAGTGCAAGGGCAAGGACCAGGTAAAGACAAGGGCAAGGAAAAGAGCAAGTACAAGAGCAAGGGCAAGGACAAGGGCAAGGGCAAGGCAAGGGCAAGGGCAAGAACAGGGACAGGGACAAGGACAAGGGCCAGGACAAGGACAAGGGCAAGGACAAGGACAACAGCAAGGGCAAGGAGAGTGCAAGGACAAGGACAAGGGCAAGGGCAAGGACAAGGACAAGGACAAAGACAAGAACAAGGACAAGGACAGGGACAAGGAGAAGGACAAGGGCAAGCACAAGGATAGGGACAAGCACAAGTATAAGGGCAAGGACAAGGGCAAGGACAAGGGCAAGGACAAGGACAAGGATAAGGCAAGCATGGGCGAGGACTAAGGCAAGCACAAGGGAAAACAAGGGCAAGGACATGGACAGTGACAAGGACAGGGACAGGAACAAGGACAAGGGCAAAGACAAGGACAGGGACAAGGACAAAGACAAGGGCAAGGGCAAGGACAAGGACAAGGGCAAGGACAAAGACAATAACAAGGACAAGGACAGAGACAAGGAGAAGGACAAGGGCAAGGACAAGGACAGGGACAAGGACAAGTATAAGGGCAAGGATAAGGGCAAGGACAAGGACAAGGGCAAGGACAAGGATAAGGGCAAGCATGGCCGAGGACTAGGGCAAGCACAAGGGAAAACAAGGGCAAGGACATGGACAGCGACAAGGACAGGGACAGGGACATAGACAAGGGCAAAGACAAGGACAGGGACAAGGACAAAGACAAGGGCAAGGGCAAGGACAAGGACAAGGGCAAGGACAAGAACAAGACTCAGAGTTTGGAGTGCCTATATACCAAGAGTAATGCCCTGGGTTCAAACCCCAGTACTGCCAAAAAATAAATTTAAAATAAGTGATCAGGGCACCCCATAATCCAATCCCTAGGGAAAATGAGTGGCTGAAGGCCAGCTGGCCAATTCTCACAGAATCCCTGGCCAAGTGGCTATGATGCAGACCGGGTTTCTGGGCAGCCCAGGGCAAGGGTTCAGTTGGGCTGACCTCAGGCCAGCCCAATGCACTTTGATATCATTGAGTGCTCCTCTCCCCCGCCTGCCCTCTCCCGTTCCCCCCACCCCCTACCCTCTCCCTCTGGCCTACTTGTCCCCCTCCAGCCCCCTGCCATCCTCCTCGCCCCCCTCATGTCCTCGTCCTCTTCACACCCCGTCCCCCCATCCCCCACTTGTCCCCTTCCTGTCCCCCCGTTCCCCTCTGCCTCCCTACCTTTACCCCTACACTCCCCCTCATCTCCCCTCCTGTCCTCCTACTGTCCCCCTACAGTCCCCCTAGCGTCACACCTGCCCCCCTCCCCTTCCTTCATCCCCCTCCCTGGCACCCCCTGACCCTTCTTCCCTTGGCCGTCCCATCCACCCTGCTCCATCAAAGGTCGCCGTGGATCTCTGGCCTTGCTGCCAGCTTGCTGGCCAGCTGAGGTCTGGAGGGAGCAGGACTTGAACAGAAGGAAGCACCCGGTGCTGGCCACCCTGGCTTGATCCAGAGAACCTAGGGCGCCCCCAGATGGGACTCGAAGCAATAGAGTGTTAGAAGCAGACTGGGTCCAGGAACAAGTCAGAACCAGGGCCAAGGTCGGACTAGGGGCTGAGTCTGTCCGGGGTCTCAGAGCAGCCTAGGACCAAGGGCTGGGATCCAGACCGGGATCAGGCCAGGGACCTCCTGGGGCAGTGCTTGGGCTGGCCCCTGGCACCTCCTGGCAGGGCTCACCATGGCTGCTCCAGGGCTGGCGCCTCCCTCCCTGGCCTCTCTGGGCACCGCCCCTCCCATCAAAGCTCACCTCTGAAGCCACTCCTGGCTTGGCACCTCTGGAAAGAGCTCACCTCCGTGGCTGCTCCCAGCTGGGGGCTCTCAGGCTCATGGCTCCCTGCAGCCCTCACCTCAGAGGCCACTCCCTGGCCAGGCTCCCTGCTCCCGGCTCTGGGCAGTGCTCATCTCAGCAGCCACTCTGGGCTCCAGGATTCTGGCCGGGCTCACCTCAGTACTTGCGGATACACGGGGCCCCATCCACGGGTCTCAGGATTCACTCTTGTGCCCGAGACTCAAACAAATGGCCAGAAAAGATGGATTCTCTGTTCCACAGTAGTATGGCAAAGCCTCTCCAGCCACCAGCTGAACGAGGTCTGGCGGGGTGGGCCCACGAACCAAAGACAAACCCTCGGCCCTCAGGCCCTGCCTTGGGTGCTCCCGCCAGCTGCTCTGGGGAGGCAAGGAGAAAGGATGGGCAGAGGGTGGCCAGGGCCCGGGGCTGGTAGGACGTTGGAGCCACCTGGGGCCCTGGGGACCAAAGCAGGTTGGAGGGTTTGAAGGATGTGAACAGTCACCCGCCAAGGGGCCATTAGGCAGCTTCCGGTTTCTTTGACTGTGGTGGACAATGTTCTACCGACATGGGTGTGTCTACCCCTGCCTTCACCTGTTGGCATACACTGGGATCTAGCGGTGCACACCATCTCCCCACACTGCAACTCTGCAAACTTCAGGGACATGCTAAGCACATCACTTCTTAGAACCTAGCACAATCAGCCCTGTTTGTTTTTGTCACTTTAATAACTAGTGATTTTGATCCACAGTTCCCTAATTTCTGGTATTGGGCATCTTCTCCCTGTACCTCTCATGATATCCACAGGGCCTTTTGTGACCTGTCAGATGCATTTTGCCCAATTTTTATCATGGTTGTTATTGTTACTTTCAAATAGTTTTAGAGAAGAGTTTTGACTTAACAAGTCCATTTATGTGCACAGCAGATCTTGTACAATCATTTCCCTTCCTCCACCTATCCCAGTTGGGATAGGTATGAGTATATTGAGATTCCATGGCATAACCCCATCAAAAAGCTAACAGCTGAATAAAAGTTTGTATCTGGAAACTGAAATTTGTCTTGACTAGAGGATGTGGATGCTAATGGGAGGGGAAGTGAATGGAGATAAGAATGGTGGGAAAATGTACACATCAGCCTTGCCTCCATTTTCAGCTTCATAGGGATCCACTGCCCAGTCCTCTGTGTGTCATCTGGGCCTCAGGGGGAAACTAAATGGACCATCATGTATTTCAGAAGAGATGTATGCATAATGGATAGGAAGAGCTAGATAAAACATTTCTTAGTATCTTCTGACCTCCATGCTCCATGTTTTGTACACTTTTCCTTTACCCAGGAAATTTCTGGCACCTGAGTGTGTTTTTCCCTGCTGAGCACCAAAACATCCCTTCAGGAAAAGATTTGCTAAAATTCTTTGCACTTTAGTGTGACTGGCTTCTGCTACCTCTGAAGACAGTACACCAAGATGAGTTCTAACTTGTACCAAAAGTTTTCTTCTGGAGAGACATTTCTAAACTCGAAACTGAATTGGAAATGATCTTTAAGGGACAGGAAAAACTTTCTTTTTGAATCTTCCTAGTATCCAGATTATCAGTGATGAGTCAAAGCTAAGAAAATGCATTTTCTTAAGAGTATAGGGTTGGATGCATCATAGGCCCAAGTAAATATAGTGAGGACTTTTTCCACACATAAGTAAGATCCCAAAAGAAAGATAAACCTCATAAGGATATATGTCATTATCTTTAAAATGTGATACCTAGGCAGTATTCAGAGGCAAGTTTATAGCTCTGAGCTCGTACATCAACAAATTGGAGATATCTGAAACCAACAATTTAATGAGACATCTAAACCTCCTTGAAAAAGAGCAGCAACATAAACTCCAATCCAGTAGATGGAAAGATATAATTAAAATTAAATCAGAATTAAATTAATTAGAATCCAAAAAATACTATAGAAAGAATCAACAAAACAAAGAGTTGGTTCTTCAAAAAAATTAACAAAATTGACAGACCCTTAGCAAATCTTATAAGAAAAAGAAGAGAACACACCCAAATAAATAAACTCAGAGATGAGAATGGAAACATCCCCACGCAAACAACCTAGATTCAGAACATTATAAGGGAATACTTCTCAAAACTTTATGAGAACAAGTTTGAGAACTTGACAGAAATGGACCTTTTCCTTGCAAATATTGACATGCCAAAACTAAACCAAGATGAGTTAAACCATTTTAACATGCCCATATCAAGCTTTGAAATAGAAATAGCAAGAAGAGACCTCTAAGCTAAGAAAAGTGGAGGACCAGATTGTTTTACAGAGGAATTCTACAAGGCCTTCAAAGCAGAGCTCACACCAATACTCCTCCAACTCTTCAATGAAATCACAAGAGAAAGTTCATTACCGAACACATTCTATGAAGCCATCATAACCCTCATCCCAAAACCAGGCAGGGACTCATCAAAGAAAGAGAACTATAGACCCATTTCTTTGATGAACATTGATGCAAAACTTTCAACAAAATTTTGGCCAATAGACTTCAACAATTCATCCAAAAAATCATACACCACGATCAAACAGGATTCATTTCAGGGATGCAAATCTGGTTCAATATACGCAAATCAATTAATATTATTCATCACATCAACAGGAGCAAGGATAAGAACCACATGGTTATCTCAATAGATGCAGAAAAAGCATTTGACAAGATCCAACACCCCTTCATGATGAAGGTTTTGGAAAAATTAGGAATCCATGGAACATTCCTCAATACAATAAAAGATGAATATGACAAACCTACAGCCAGCATTATACTTAATGTTGAAAAACTAAAGCCATTTCCTCTTAACTCAGGAAAAAGACAAGGGTGTCCATTCTCTCCACTTCTCTTCAATCTAGTATTAGAATGCATAGCTACAGCAATAAGACAAGATGCAAACATAGAGGGGATCAAAATAGGAAAAGAAGAAATAAAATTGTCCCTCTTTGCAAATGACATGATTTTGTATTTAAACAATCCCATAGACTACACTCCCAAATTACTCAAGCTGATTCAAAACTTTGGCAAAATAGCAGGGTATAAAATTAACCCCCCAAAAATCAATGGCTTTTCTGTATGCCAACAATGAGAAAAGTATGGCTGAAATTGGAAAGTCACTCCATTTGTAATAGCCCCACAAAAAATAAAATACCTACAAATTAACTTAACCAAAGAAGTGAAGGACCTCTATGATGAAAACTTTAAAATCTTGAAAAAGGAAATCAAAACAGAACTTCGAAAATGGCAAAACCTCCCATGCTCATGGATTGGAAATATTAACCTCGTGAAAATGGCAATACTTCCCAAGGCTATCTACAAATTCAATATGATACTTATCAACATTCCAACCTCATTCTTCAAGGAAATAGAAGAGGCAATCCAAAAATTCATATGGAACAATAAAAGACCCCGAATAGCAAAAACACTCCTCAATGGAAAGAACACTGCTGGAGGAATATCAATACCAAATTTCAAACTCTACTATAAAGCCATAGTAATCAAAACAGCTTGGTATTGGCACAAGAACAGACCTCAGGACCAATGGAATAGAATTGAAAGCCTAGAAACGAACCTACAGACCTATAGCCAACTAATCTTCAATAAGGGAGCTAAAAAAATAGAATGGAAGAAAGACAGCCTCTTCAGTAAATGGTGCTGGCAAAATTGGTTAACTACTTTTAGAAAACAAAAACTAGATCCTTATACATCACCCTGCACCAGAATCAACTCCAAATAGATCAAAGACCTCAGAGTCAAAGCAGACACTCTGAACACATTACAGGATGGAATAGAAGAAACCCTAGGCCTCCTTGGCTCAGGCCGAAATTTTCTTAATAGAGACCAGGAAACACAACAAATCAAAGAAAGGTTGGACAAATGGGATTGCATGAAGTTGTAGAGCTTCTACATGGCAAAGGACATAGCTACAAGATCAATAGAAAGCCCACAGATTGGGAGAAGATCTTAACTAGCCATACACTGGACAAGGGTCTCATATCTAAAATGTACTTGGAACTCAAAAAATTAAATCCCCCAACAGCAAATTCTCAAAGAAAAAACTGCCCAATAAATAAGTGGACTAAAGTCTTGAAGAGAAACTTCTCTGAAGAAGAAATAAGGATGGCCAATAGACACATGAAGAAATGCTCAACCTCCCTAGCCATAAAAGAAATGCAAATCAAAACAACATTGAGATACCACCTCACCCCTGTTAGAAAGGCTATAATTAAGAATTCTAACAGCAACAGATGCTGGAGGGGATGTGGACAGAAGGGATCCTTACTTCATTGTTGGTGGGAGTGTAAACTTGTTCAACCACTTTGGAAAGCAATATGGATGTTCCTCAAAAGACTTCACATAGAACTCCCCTATGACCCAGCAATCCCACTTTTGGGCATTTACCCAAATGTTTACAAAGAAGACCACACTAAAGCTACCAGCACAACTATGTTTATTGCAGTATTATTTACCATAGCTAAGATATGGAACCAACCCAGATGCCCCTCAGTAGATGAATGGATCAAGAAAATGTGGTATATATACACAATGGAATTCTCTGCCTCCATCTGAAAGAATGACATTTCCCCATTTGTTAGGAAATGAAAAGGCTTGGAAAAAATTATATTTAGTGAAGTAAGCCAAGCCTAAAGAAACATAGGTCCCATGGTTTCCCTTATTTGCAATATCTAGTATATGTATGAGTCAAGCAGGAAAGGTCAGATAATTTAATGTTAGGAAAATGAACCCTTAGATATGTATTTAAATGTTTTTTTCTTTCATGCATTTGTGTCTAACTCATTTATAAGATTATTTCTTTGTAGCTTTGTATGTCCCTCCCCCACAGTATAACCCCTGCTTTCACTATATTTGATGTCGGTATAATTTGTGAAGGATATGGGGTGGACCTGATGCAACTATCAGAAGTACAAGTTGTCATGTCAAAAACAAACTTTACAATTTTGGTGGGTGGGGGGAGGGGTTGGGTGGGGGGGGCGGAGGGAGGCTCGGAAGGGATGTGAAGGGTAAACAAAGGAGGAGGCTGCAATGCTTGATAAGAAATGTACTCATTATCTTGCCCATGTAATTGTAACCCCTCTGTACAGTATGTTCACAAAAAATAACAGTTAAAGTTAAAAAAAATTAAATAAAGTATGATACCTGATGTAGTGGCATATATCTGTATTACCCAGCACTATAGCAATTAAGGTAGGAGAAATGAAAGTTTAAGGCTAGCCTGAGCGGTATAGTAAGACCTCAAATGCAAACAAACAGCCCTCTTAGAAAATTAAGAGGGTTTTAGTTAAAGGGCACACTGTGTATTTGTGATAGAATGACAGGAAAATACCTATGAAAAAGCAAAGAGGCTGAGTAAACATGGAGGCCAAAAAAGGAGTGAGCAATGTAGAGACACTGATGTGCTTGTTGTGATCATATTTTGAATCTATTGCCTTCCATTAGGACTTCCTGCAATGATGGAAGTGTTTTCCGGTTCAGATTCCAGTATGGCCATCCTCAGCCACACTTGGCCTACTGGGCACAGAAAATCTGGCTAGTGTGACTAAGCAAGTGGATTTTAATCTTGAGGGATGTCAACTTATTTTAAATAGCTACCCAGAACTAGTAGTTTACACATTGTAAACTGTAGTTATAACACCATTGCTTTTGCCAACTGCAATTCTAAAAATATTTTGTTAATAAACACTCTTGATAGAGAAATGATAGAACTACCAATATATCACAGCTTTCAAGATGCAAACAGCTTATTTATTGAAAAGATGATTTCTTTTTTTTCTTTTTTTGTGAAAATATTGTACAGAGGGGTTACAATTACATGGGCAAGATAATGACTACATTTCTTATCAAGCATTGTAGCCTCCTCCTTTGTTTCCCCTTCCCATCCCATCCTCTCCCCACAACCAACCCTCATGCCACAGCAAAGTTGTAAAGTTCGTTTTCGACAAAATGACTTGTATGTCTCATTGTTGCAATGGGTCCACCTGTATCCCCATTTAAACGATTTGTTTTTTCCATTCTCCTCCACAAATTATAACATCATCAAGTACAGTGAAAGCATGGGTTATACCGTTTGAGAGGAACATACAAAGCAACAAAGAAATAATCTTATAAATGTGTTAGAAACAATCACATGAAAGTAAAAACATTTGAATACATATCTTAGGGTTCATTTCCCTAACATCAACTTATCTGAACTTTTCTATTTGACTCAGACATATACTAGTTATTGCAAATAAGGGAAACCATGGGACCTATGTTTCTTTGGTCCTGGCTTACTTCACTTAATATAATTTTTCCAAGTCTTTCCATTTCCTAACAAATGGGGCAATGTCATTCTTTCTGATGGAGGCATAGAATTCCATTGTGTATATATACCATATTTTCTTGATCCATTCATCTACTGAGGGGCATCTGGGTTGGTTTCATATCTTAGCTATGGTAAATAAGGCTGCAATAAACCAAGTCGTACTGGTAGCTTTAGTGTGGTCATGTTTGTGAACATTTGGGTAAATGCCCAAAAGTGCGATTGCTGGGTCATAGGGGAGCTACATGTGGAGTCTTTTGAGGAACCTCCATACTGCTTTCCAAAGTGGTTGAACAAGTTCACACTCCCACCAGCCACTTCTGTCCACATCCCCTCCAGCATCTGTTGTTATTAGATTTCTTGATCATAGCCGTTCTAACTAGGTTGAGGTGGTATCTCAATGTTGTTTTGATTTGCGTGACTTTTATGGCTAGAGAGATTGAGCATTTCTTCGTGTGTCTATTGGCCATCCTTCTTTCCTCTTCAGAGAAGTTTCTCTTTAAGTCTTTAGCCCACTTATTTATTGGGAAGTTGTTTCTTTGAAGATTTGTTGTTGGCGGATTTAATTTTTTGACTTCCACGTATATTTTAGATATGAGACCCTTGCCTGTTGTATGGCTAGTGAAGATCTTCTCCCAATCCTTGGGCTTTCCATTGATCTTGCTAACTATGTCCTTTGCCATGCTGAAAACATGATTTCTGACTGATTCATCTCCTGCTCCAACCCATTACCCAGCTTTCATAGCCTTGGTGCCTTTCACTGTTTTCTGGAATGAGCCTTCAATACTGGATTTTGGAAAGAAGTGGCTGGACTTACCTCTCCAGGATATCATTTTCTGCCTGCTCAATGAGAAGACAAAGCAGTGGTGTCAAGGCACCCATGCTATTAATGAGCTGCTTTTCCAGGGGTGACAACTGTGTCTCTGAGTGGTGTTGACTCCTAGGAGCATCATTTGATCTTGCATGAAGATCTATTTCCAAACATGCAAGAGATGTGGTTTTCTTCAGTATGCTTGGACTCATACCATTGCTTAGTGTAAAAGAAAATACAAGCTGTTAGGTGTTAGAATGCCACACAGGGTAAAATAAAGGGTGAGTGTATGAAAGGTGTCTTAGAGTGACAAAATCCTGAAGAGGAGAAAAAAGTGTAACAAAAGTTCTTATCTTATCACCCCATTGTTTCCTAGACCAGTGTGATCCTGTCAATCCTTCTTCGAAGTTGGTGAGGGCACAAGAGGGCTTACTGATCTCGTAGTGGCTAAACTGGACTATATGACACACTTGTAATACTGAATATCAACAGGGAAGTCATCAGGCATAAAATTCTGTCTTTAGGGAAGGTGACATTGATGGATTCCACCCACACTTGAAGACAATCTATCAGAATGAAGTTGCCATCCTTGATCTGCATGGGTTTGCTGGAACTAGGGGAGATCTCTTTCAGGTCATCTGTAACTGATGACCTAGGATCACAGATTGGGGGGGGGGCAGCTCACTATGGACTTATACAGAATGATGTCATTGTTCAAATCTGTGTACATACTCATCCTGAAAGAATTTGGCTGCATGGAATGTAACTCTTACACAGAGACTCACAACTAGAAAGAAGTGATTCCTACTCGGAGCTTGTGGTCCTTTCTGTAGAAAAATTTGTACCTTCTCAATATCAAAATAAAACCTGAACAGACAACTCTTGGGGTCTCTCATTCCGTGTTTCAGCTCTTTGTCAAGAGCCGTGCCTTTGGCTGTGTAGTGCTTCAGTCTTAGGGCTGCAGACAGAAGGGACACTGTGGGAAGGTCCTGGGGAGAGCGGTGGACATTCGGTGCACTTTCTGATTATGCATGAGAATGGACGAAAAATACTTTGAAGTTCTTTATACTGTATCCAGACCCTTTTCCTGTTTGGTTGTTGCCATACACTACAAATGATCAGGAAAATGCCTGCCAAATGAGATGACACAGATGAGTGTACCATACTCCATCCTGGCACGTGCCTTCAAGTGTCCATTTTTATGTTTAACAATAGTCACACTGCCTGTTTTTACCACTCCCCCCCCCCCACCTGCCTTGTTTCCTGCTAGCTGTGCGGCTTAAACCCAGGGCCTGGGAACTTTCCCTGAGCTTTTCTGCTCCAGGTGAGCACTCTACCTTTTGATCCACAGCGCCACTGGAGATTTTCTGGGGCTTCATGAGAGGCGGGAGGTGTCATGGCTACTGCGTGGCAGCAGCAGAGGTTGGAGGGGAGCGGTCTGAGCCTGGTCCCACCCCCCAACAGCCGGGCCATTGGGGAGGAGCCCTGGAGCATCTTGGGATCCCTGGAGCACCCCTGGAGCATCCTGGGGACCCCTGGAGTATTTCGGGGAGGACTGGGACTGCCCTGCAGGGATGGGCACCGTTGCTGCTGCTTCTTTTGGCCTCCACACCCTCAGAACTTGGAAGCCCGCTGGCCTCTGTGCCCCTGAATCCTGGATGTAGCCTGGCTTCAGCACAGAGCTAGTCTGTCCTGGATGCCTTCACCCTGGGCCCCAAGGCCATTCAGAAAGGGGTCAGGGTGTCCTGCTTGTCCCGAGGCCTCATCTGAGCCTTGTCTAGGTCGTTACACTGGCCATTCAGGCCACAGACCCTGGTCCTGCACTGCCCTGGGACCCGGCCCCAGTTGGCCCGGCCCCTCTGCCTGGTGGACCCCGAGACTGTTATAACCCATGGGCCCTGATAGTCAGCAGGGGCCTGATAGTCAGCGCAACCCCTGGTCAAGCCTGCTGGAGGGGGCAGGCATCAAGAGGCAAGCATCAGTGCTCTACAGACTGGGGCCTCACAGACTGATCTTTGCACACCCGTGCTTGGCACACCTGGCCACTGGACAGAGCTGGACATTGAGACGCTGACGTCACTGCCCCACCTGGTGCTGCAGGAGGGACATGCGTCTGAAAGGCGCATGTCAGGCCACCGAAAGAGGGTGTGGAAGCTCACATGGCGAGCTGCCTATTGGGATTGGACAGGGGGCAGCTTGGGGGACCAGCATGAATGGTGGCTTGAAACCATTAGTGGGGGAAGGCAGCAGCCTATTTGGGTTTATATAGGCTGAGTGCTCTGAGGTCATGGGAACTTAGGGGGTAAACAGTCCATAGGGAGGAGACCAGGAGTTCTGGGGGAGGGGAGTCCAGTGCAGACAGAGACTTGACGATACCAGGAGTACTGAGGAGAGCAGTCCGGAGTAGATTGGGATTCCCAAGGGGAGGAGTCTGGAGCAGACCTGGAGTCCTGAGGGGAGGAGTGTAAGGGAAAACACTGAGTTTTGAACGGAGTAGAGGAGGGAGTAGGGGAAAGCTTGTTGCAACACAGCAAGGCGGGCCTGTGGAGGCCATTTGGGGCCTCCTCCGGAGGTCATTCGGGGCCTCCTCTGAAGGTCATTTAGGGCCTTTTCTGGAGGCCATTTGGGACCTCACTCTAGAGAGGCTTGTGGAAAGGCACCTTCTAGAGCAGAGCAGGGCAGGCCTGTGGAGAATGGAGAGGCCTGCAGTGGAGGAGGAAGGGAAAAGCCTTCCCCTTTGGAGGTTCAGAGGTTTGGAGCTTTGGAGGTCTGAGGTTTGGAGGTTTGCAGACTTACTAATTGGTGTTTTGCAGAGCAACTAATAAAGGTCGGAGGGTTGGGGCTGCCCACTGGAGGCTTGGAGGTTTGGTGGTTGAGGCGGCTCTTGGTTCTGGGTATCTAGCCGAGGACAAGGGAGACTCAGGACCCCTTTCTGGTGTAAATAGTGTAAACTAACTTCTTTTGTTCAACATTCACTGCACTGTGCCTCTATGGATTGTCTTGCTATCAGGACATCATAAGTAGACCTGTTCTGGCTCACAGCTTCTGGCTTTGTGCTTCTCTGAGGATCTTTCAGGCCCTTGGTCTCTTGCCTGGACTTGTCTAGGTACTAGGATCATCTACACTGTTTCCACACTCCATTTTGCTAAGGTTCACCTGAAGTGGTTAGAGATGCAACTCTGCCTCTAAGGCGTCTGTCCCACTGGGACACCCAGAGGAGCCCTTCTGCAGGTAGACTTACTAGGGGACTAGCACAGCTGGATTGTCATTGGAGGGCATGCTTCCTGGACAGTGTGTAAGTTTCTCCTGCAAAAGGCATTTTATTTGTCTCATTTCTTAAATGAATTGTCGGTTCTCGGTGCTCTGCATACTTTTATTGAGTTGTTATCTTTATTGGTGTTGATTTTTCCACTATCTTCCTTTCAGAGACAAGTCTTTCATTAAGAAATTTCTAATGGCAACAGTGCCAGCCAGTCTGTGGTTTGCCTTTTCATTTTCTTGAGTGTTACTATTGAAATGTAATTTATCTTCTATGAAATGAATAGTTTCAATATGTATGCTTTAGCAGCATTCAGTGTATCGGGAAGATTGTATACAGGGACTGTTGTTAACCAGGTTAGGCAGGTTAACCAGGAAAGGCATTCATCATTCCTTTTCCCCTCAGCCCCTTGTAGCCACTGCTCTGCTTTCTGTCTCTGTGACTTGCTACTCCATCTTAAATGGGTATAAACATATAGCAGTATGGCTCTTTCACTTGGCATGGAGTTTTCAAGCTTGTTCTTGAATTTTTGAGATAAGGCATTACCATCCACTGTATTGCCCAGGTTTGCTTTTAATTCATAGTGCTCCTATTTGCTGAGGTTATAGGTTTGTGCCACCACTCCTGGCTTTTTTATTCTTATTTTTTAAGTCATATCAGACATTTTACTTGAGATGAAATAAACAGCTTATAAAAGTGAACTCCAAGAAGTAGAAACAAGAAGCTCTTTATTTTACTTTTTGCAATTCTTGTGTTTTTCTGGTTCCCCCCCCCCACACCTTTTGCCTCTGTTTTTGATATCTGTGCATTTTGTCTTGTATGAAAGTTTATCTGATTGGTGGAGGGGAAGGGGAACTACAGAAACGATGAGAGAAAGGGTGAACTAATTCAGCAGTGATACTCATTAGATGTTGGAAATGCCTTTATTGAGATTAAGTGATTTCATATATTTCACAGTATTGTGAAATAGTGATAATTAAAGTCACAAACACATTTTAAACTTCACAAGGCAAATGGTCGTTATCATGGTCTATAATGTTTGAATTCTATGAGTTTTGACAATACAACTATTTCTTCCACATTGGGTGATATGTACATTTCTTTCTTTTTGCTTAGTGTAAGCTGTTCCCTCTTTCTTTCTCCTTCGCTCCCTCCCATGTCTGCCCTTAAGTTGCTTAGTTTATTTTCATCAATGTCCATTGCAGCTGATGGGCCCCTCTGCGGTATATTTTCCTGTTTCACTCTGATTTTGTGTCTTCCTCCTAGCTACCCTCAGATTTGCATATATATATATATATACATATATATATATGTATATATATGGTCAAGAACATGGAGTCATTTAGAAATGATACGACGAATTGAGCGGAGATCCTTTGTTTCTTGAGACCTGTTTACTTGGTCATATCTGCTTGCATTTTGGATTTAACTGCTTTCAACCATGCATTCTTCTTGGTTAGAGGGAAGGTTCTGTTGCAGGTGTTGTTCTCTGGGAGGGAAGGAGGATGTCTTTTGTGGAGTACTCATGCTTTCCCTACCAAAAATAAACTGAAATGAATTAGATTACCTGAATAGATTTATTTACAATAAAATCAGAGTTTGCTCCCAAGAAAGGTATCATCAGACCTCTATGTTCTGCCTGTTCAATGCCACTGGACAGCTGTTGAATAATTGATCCAGGCTGATACCACATCCTGTACATCATAGAGGTTGACTCATTTCCCAGTCTTTGTGTTAGAACAGCTTCTTGAGTTGTTCATTCCTGTTCAGGGATCTAACTTGCCATGTCACTGCTGTTCACTCATCTATTTTGCAACTTCTGAAGGCTTTTGATGTGAGGTCCTTTTTATATTTTGTCTTCAGGGGTAAACCTCAGAGATCAGGAAAGCCTTTACTCCTGCCTTATTGCTACTACGAATATTTGGTCCTGGAGCCACTGTCTTGAGCTAAAGTCTCTGTTTTTCCTTTTTCTATAGTGTGTGTGTGTGTGTGTGTGTGTGTGTGTGTGTGTGTGTGTGTGTGTGTTGTATGTGTTATTTTGTTTTGTTTGCCAGTCCTGGGGCTTGATATCAGGGCCTGGGCACTATCCCTGAGCCTTTTTTCTCAAGGCTGGTGCTCTATCACTTGAGCCACAGTGCCACTTCTGGCCTTTTATATGGTACTAAGGAATAGAACCTAAGGGTTCATTCATGCTTGGCAAGCCTATACCACTAAGCCACATTCCAGCACTTTCCTGTTTTATACAAATCAAAATCACTTTATTTGCAGTCTGTTTTTCTACTTTATATTGTAGATTTCATATTTTCAAATACTACATAAATGTTTGCCTCCCTTCTTCCTTCCCCTCTTCTACACTTCTCTGCCCTCTTGTCTCAATTTCTGCCCTCTGTGTCCTTTTCTTCCCTTTGTGCTAGGAATCAAACCTAGGAAGTTATGCATATGATACCAACTGCTTGCTTCAGTAGTAGCAGTTTTAGGTGTGACTAGTAAAATGGTGCTAAGTTTATTTCCTCCACTGTAGACCAGACCCACAAAGTGCACTAAGTTCTATAGGCATCCTTAGAAGGTTTACTCCTCCCTACTTTTTGAGATTGGTTTCCATGAAGCAGAGTAAGTCCATTTTAAGCTGTTTTCTTTTCTTTTCTTATTTTGCAGGGCAGGGGCAATCCTGGGGGGTTGAACCTAGTGTCTTGCACTAGGTAGGTAATTAGGTGCCCTACTTATGGAGGTAGGGCCTCCCAACCCTTTTGCTTTATTTTCTGAATAGGGTTGTAGGGTTATTCTTGGACCTCTGTACTCTTGTTTATACATCCTCCATAACTGGAACAACAGGCATGTGCCACCACACCAGTTTTTCTTGAGGTGAGGGCTTGTGAATTTTTGACTGGGCTTGAATTATTGTCCTTTTGATCTCCACCTTCTGAATAGGAAGGATTCCAGGTGTGGTCTACTGCCCCTGTGTCCACTGAGGTTTCATGACTGAATCAAGGCTGGGGCAAAGCTATCGTCCATCTAGGAGCAAGTCAGAATATATGAAGATCTTTAAAGTATTTCTGGTTTTTGTTTTTCAATTTTTAGGTTTGGTTTGTTGTGTGGTTGCTTTGTTGCTCTGTGATTTGAATTCAGAGCACTCTGTTGGTAGGCATTTTCTGAGTCAGGTACTTTAGTCTTGGGTCTAATGTTGCTTCAGTTTGTTTTGAGATAGGATCTTGTGTTTTTGTGGAGGCTGACCTGGCCTACAGTCTTCTTTATGATCCCCACATATCTGCATGACAGACATGGACCTCCCTTCTAAGCTTTTACTGTGAGAAATGAAGACTCACGAACATTTTGCTCTGGCTGGCCTTGAAGTGTAATGCTCCTGATCTCTGCCTGCCAAGTAGCTGAGATTACAGCTTAGGCTACTACACTTAGCTATTTTTGGGATTTTCAAACAATGATAAAGCCAATTAAAACAATATCTTCCTGTTACCTTCACCATGAGTCTGCAGAGTTGTAAAGAACCGGAGTGATCAGACTCTTCTCCCACCTTCACCCTTCAGTGTACAGGTGTGTACTCTGCCACACAATCATGAGTCTTACCTTCCCAATTTTGAGGCAACGCGAGGTTTATGTAGGATCCTTCTCTACTCATGGACTTTCTCCCTGACCCTGAAATCCGGTCCTGTCCTTTTTCCCAGGGTCCTTAGATTAGGAGAAGCTGTGTTCACTGGAAAGGCAGGATATATGATCTTCAATAATTTAGTGCATTAACCAAGCCTTATTCTGATAACCTGTTCATAGAGCTGACTTCTCTGTTTAGCCTGTGTGGCATATCATAAGCAAGGTCAGTCTAATCTTTGATAGCCTTGAATGCACTTCTCAATCAAATTCCCAAATTATAGACTATTATGAAAGAGAGGGGAGGGGGCTGAGATGATTAGGACCAAATGAAGTTACCAGTGTATGTGTCTTGAGAGTATAAAAGTTTTACACAAGAAGGTGACACACTTTCAAATAAGTGCGCATAATACTTGTTTCATGGACCTGTCTATTGAGACTTGTTTAGAATCTAGCATATTAATGTATGTATTAGATTAAAGTTATCATGTGCATTTTTCTCATTTATTTTGATAAAATCTTTTTTCTAACAGTCCTCTTCCATTACCACCTTTGAGCAGACCATGCTATGGAAAACCACAATCCTGGAGTACCAGTCAGCAATCCAGAAGACTTGGTAAGGTAAGGTGATAGGTGTTTTTGGACACTTGTAATTTTGAATGTTGTAAATTAGATTTGTGCTGTCTTCTTGGGAGGGATTGGAGTGATTTTTTTTGACAAGACAAGATTACCCCAATCTAGTTTTAGATCATTGGTACTGTTTCTTTAAGTAATCTTTACCATTAGTCTCTGATAGGGATATCAGCTATCTTCATTTCATAGAGAAAGAGATTGACACCTACAAATGTTTTAAAACAGCAACTACAGTTAAACCTTAGGTAGGATGTGATAAGAAAGATTTTGTATTTGGAACCAGAAGCTTTTTATACAGTGGATACACAGGCACACAATCAATACAGACTGCAGTGTTTGGAGAGGTAAATGGTTAATCTTCATGTTCCCATGAAAAATTAATGGTAACGTGTAGGCGTTTAAGACAATCTGAAAATGGGAGTCAACCTAAGTTCTCAATGTGGGCTTTTACAGAAATCCAGTTGGAATTAAAAGAAAGCTTAAAGACTGATTGGAAAAGTCCATCCTGTTGACTCTGATAATCAGAAGAGTCAGTCTACAAAAGAGATACTATTCTGAATTGTTAAAGAGAAGCAGAAGATTGAGAAACACAAATTATGTAGCATGATGGCAGAAAAGCCTTGAGAAATCAAGTTTCAAGAAAGCTGATCTGAAAAGTGAGATGCATGTTGTGCAAGTTTTGATGTGAGAGCAGAAGTAAATTGATGTCAGAGCTCCAGTACACAGGCAGAATAAAAGGAATTTCTCCTTTCCTCAATCATCTTTAAAAAATTCTGTTGTGTAGGAACTAGATAATATTCATTCACATTAGGAATGGCCATCTTCTTAATTGAGTCCACTCATTTTGATGATCATCTCATTTGTTATCATCTGGCCAGATGCAGCCAGATATAATGCTCAACCAAGTAAAGGGCACCCTATGGTTCAATTGCATTTACTCGTATCATTATCTGTCAGAACATGGATGCATGGTGGATCTTTTTATTAGCTCGGAAGCTTTCATCTTATCAATATTATGACACCTCCTTTTCCCTTTCCCTTCCACTTCCCCTTTCCCTTTCCTCTTTCCCCTTTTTCCTTTCCCCTTCCCCTTCCACCTCCCCCTTTTCCCTTCTCTTCCCTTCTTTTCCTTTTCTTTTCCTTTTCCTTCTCCCTTTCCTAGTCCTAGCCTTTCTGTCCTTTGCCTTGCCTATGCCTTGAATTTCCTTTTGAGTTTGCTTTTATTCTTGGCACTGCTCCCACCTTTTCCTTTCCCCTTCCCTTGCCTTTGTCTTGCCTTTTTCTTTCTTATGTTCAATCTCAAACCCAGGACCTCATATATGCTAGCTAGTGGCCTATCATTGAACTACTTCCCCAGCCCTAACTTAAATTTATTATTAGACCGAATTATCCCTTCAAATTACTTTCATTTTCATACAATTTTTCTTTTGTCTTAGTGGCTTCCATATCACTGGGTTCAAAAAATGTAGTTCAAAATTATTCAGAAAAGATACTTGCAACTTTGCTGACATTTTTAAACCTTTTTTCTTGCATGATCCCTTTAAATAATACTGTATAAGGCATTTAACATAATGCTTACATTATATTAGGTACAAGTAACCTACAGATCATTTAAAGCACATAAGAGAATGTATATAGGCTATAGGAAAATAGGCTGTTTTAAGTAAATGACTGTGAATATCATTTGATTTTGATATTATTAAGAATGTTACACCCTTGTAGACGCTGAAGGAATTTACCTTGTTCTAGATGAATGTGGGGCAATTTCTGGATTATGGATTATGTTTCAGGGATGTTCATGTGGCTTATCTGGTCTTAGGCATGTGATTGTTAGGAATTCTAGGGGGGAATGCCTCCCCAATCCCATCGGCTTCTGTCTTAGACTAGAAGAGACCTTATGAGGAAATGAGATAACATGAGGAAAAGAAAATCTAGAGACCATGACTAAGAAGCTTCATTTCCTGTGTTTTGTGGAAAAACCTAGGCCCATAAACACAGAATTGAGCTGTGAATTGAGGTGAATCAAGTGTGTGGTGCTGCAGTTTAGTTGTATGCTACCCTTATGAATGGTCATCAGCTTCTCTTGGTCAATCAATCATTTTTCCAAAATGCAGATCTAGATATGATTTTTCATCTGTTTATGAATATGTATGCTTTCTTAGCTGGTTGTGAAAATGTTGGCTCCAACATCCAACAAAAGCCCTGAAACCAACAGCAAAACACACAAACAAAAACAAGGCAAAACTAAACAAAAACCTTGGCTTTAAACTGCTCTCCCCTACAATCGTCATGTTTAGTTGTAGAACATTAGTGTTTTTAATGTTTATTTCTCGATATAAAACCCAGGCCTCACACATGTTAGGCATTTTCTCTAACATGTCTCCAGCTCTTTTTCACTTTTTTGGTTTTTCAGATAGGATTTTTCATTTTTGCCTAGGTTTAGCTTTGTCTTATAGTATTTTTACCTACACCTTCCATGCCACTGGGTTTACAAGTATGGATCAGCAGGCTTAACTTGTTTACGATGGAGTGTGACTTTTTCATGGCTGTCATCAAACTTCTGTATTTGCAATCTCTGTCTCCTGATAAGCTGGGGTTATAGATATGCATCAGCATGGCTGATTGGAGACTTTTAAGTGTTCAAATTATTTTTAAGTTTTAAAATGATGGGTACTGCATTTTGAAGGTGAAGGACATAGGTTAGTGGCTAGACTAGGGAATGGAAAAATGCCAAATCACACAAAGGTAAAAAAATGGGACTTTGATCAATGTCAACATGAAAAATTGGCAATTTGGGCATGTGCTGGAACGATAGAGTAAATGTAACTTTGCTTTATGTCATCTGGATGAACATTTCTGCTGATAAGTACTAGAGAATGGCAAGTAAGCAGGAATAATGGTAAAGGATCCCAACATAGTATGAAGAGATGAAAATGTTCGTCATACATCCATGCATAATCAGAATTGTACACTGAATTTCCACTGTTCTTCCCCAGAATCTCCCCACAGTCTGCATTCTTTCTGCATCTCTAAGATGGAAACACCATAGTCTCTAAGGCATAACCTTGGACAAAGAGATGGAAACATGTAGTAAAGGTCATCATAACTGTCTTCTGTTCAGATTTATTTGCTTATGAATGTATTTATTTTTATTTACTTTTTGGTTGGTCATATGGCTTGAACCTAGGCCTGAGTGCTGTCCCTCACCTCTTCAGCTCAAGGGTAGCTCTCTACCACTTGAGCCACAGCACCACTTCCGGTTTTCTGGTGGTTTATTGGAGTTAAAAGTTTCATGGCCTTTCCTGCCCGGGCTGGCTTTGAACTGGGATCCTCAGATCTCAGCCTCCTGAGTAGCTAGGATTACAGGTGTGAGCCACCAGTGCAGGGCCAGATTTATTTGTTTTTTCCAGTCCTGGGGCATGAACTCAAGACCTGAGTACTGTCCACTTGAGCCACAGAGCCACTTCTGGTATTTTCTGTTTATTTAATGCTGAGAAATGGAACCCAAGGGCTTCATGCATGCTAGGAAAGCACTCTACCACTAAGCCACCTTCTCGGCCCCATGTTCAGATTCATTTTGATGCTAAGAAGGCACAATGTTTTTTTTTTCTAGAAAATGTATAAGTGCACTGTAGGAAACACTTAGTTTTCAGACTATCCCAGTATAAGAGGTTACATTCTATGTACCCAACTTCTTTTATCATGTGTATATGCACAGATTTGAACAGTGAAAATATTCTGTACAAGACCCTACCTAGTAAGTTCTCTAAAATCTGTAACTTTAGTGGGATGTGTATATGAGGACTCATTTTTGGATCATGCGGATGACCTAAAAGTGATCCACTCTAGCTCTACCAAGCTTAGATCAAGGATGACAACTTCATCCTGACAGGTGAACTTGTACACACTAGATACATCGTCCTCAAGTATGGATGGAAGACTTTCCCTAAAGACAGGAATTTCGTGCCTGATGACTTCCCTGTAGTTGTTTAATGCTCAGAGAGTCTCATATATAGTACAGTTCAGTCACTATGAGATCATTAAGCCCTCTAGCACTCTCATCAACCTTGAAGAAAGGCTGGAGGATCATACTGATCTGAGAAGAATGTGCCCATGGTACTCAGATTTTTGTTACAGGGTTGTTTTCCTTACTTCATGATTGTCACTCTGAGACATCTTTCACACAGTCACCTTTATCTTACCCTGTGTGGCATTCTGACACTGAACAGCCTGAATTTTCTTTTCATTTTCTAAACAATGTTATTTGGTCTAAGCATAGTGAAGAAATATCCAGGGAGGGGGGGACACATCTCTTGGGTTGCTAGCAGTAGGGAGATATCCACGGCAAGATCAAAGAATGCTCCTAAAACAAATGATCCCTTAGGAGTACCACCTCCTCTTTTTGACTCTACCTACCACCTGGAGCAACGCCATCAAACACTCCCCGACAGAGTCATTACCTGTTACTGCCCAGTTGTGTTAAGAAATGGTTTTTCTTTCTTGCTATTGTTTCTAACATATTTATGATGATTTTTTGTTGCTTTGTATGTCCCTTGCCCATGGTATAACCCCTGTTTTCATTGTATTTGATGTTGGTATAATTTGGGTAGGGAAAGGAAAAAAACAAATTGTTTAAATAGAGATACAGATGGACCCATTGTACAAGACGTTATGTCGAAAATCGAACTTTACAACTTTGGCACTGGGTGGTGTGTGGGGGGGGAATAAGGGAAGGGATGGTAAGGGGAAACAAAGGAGGAGGCAACAATGCTTGTTAAGAAGTTTACTTATTACCTTGATCATGTAAGTGTAACCCCTATGTATGGTATTTTCACATTAAAATATATTGAAAGGGAAACAGAACAAAAAAGAAAGGAGTAAACCAGTGGGTTCACAAAACTTATCAACCTTTGGTCCTCAGTACAGAGAAAGATTTCTCTACCACTTATAGGACAGGAACAATTAATAGATGGAAGAATTGCAGCATAGCCTGTCATGCAGTTGGCAATATGCTAAGGTAGGATCCATCTTCTCCACCTTTACTGGTAGAGAAAGAGGATTCAAGAGTAGGGCCATCTATTCCTTATAGAGACAATAGGGGAAGTCAGGAAAAGCTAACCTCATTTTATTTTCTCCTAAACACTAGCCATAGATAACCCTAAACCCATACCAACAAAACAGTATGTAAAAGACGGAACTGCTATAAGGGCATTTATTGGAGATGAGAAAAAGGTAATGTATTGGAGGTTTATTAGGGGGGAAATTATGAATTAATTTGAGGGAGGAAACTCTTGTCCCTGCTAATGATGGAGGAAAAGTTTCCCTTTCAAAAGGGAACCACTCCCAACACACTGCCGTTAGGAATGGTAGGGGTAGCCAGAGGCACTTGAGGCACTTGCTGTCTGCAGGTGGGTCTGCTGTGGAGCCCTGGTTCCCTGTATTCCATGGCTGTGAGATGCCTTCGCTCAGGAGTTAGCACACTCTTTGTTGGCTCTTTGTGCCAGCCTGTGCCCTGCCTGTTCTTCTCAAGGTAACTCTCTGTCTAAGACTAGCAGCTTCTTGTGTGTAGGACTTGACACATGTCACTTTAGAGCAGGAAGCTTTGTGGGGTGCTTGCCCTGGCTACATTCTGTCTGTGTCTGAAGTTCTGCTTTGGTTGAGATTTCCCAGACTTCATGGGAGATACAAGGGATTCCTGGGCATGTGACACCTACTCCATGCCTTTGCCCTTATTTTGCCACTAGGACTATATCAGTGTCTCTGGTGACTTTCTGATTTTTAGTGTTCCCAGAAAAAGAAGCTTTCCCTTTACCTAGGCTTCTGGCTTGAGTGGATGATCATGGAGAACTGCCCTTTCCCAGATAGCTTTCTTGTCATTTGCCAGTTTTACCTGTACTAAGCCACTGAGAAAACTGGTTCATGTGGTTTCTGAAATGGTTTTCAGGAGGAGGCTGTCCCTTCTGTAACATAATATAGGATGTCCCCGCAGGTGTCTCCTTTAATGTTTTATTTTGAGGATGGCAGCTCCTCTTCTGAGTTGTGATGTCCCAAGCCATGTATCTCCTCCACCAGACTCGTCTGATTTAGTGTTGGAGGACTCGTGTCATTGTTACTTTGTGGAAAATTTTTACCTTGGCCCTTGTGGAGGTCACTATGGTGCAACGCTTCTGGCCTTGCCCTCTGCTGATCGTTGTCTTGTCCAGTTGTTCATGCAGTTCATGGGAAGCTGCCATGTCCACACTGGTGACACTAGATTTTAAAGTAAGTAAAGTCACATTTTTCAAGTTATCTGATTCCAGAGGCTGGTCATCCTGAAGACTCTGGGCCTTTCCTGTCTTTCTGCTCTCCAGTTTCAGTTTTAATTCATTGAAAAGTCCATTTTTTAAAGTCTGATAACTCAGACCTTGGGAAACCAATGTATCCATTGGGATCTTTTTAGTGGTCAGGATACCCTGTGCTTTGCTTTGATTGATAGGTATCACTACGGAAGCTTTGCTCTCGTTGGTGATGTTGCTTTTAGCTTCTAATGGAAGATTACAGAATTCCTTTGTCTTGAATGTCTCTTTAGAGATATTATATAGGGAAATTTTCTTTGAACATATCCCCTTTTCATCAGTCTTTTGAATGCTTTGTCTAAAAATTTGTTTCTTATCGTCTGTATCAGGTGCAGCCACTGCTGTCCTCGGGAACAAATTTGGACTGCATATATTGTCTGCTATGGATTGTGTCACACTGGCTTTTCCTAGGACACCATGTGTTGGGTGCAGAAAAGGCCATCTGCCCTCCTTCATTCTATGCAGGTTCTCAATGTACTCGTTGTTGGTATCAGAGAGTAATTGTCTCTGAAACCACTGTTCTTTCTTGCTCACAGGTGAGGCTGAATTTGTTGTTCCCATCTTCTTTGGCTATTAGCAAAAGACTTTTGTCCAAGGGGCTGGGAAACCCCAAGTTTAGAATATATTCCAGAAATAGAGGTGGATGGGGAGGAAAGTTTAGAGTTGGAGCAAACCAAGATGGACCTTCTTTCACATAAGTGGTTTCTATTGATTCCTGGGCCTTCTGGGGAAGACATTGCATTGTCTTCATTTGAAAAAAAAATGTAATTCTGTCCGCCACGATATTTGACTTGCTGGAATCAGGGAAAGAAATATCATGGGGTGTGGCCAGACTTCTAGCCTTCCCTACGAGTGGTGCCAAATCTCTCTGTTTCTTTTGGCTAGGGGATTTTTCACACAAGGACAAGTGCATGCTGTTGGAATGACAGTCCCAGGAACCTGATACTCTTTGATTTCTGTAAATTTCTTGTTCCAATGTACTTCCAGGCATCCTGGAATTGTTTCTGATGCAGAATTACCAGTCAGGTACTAAAATCATTACCTGACACAATCCCTGTGAAACTTTCAGAATTTGACTCAGACTGAGACTGTGAACTATTATGTGGAGCCCCCACTGAGGCATTGGACAGATGGTCTTTGGGGCCAGTCTCTGCACTGCGTCCTTGTTTCTTCCCTACTTCCTCATCTACCAGATGTATCTCTATGCTCTTCTCATTAAAGCTTTCAAGTTAGCTAGATTCAAAGTTTGGATGTTTGCACTTCTGATGTTTAAAGGAGGAAATCCATGAGAGACTCTGACTGCTGTTAGACTCAGAGCTTTGCGGAATTTCTATCCTACGACTTACCAGTAACAGAGACTCCTGGATCCTGTGGGGCAGGCCCCAGTTTTGTTGGATGAGCCTCTTTCTGATGCTCTAGTTCTTGCCGCAGGTCACTGGTGAGGGGGAAATTACTAGGAAGGATGGAGACCAGAACTTTAGCTTTAGAATACTGTCTGACCAATGGAAGTTTTGGAGCTGGAGAACAAAAGTATTCCTGAAATCTCTGGACCACAGAGGGTAAATCCCACACATTCTCTTGCTTTTTCTGCAATATATTATGTTCTGGGTGATAAATTTCAGATGGTGTAAGGAGATGTGCCTCACTCTGCAGTCCATGAAAACAGACTCCACAGGCCCTAACCGGAGGTTCAGGAGATGGCAGGCCATGGAGCAGAAAGTGAAGCTGGGCCTGTGCCTGGGTTCCTAGAAGATGTTGGTGCAAAGCCTCAGGCAAGACTTGAGATTGGATCTCAGGCAATGGCAGAAGTTTAGGGTCAGGGATTACTGGTGATTTGTGGTCTGTGAAGACGTTGGAGATTATATTGAAGGAGACAAATTTCAAAGAATAGTCACCTAAGCCATGGATAGTGGAGCTTAACACTCACTGTACAAAGATGGAAGATCCCAAAAGAGTTGGATAGACTTTTGCTGAGAATGGCCTTCATAGGGATTTGGACATGAGGCCTGCATGTACTTGTGCAGCTCCCCTTGCTTGATGTTGGAGCTCCCAAATGGAAGGGAAATTGCCAATTCCTGCTTCTCAGCAACTGACGCTAACACTTTCCCTACAGAATTCAATTGGCATCGTAGCTTATCTTGTTGGGCATAAGAATCAGTTTTTCTTTCCCTTTCTTTCCACATCAAGAAGCCACCTCTCTTCTTGATTTGGATCTCCAAGAATGCTAGAATGCCAAGTCTGACAATTGCATGGTTATCAGGCTCGATGTGGTAGGATGCAGCAATACCTTCAGAAGAGTCCTTGGAAGAATGGAGGGCAAGGGATTCCCGCTTGGCCTCGCATTATACTAACTCACAAGGGGGCTGGCTTTTCACACCCAGCTCTCTGTAGGACAATTCTCTGGTTAGTGGGTCATGAGTGGGCAAGTCAGAAGGTTTGCCAGTCATTCTACAAGTGGAAGCATGTTGGAGAACTTCTCCTATTCCCCAAGTATGATGTTCTATGGGAGGAAGATTTGAGGCGAGTGGTTGGGATGGTAATGGAGCTGCTTGAAACTTAGTTTCCAAAGGAAACATAGTCTCTAGTGACAGAGCATGATCTGGTGGTAAGATCACCTGCTTGGGAGAGTCTGTGGAGGGTAGAGTTAGAGAAGGCTCGGGCGTTGTAGCTGGAATTACATTTTCTGATAGGTTTTCTGAGAGAGGAGTGTTCAGTGATGCAGATGACTTTTTCACAAGAGTTTTGGAAACTAATGGAGACCCTGAAGTGTCAGCGACTTTCCCAGATGCTTGAGATAGCAAGTGACTGGCCTCCACCACTGTCTTGCTACACACCTGACAGAGGGGGTCTGGACATAGCAGTTTCCAAAAATGAGTAGTGTTGGGATGCTTGTTCAATAGGCTACAGATAACAAAATGTACAAACTTGTAACTAGGACCAGTCCTGTGAATAGAGGGTCTGCTAGTCTGTAGTACAGGAGTAGGATGGGGCAGGGAGAAGGGTGCAAAGAAAGGACTCTTTTTTTGTTGGTCGTGGACCTTGAACTCTGGGCATGAGCACTGTCCCTCAGCTCTTCAATTCAAGGCTAGCACTCCACCAATTGAGCTATAATGCCACTTCCAGAGAAGGATCTTTTGAATCTAGCTACAGTCTTCATAATTTTCTACATCTACTCCCTATCCTGTCCTCGTAACGGTAGCCATTACTTTATCCCTCTCATGATTCAGGCTAGCTGTACTGAATCCCATGTATGCAAAGAATAATAGTGACCAGTCACCTTGACACCACAGAAAGCAGCTTCTGCTCCTCCTCAGCTTCTTTACTCAGAGGTCTTCGTCTTGTAAAATCAGGATGTAGTTATACGTGATAAAAGTCAGAACACAGAGATGTTACAGGAGAGCACCTCTTAGTATAAGGCTCTGCTTTAAATAAAGGTCTAAAGCTCCAAGAATTAATAGACAAAGTCAAAAGTGCAAAAGTAATGTTAAGATTATTCATTTGTTTATGTGACTTCATTTTCACAGCATCTGCATGTCAACCTGTACAGTACAATACAATATCAAACTCCCATGTGAAGCACAGAAGTGACTGGACCCCTCAGACATGAAGATGGAGAAAGCACTTTGCACAATGTCAGGACACAGGTATTGTGACTCAAAGCATCTTCTAGTCCTTTCTCCAGATCTTACCTGGCCAGCAGCACCCACTCCAGCACCCACCCAGATCCTTCATGTTGGCAGAGCTGGGACTTTGTGAGGCTTCTCAGTCCTGTCTGTAAGCCTCTCCTCTGAGCGTCATTTTCTGGTATTCTGTGCCTAGCAACGATTGTTCTCATGGGCCTGTTATATCCAAAAGAAAAGGGGAATTCAGTTCTGGCAAGCTTAGATCAAGGAAGAAGAAACATACCTCTAAATTCTCCTCTTTTTTTCTGTACAATATTGTTGGTCTCTGAAAAGGTTACAAAATATTTGGAGATTAAATTTGGAAATTATAAAGTATATAAACCATTTCTACAGATATCATTTTTATTTAATTATCATTTTCTCAGTTAATTAAAAGTGCTTTATAAGTATAATTTTAATTGCCATCTTGGCTGTTTGGACAAACACCTATGGGACTTGAATGACTTATTTCCCCTGATGGAATCTATGACCTCAGAAAGGAAGTTGGCACCATTAAACCATCCTGTAAGAAGAATGGCAGCCTGTGTCTACACAGAACACGCTGATTTTAATTATATGGTCATTTTATTCCTCCTTCTTTGGCCCATCTGTTTACACTGTGGGAGTTGGTTTCTACAGTGTCAGGGTATTTGCTTCACCTGCTGTCTTAGTAACTAAATCTCCTTCTAATCACTCCTTGTTCTGAAGCATTTCTAATGAATGCTCCCTGTTTTCATCTCCCAGAAGCTAAATGTGTATCCTGAATTTCAGGAGACAAGGTCCTGGTCCAGGCAGACTAGTTGATAGTAGTAGATAAGTTGCTATGGGGCCACAGATGTGGGCTTCATGGCTCTTATTCAAGGTACCTCATCAAAGTTTATCTGTCTTTTCCCCATTGTAGTTGCATATAGTAATTTAAGTTTCTTAAGTTTACTTACACAGATACATTGAATGTTTCTTGCAATTTCTTTCCCTCACTTTACAGGCACCATGAGGAAATGACTCTCAGAGAATGGTTTCTTTTACCAATTTCCTCTATTGCTTGGTTTACAGGTATCATTTGGGGATTTTTAAAAATAGGCTTTTAATTGTTACAGCAGAAATAATTTTCTTAAGCAAAAAAATAATTGGTTATTTTATGGAAACTCTAAGGAAATACTATTTAAAACCAATAACTAATAGATGTACAAAGATCAATAGTCTCCCCTTCCCTTCCCTTCCCTCTTTCCCTTCCTTCTGATCATTCTGACCAAATATTCCCACCAAGATTTCACAGTGCTATATTTGGCGGATGGCTTCATGACACAGATAGATATGTCATACTGATCTTGTTTCTGAAGGGTGTTTTAATCTTATTAATTAAGCAACCTTTACTGCTGTTCAGTAAAGCTCTCTTGAGAGTGAAGGGTCTTTGATTAGTGAAATTTGCTAATTGGATCAGACTCTCATCAGAAAGTATCACAACATGCTTTACCTCACCCTTAGGATCCCATTGTTTAGCATAAAACTACTTCAACAGGAATTCGATCAACCTGTGTCAATATTAGCCTGCAGATATTTGGAACTAGAGAAAAGATCAAGTCACTTAAGCAATCCCGGAATTTAAGGAAAAGGGATGGAGTTTTGATTCATAATAGTATAAATACATATCGTATATGAATTTGGGTTTCTATATAGTTACTCTCCTACACTGATTGCAAATTTTAATACTTCTTTTTCCTGTGCATCTCACCTTGGTTTTAAAGGGTTTATTATGTGAATACTGTATTCATGCACAGACAAAAGTATTGCAAAGTGTTTTTTGTTTGTTTGTTTGATTGATTGATTTTGCCGGTCCTGGGGCTTGAATTCTGGACCTGGCCACTGTCCTAAGCTTCTTTTTGCTCAAGGCTATTGCTCTAACATTTGAGCCGTAGCACTGCTTGTGGTGGCTTCCTCTTCCTCCTCCTCCCCCTCCTCCTCCTCCTCCTCCTCCTCCTCCTCCCCCACCTCCTCCTTCTCCTCTTCCACCTCCTCCTCCTCCACCTCCTCCTCCAACTCCTCCCCCTCCACCTCCTCCTCTTCCTTGTCCTCCTCTTCCTCCTCCTCCTCCTTTTTGAGTCGTTTATTGGAGATAGGAGTATTACAGAGTCTCCTGCCCTGGCTGGCTTGGAACTCTGATCCTCAGAGCTCAGCCTCTTGGGTATGGAGGATTACAGGTGTGAGCCACCGGTTCCCAGCTGTAGTTTTAATGGATTCATCTTCAAGTCTTAGTTATTATTACTATTTCTGTTTTGTGTCATCAGTGCCTTTAGCTTTTTTGTTTGTTTTTTGGGATAATTTAAAGCAAAACTCACCTATAAACACTTCAGTTAATCTTAAGAAATGAAAAGAACTAAAGTAAGTACTAACACATTTAAGTACTAATGTATAATATTTTATTAGGTTATCATAAAAGTTTGTTAATTATCTGCTCACGATTGAGCAGTTTTTTTAAAGAAAAAGTTGTGTTTCAATGACTACTCCATAGTGGCAAGTGATTTCTACAACTTCATTATGCTATATGTATGACCATATCAAGTGAAAATCTATGTCCTTGGGTACTATACTTTAGTTACTAGCAGAAGCTCTCTTCTTTAGTTTTGTCCTCTCTGTAAGTCCAATTAAAAGAAGTTGAAGGTGGCCAGAAGGAAGTGGTCACTATAGATGTATAGTGATCACTTTTCATGGGGCTTGAACTCTGGGCCTGGGTGCTGTTCCTCAGCTCTTCAGCTCAAGGCAAGCACTCTACCACTTGAGCCACAGCGCCACTTCTGGCTATCTGGTGGTTTATTGAGATAAGAGTCTCACAGACATTCCTTCCTGGGCTGGCTTTGAACTGTGATCCTCAGATCTCAGCTTCCTGAGAAACTAGCATGACAGGTGTGAGCCACTGGTGCCTGGCTCAAAGACAACTTTTTATTCTGACGTTTTGGTACTTGGGACCTTGTTGATCTGGAGAGAATATCCTTTCCAGGGATTACCAGACTTTATGCCACTACCCATCTGCTGGGGAATGGTCTGAAATGTGAGGACTAGATAAAAGACTTACCACAGCTAGTCGGGGCCTATGCTGTAGAGGCTGTTAGATTTATTCAAATTAACACATTCTAAATCTTCTTTTGTGCCTCAGTGGTTCCTTCCATAAAATTCACTCTGTTGGGTCTTGCCTGTGTTTTCCCTAGTCTCTTACTGCCTCCTGACCAAACTTTGTGCTCCCTGTATGTGTTCCCAGCGTGGTAAGCATTAGTAACTAGCCCTTCAACTAATGAATAAACAAAATGGAGCATATCCATACAATAATATATTTAACCATAAAAAGGAATGAAGTGCAGGTCTATGCTACACATGGATGAATCTTGAAAATAATTATGGTAAATTAACTTTATGCTAAGAAAAGATCACACTATTGTAGGACTCCAGTCATAGAACATGCATAGAAGACAGAGAAATGAAGGAATTAATTTTGTTCAGGAGCTGAGGGGGAAGATGGAATGGAAAGTAAATAGCTAATGTGTGCAGGGCAGAATTTTCAAAATATTCTGGAATTAGTGATGACAGTTTCACAACTTTGTAAATATCAATGTATTATATACTTTATTTTTAGCTCTTGATGTTTTATTTTTCTCATGCCAGCATATATTAATGTACACAAGAATGGGTTACATGACATATCATGCATGTGCATAGTATACTTTGACCATATTCACCACCATCATCATTTCTTGGCCTTCTCACACAGATCCTCTTTCTCTTCCAAAACCATACTCTTTCTACTTCCAATTTTTCTCTTAAAATCTAGTTTTTTTCCTATGAGAGAAAAATATGCTTTTTTCCACGTCTGACTTATTTTTTATCACCATAATTATATTCAGGTCCACCTACTTTCCTGCAAATAACATTTTCTGTTCTTTATTATTGTGAATAAATCTCCTTGTGTTTAACATAAATACACAAGGAGACATACACACACACATAAACACATACACACAGCACATACATACAAACATTTCCTGTACATCTCCCACCCACATTAAGAGGGTATTTTTTTTTTTTTGCATCTAGTATCTGCTGCTATTTATGGATATTTTTTCCCTTCTGATAACAGTTGTTTTGACTGAGATGACATGGAATCTCAATGTAGATTTGATGACTAAAGATGCTGGACTTTAAAATGTATTTGTTGGCTATTTGTACTTTTTTATTTGCCAGTCCTAGGACTTGAACTCAGAGCCTGAGCAATGTCCGTGAGCTTCTTTTGCTCAAGGCTAGCACTCTACCACTTGAGCCACAGCACCACTTCCGGATTTTTCTGTGTTTGTGGTACTAAGGAATCGAACCCAGGACTTCATGCATAGTAGGCAAGCACTCTAACACTAAGCCACATTCCCAGCCCCCCATTGGTACTTTTGAGAACTGTCTCATTCATTTGGCCATTTATTGATGGGATTTTTTGCTGTTTAATTTTTTATTTTGTTTATATTATAGATATGAATTCCCTGCAGATCAATTAAACTACCTGAGCATTTTCACTCATTTACTACAGATATATACCTTGATATTTGTAGATCACTGGTCCTGCAAATTTCTATTTAATTTGTAAATCAGACATATTTCCATTTCCATTTTCTACACTACGATGTCACTCTTCCTTTTCTTTTTGCTTTTTTCCAAGTGTCAGGATTTGAAATCAGAGCCTAGCACTCAGCTAGTATTCTACCACTTCTGTCAGCCTTCCAGAATAATTATTTTGCTAAACATTTTTGGGAATGGAGTCTCATATCCCTTTCTACTTGGGATGGCTTCAAAGTAGGATCCCTGAATCTCAGCCTCCTCAATAGCTAGAATTATAAATGTAAGCCACTGGCTCCCAGCTCATCCTTCTTTCTAATTATGATGCTATCCATTATTCTTTTTATGATTTATGCAGCAGTTTATAGCGGGTAAATTTGCAGTTGATAGAAGGTACATTTGTCAGAGTACAATAGATTTGTTAAACAATTGTTATGAAGAAAGGGCCTATCATTTCATAAGTTAACCAATGAGTACATTTCCTATCTTTGGGGAATATCATCCTTCCCTTTCCTTTCCCTCAGTCCAATAGATTTTTATATAAGAAAGATAGTCAAAACAAGTTCCAAGGAAGATGCAGTAAGTTTACTTCATTGCTACCTGAGTCTAATTTTAATTTGGATCTAACTTGTGTCTAGATCCTATTACAGATGGCAATTGCCTTCTGTTTTTATCTGTCTTAGTGATTGCCTGTTTTGCTTGTTGCTACTGGTTTTACTGTTTTCTAGTTTTAAATTTTAGACAGGGTCTTTCTTTGTAGCTCAGCTTGGCCTCAAACTTGAGAGCATCTTGTGTCTGACCTTTGAGTGCCAGAGCTGCTGTTCATCTGCTAATAATGTATATAAAGATGAGCATTATGATCCCTTTGATGTGCTTACTATATATATTTGAGCTTCCCCTTTAAGCCTAGCTGAACTGTAATGGAGAGTGAATACAGAGTGTGCTGTGACAGGCTATAAGGCCCTGTGAAATGCGAACTTCAAATCGTGTCCTTTGAAACAAGAGCAGAGAGCTCCCCATACTGACATGGAACTACAGAAAGGTGTTACTCATTTGGAACCAGAGTTTTCTCTGGGTAGCCATGGCAGTGGGCTTCTGTGAATGATTGATAAGTTTATTCCATTTTCCACTTAGGAAATTACCTTCATTTTCAAGATGGGCTGTGCTACATAACTGGCAAAACTTTCTAAGAATTAAACACTGCCAACTGTTAGGAAGAAGATACTTTTCTCCATTCAGGCTTCCTTCCTAAAGCCAAGATCACAATAATTAAGGTACAGAGGACAGAATGCCTCCAGTGTTATGAGTTTATTGGGTCACATTTTCAATATCTTCCTGATAATGACAGTCCCAGCTCTGTTTCCTGGTAACCATGGCAACATTCCCATTTCACTGATCCTCCTGGCACTCTCACAGGATTATCTAGTGGATGCTTCCATTTATATTTTACTTCCCTGCCTTGAATAAAACATTCAGTTGACTCAAATGTAAATTAATTCAGTTACAGCACAGTTTTTAAGGCACCCAAGCCAGTACTTCAGTAGTTCAGTTTATGGAGAGTTGATTAAAAGGTAAATATTTGATAGACAATCATGTGTTTCATTGTTTTTCTACAACTCTTGAAATTACAGGTGTCCCTGAGTAGGGTTGCCTAGTTAACAAGACCTACTCTATTACGAGAGGAAAGAAGTTTCTATTCTAATAGTTATGGGAAGTTCCACTGCTGGCTAACTTATTCTGAGAGAAACGCATTAAATAAACATGAAACCTGCCCTCATGTGATCTTCCCCACATGAATGGATACGTTTCCTTAAAGTAATCCTTGTGCTTCCAAAACCACCCAATAGAAATAAGTGTCAGCATTTTGTGGTGCAACCACAAGCATTTTTGTCAAGATTTAGAGTGAGCCAGAACTGAATAGGTACAGTGAGACAAAATCGGAGTCCTGTTTACTCATTTGCTAACAGACTGCTACTAATGAGAATCACAGGACATTCTCTGTGTGAAGCAATAAGACTTCTAACTAATAAAGCACTCAGGGTGGGGGGGGGAAACATTTTATGTTTACATACATGCATGGGAATCACTTTCATTTAATTTGAGAGGAAGAATTGAGGTGGACTATGGAGTACAATTCTCAGGTCCAAACTACAGCTCTTTTATTAGCTGTGTGACCTTGGTTAAGTTATCTAAACTCCTCTGTGTTTCTGTTTCCTCATCAATAACAAAAGGAAAACACCAACACCAGGGCCAGAAAGGGGATGAACTGGGGTAATATAGGAAAGGATTTAGGAGGTGAGCAGATTGAAGCACACTGCTCAGGCTACTTATTTGCTCATATTACTATTAAATTTTTCTTTAATCCAAGGCTTAGTTATTACAAACAAACTCCTGTTACTGATTAAAGAAAAAATGCTTCTCTGTTCAATAATATTTTGAGAGAAGAAATATCAGGATTACTGAATTTAAATCTATTTTGAAGATTTCAGAATTTCCATAATTGTGAAATTGTTAGGAAAGAAGACATTTTCAAAATTGATTCATTTGAATAATCATTGCAACCCAATGTTATACCAAGCTGAGTGCCAGTAGCTTATGCCTAAAATCCTAGCTACTGAGAAGGCTGAGGTCTGAGGATCTCAGTTTGAAGTTAACACAATGGCATACCAGATTTCGGTATTTATGGGGCCAAATGGAGAGTACTGTGAAATGTATAGCTCCCCTATAAATTCCATATTATTAATGTATAATTAGAGGGAAGCACAAAATGAGTTTTATATTTTTAGAATATTTCTGGACATTGAGAGGTTAGGCTTCAAGGTACTTGTACCCTCAGCAGAGACGTGAGGATCTCAGTATAAAGCCAGGACAGGCAAACACATTCATGAGACTTTTACCTCCAGCAAACCTGCAAAAGAAGTGGAGCTGTGGCTTAGGTGGTAGTGTGTCATCTTTGAGTGGAAAAGCAGACTAAGAGTACTTAGCCCTGAGTTCAATCTATAGTACTTCATTTCACTATTTTACAGAAGTTTTCAATTTTTCTGCTTGAAGATTAATTTTTTGAGATTGGGACTTGAACTCAGTACAGAATACTTTCACTCACTGACAAGCGTTCTACCCACTGACCCATGCCTCCACCTCAACAGGGCTGGCCATTTCAATTACTTTTTGTCCAGTGTAGATTAGCTTTTAACTATTTGTTTGTGCAATCTTTTAAAGGTTTTTAAGTTTGTGTGACATCTTTGAAGATGATTTTCTGCCATCAGATTTCTCTACTCTTTCTTTTCTATACTGATACTAGGGCTTGAACTTAGGGTCTGGGGCTATCCCTCAACTTTTTCACTGCCATTTGAGCCACAGGTCTCTACAGCTTTTTCGTGGTTAATTGAAGACAAAAGTGTCTCATAGATTTTCGGGCTGAGACTAACTTTGAACCACAACCCACAGATCTCAGCCTTCTGAGTAGCTAGAATTACAAGCATAAACTAGGATTACTGGCTTAGCAGTAGATTTTTAAATAATTATGTCACAGATGAATTTAGTATGTGACTAAGGTTATGTTCCAATGTGCACTGGAGCACAAATTTTCAAGAAATGGTTTGAAGAAGCAGCAATTTATGACTAAGGCAACTTCAAAGCTGATGTAGTTCAAAGGATCCGTGGAGGAAATACAAGGGAAGATTTCTTTTAATCAGTTCCCTATGTGTTCTGTGCGAGCTGTGTGTCCAGTTTTTAACTTAAGATTGTATGATAATTAGTTTTCAGAGGTACTACATGTCATAGTGTGCTATCAGCTTTCCTCAGCATTTTTAAACTTTATCCTGTCTCCTTTCTTTTTCCTCTTCTTCAAGAAAGCAAATTTACATTTGGATATCAGTATTATGTCACTGAAAACAGATCACCCCAAGATTCACAGCTCAAAACAAGTCACATTTATTGTCTCACAGTCCACTAAGTCAAGGAACAGGTTAACTGGGTCCTTGGATCAGGGTCTCAAAGGTTAGAATCAAGGCCTTATTTCTAGCTGGGGCTGTGTTCTCATTTGATACCCAGAGTCCTCTTCCAAGCTCATTCTGGTGGTTGGCCATATTCAATCCTTCTCGGTTTTAGGACAAAGGCATCCTTCCTTGCTCGCTGTGAGTATGGTCATCCTCAGCTCCTAGAGGCCTTCCTCAGATATCTTCTAGGCTTCTTAAACGGTTGCTCAGGACCTAGCTGCCCAGCCTTCTCATGATATGATAGCTCCTCTCTTCACAGCCAGTAGGGGAAGAGAGTTTCATTTCATCTAAAGTTATCACAGCCCTGATTTCTCATCATGTTCTTGGGTCCTGTTCCCTGTAGTGTTCAGAGCTTGAACACTAAAGGAAGGGAATTTGGGAGCTCTTGTAGAATCATATTTTAAACAGTTAGCTGTTTTGGATAACCAAAATTAAACTGAGAGACATTTTTGTTTTTGCTACACATACTATAAATGATAAAGTTTTGTTTCAACTGAGAGGAGCAAGATGTTCAAGAACCATATTGTGCACATGTGGGAAAATGACACAGGCGTCTTGTTCCGTCATTACAGAAGAGATCAAAAGTTTTGAACGCAGCATTCCTCCCTCAGTTCCAGGAACGAATGTCAGCAACAATCTGGTTTGACTTGTAAAATAGTGTTTGATTCACTTTGGAGCACAATAATGATATCTGGTGTTTAATGATAAAAAGTTCATCCAAGCCTAATATCTGCTAATACAGCACAGAGATAATGTTGTAGATGAGGAGTTCCGGGAAGATGGCGGAGGAGAAGCTGGAATCTGAACAAGCTCTTGCATAGAAAACAGTTTCAGAGTTCCAGTGAACAGTCCCAAGCCAGAGAATCACACCAAGTGTGCCATCACAGGACAGAGAGTTAGTCAAGAGAGGGGAAGCCAAGCAGACACATCTGAGCAGCTGCCGCTGCGGCGGCAGGGTCGCAGCGGCGACCACCGCCGCGGAGGCATACCTGAGACGCAGTCCGGGACGAAGGAGCCAGACGCAGCAGACGAGCGGATTCTACTCAACACCAGCAAGAACCGATAAGGAGCGGACAACTTCATCCTGCACTTTGCAGACCAGAGACGACCCAGGATCCAAGACTCCGCGTGAGTAGAAGCCCCACTTCCTCACTCCTTCTCTGGGAGCAGAGGAGGGAAGGCCACCCCTCCCCCCCCAGCACCGGTGATCTCCATCTTGGATACCGACAAAGCTCGGAGGAGCGGCTAGCTCCAGCTCAGGCCTTGGAATAAAACTAGTCATTTAGCAGGTCACAAGAACTTAACGGCGAAGTGACCTCACAGACTCAGTTCCATCCAGGGAAAAGTCACCCAGCTCAGGCGCCAGCCATTGGAGTGGCTCTCCTCACCAGGTAACCAGAGCCAGAGGCTGCCCCGCCCTCTAGCAGCCACCACAATCAATTGAAAAACAGAAACCCTGAGAATGGCTCCAGGCTGGGTGCTGTGAGTTTTTTTCACAAAATAGCCCCAGGGAAAAGCTACTGTTCGTTGAAAGGCCTCAACTCTACCCAGAACCTAGCCTCATCACTGCATCCCCCTCTTTTGTGATTCTCAAAGCAGATCACCCTCCCAGTAAACTAACCTGGGAGGGGGATCTCAAAATCTTGGGTAAAGCAGAGCATTTTTCTGCTTGTTCCAACAAACTGACTTAAGAAACCAATCAAGCCACAGGACCTCAAGCTGACCAGAAACTCCAACCAGACTCTGGTTACAGACAAAAGGGAGATACAGGACTCTTCCCACCCCTCCCAAAAAAAAAAAAAAATCAAAGAATTTTTTTCTTCTTCTTCTTTTCTTTTTTTTTCTTTTTCTTGTTTTGTTTTTTTTTTCATTTTTTGTTACCTTATATATATATAAAATTTTTTTTTGCTTTTCTAAAACTTTTAATAATCTTTAATTTTTGCCTCTTCTGAAAAAATAATTGTTTTCCATTAACTTTTTTTTTTCTCCTCTTATAATTTTTATTTTAGGAATACGTGAATGTGTGTTTTCTTTTCTTTTCTTGTCTTCTTTCTCTTTTTCTTTCATTCTTAATTATCTTTTTGTTTTTTTTTTCTAGCTCTACTGAACTTCTGATCTTTTCTTCTCACTTTCCTATCCTTCCCATCTTTTCCTCTTTGTTCATCTTTATGTGACTTAACTCTTGTCCTGCACATCCTCAGATAAACCCGTAGTTAACCAGTAGACCCTATCCCCCATTGTGTACACACTTAATCCACAAACTTATTACTCAATTCAAAACCTCTGAGACTTAAATTCATTAATAGCAGTACTACCTCTTTATACCTATATAATATTTTAAGCATTTTTTAAAGTTTTTCTCATCTCCTCTATGTCCCTCCCTTTCTCTCAACATATTCATATTCCTCTATAAATAGATGGTCTTTTAATCTCTAAAATAACATTAATTTTTACGTTTCTATTTTATTTTCTGGTCTCTTTTCATTCCCCTTTCCCTTTCTTCTTTTTCTCTCTCTCTCTACTTACATCCTACCCAACCTATTTCCTGCATTGTGATTAGGACATAGTTAACTCTCCCTCTGCCTCCCCACACCAATCTATTCCTATTTTTTACCCACATCTCTCCCTAACCCTAATAATTTCTGGTTTTCCAAATTCTTCTCTGCGGTTCGAAGTCCTTTAACATATAGTTGTTTGATGTCGAATAGATGTATCTGTTGAACTAGATTGTGTCTGTAGACTATTGACTGTACAAATGCAAACTTTGGTTGATGGTTGCCTTAAGATAGTGTTCTAGCACAAAACTGGTGCTATCTTCATCTCAAATGGGCAGAGTAAGCCGGAAAAACACAAGAAAAATGGCAAATTCGGGTATCTCAATTCCCAATCCTGATAATCAGGGGTTAGAACAGATAATGAATAATCCAGAGGAGAGTTCCCAAACAGCTCTACAAACACTGCTGGCAAACATGATAAATGAAAAGTTTGACAATGTACAAAGGACTCTGTATGAGCGTGATAGGGAGAGAGAGAGGAGGCATCCCAGAAGTTTATACAGGAATATCATAAGCGTGAGGAAGCTACTCAAAAACTGATACAGGATTTGCGTGAACAACTTGAGAATACTAAAAGAGAAAGAGAGGAATGGCGTGAGCAGGCTGAGAACACTCAAAGAGATCTGCAGGAATCCCACGAACGGGAGGAAGCTAATCAAAGAGTAATACAGGAATTGAGAGACCAGGTAGAGAACACACAAAGATCACTAAAGGCATTCATGGAATCCATTAACAAAGAGCTGAAGGAAGTCAGGGAGACCACAAAGGGAATGCTGAATGGAACGCAACAGAAGGAATGGGAGCCCAAAGAAACCATAACCAACCAAATAAGTGATTTGAGGACAAACAATGAACACCAAATTAAGGAAGTAAAGAAATTCATACAAGACCTAAAACAGAGCTTCAACAAAGAACTTGAAGCCATCAAAGCTGACCAACTAGAAGGAAAAGAGATAAAAAACAAAGTAGAGAGTCTTGACAGCAGGTTAGACCATGCAGAAGATCGAATCTCAGGGATTGAAGACAGCCTAGATATTATAGAGAAAGAACATACAACCATCCAAGACAAGTCCAAGAAATATGATAGATCTATCCAACACCTGGAAGACACCATCAGAAGGCCTAATCTAAGGATAATGGGAGTAGAGGAGCACCTAGAAACAGAAGTTAATGGTCTAGGAAATCTGTTTAACAGGATCCTAGCAGAGAACTTCCCAAACATACAAAAAGATAGGCCTGTCCAGATACAAGAATCCTTTAGAACCCCAAATAGACCAGACCAGAATAGGACATCCCACCGTCACATTATAATCCACACAGGATCAACTCAGAACAAGGAAAAGATCCTTAAAGCTGTCAGAGAGAAAAGGGTAATCACTTATAAAGGGAAACCAATTAGAATCACCTCAGATTTCTCAGCAGAGACAATCAAAGCAAGAAGAGCCTGAAATGATGTATGCCATGCCCTAAAAACAAACAACTATCAACCAAGAATACTGTACCCAGCTAAACTCTCCTTCATAACTGAAGGCCAAATAAAAACCTTCCATAGCAAAGAAAAATTGAAGCAATACATCTCCACCAAACCAGCCCTACAAAAGATTCTTAAAGATGTCCTACACATAGAAAACCAACAAGACCGCAATAAAGGCCAAGAAACTGCACCCAAACTGAGAATCCAAGAACCATAGGAAGAACCCAGTTTTCGCAGCCCCCAAGAAGGTAGATAACATGGCAGGAACTCCCAAATACCTCTCAGTCCTATCTCTTAATGTTAACGGACTGAATTCTCCAATTAAGCGACATAGACTGTCTAGTTGGATGAAAAAACAAGACCCTTCTATCTGCTGCCTACAGGAGTCACATCTTGCCCGTAAAAACAAACACATTTTCAATGTTAAAGGCTGGAACAAAATCTACCAAGCAAACGGACCCCATAAACAGGCGGGAGTTGCAATCCTAATATCAGATAAAATAGACTTCAAATTAAAATTCGTGAAAAGAGATAAAGAAGGTCGCTATATACTAATTAAAGGATCTCTCCTTCAGGAGGATATTACAATTCTAAATATCTATTCGCCAAACAATGGAGCACCCAAATTTATCAAAGAAACACTACTTTCCCTCAAATCCCATATAGATCCAAAGACATTAATTGTTGGGGATTTTAACACACCACTCTCCCCACTAGATAAATCAACTCGGCAAAAACTCAACAGAGAAACCGCAGACCTAAACAGCTGCATAGATCAACTAGACTTAACAGACATCTACCGAACATTTCACCCAGCAGCATCAGAATACACGTTTTTCTCAGCAGCACATGGAACGTTTTCTAAAATAGACCACATTTTAGGCCACAAAGCAAACTTGTCTAAATTCAGAAACATTGAAGTTATACCTTGCATTCTCTCTGACCACAAGGGAATAAAGTTAGAACTCAACACCAAAAGCCACCAAAGAAAGTCCGGTATCACATGGAGGCTGAACAACACACTGCTGAATCATGAGTGGGTCATGGAAGAGATTAGAAAGGAAATTCAAATGTTCATGCTATTCAACAAAAATGAACACACAAAATACCAGCTCCTCTGGGACACAGCAAAGGCAGTACTCAGAGGCAAGTTTATAGCTCTGAGCTCCTACATCAACAAATTGGAGAGATCTGAAACTAACAATTTAATGACACATCTAAACCTCCTTGAAAAAGAGCAGCAAGATAAACCCCAATCCAGTAGACGGAAAGAAATAATCAAAATTAAATCAGAATTAAATAAATTAGAATCCAAAAAAACTATAGAAAGAATCAACAAAACAAAGAGTTGGTTCTTCGAAAAACTTAACAAAATTGACAGACCCTTAGCAAATCTTATCAGAAAAAGAAGAGAACACACCCAAATTAATAAACTCAGAGATGAGAATGGAAACATCACCACGGAAACAAGCAAGATTCAGAACATTATAAGGGAATACTTCTCAAAACTGTATGCTAATAAGTTTGAGAACTTGACAGAAATGGACCTCTTCCTAGCAAATATTGACATGCCAAAACTAAACCAAGATGAGGCAAACTATCTTAACAGGCCCATATCAAGCACTGAAATAGAAACAGCAATAAGAGACCTCCCAGCTAAGAAAAGTCCAGGACCAGATGGTTTCACAGCGGAATTTTACAAGGCCTTCAAAGCAGAGCTCACACCAATTCTCCTCCAACTCTTCAATGAAATTGAAAGAGAAAGCTCACTACCAAACACATTCTATGAAGCCATCATAACCCTCATCCCAAAACCAGGCAGGGACTCATCAAAGAAAGAGAACTATAGACCCATTTCTTTGATGAACATTGATGCAAAACTTCTCAACAAAATTTTGGCCAACCGACTTCAACAATTCATCCAAAAAATCATACACCACGATCAAACAGGATTCATTTCAGGGATGCAAACCTGGTTCAATATACGCAAATCAATTAATATTATTCATCACATCAACAGGAGCAAGAATAAGAACCACATGGTTATCTCAATAGACGCAGAAAAAGCATTCGACAAGATCCAACACCCCTTTATGATGAAGGTTTTGGAAAAATTAGGAATCCATAGAACATTCCTCAATACAATAAAGGCTGTATATGACAAACCTACAGCCAGCATTATACTCAATGGTGAAAAACTAAAGCCATTTCCTCTTAACTCAGGGACAAGACAAGGATGCCCACTCTCTCCACTTCTCTTCAATCTAGTATTAGAATGCCTAGCTACAGCAATAAGACAAGATGCAGACATAAAGGGGATCCAAATAGGGAAAGAAGAAATAAAACTCTCCCTCTTTGCAGATGACATGGTCTTGTATTTAAAGAATCCCATAGACTCCACTCCCAAATTACTCAAGCTGATTCAAAACTTTGGCAAAGCAGCAGGTTATAAAATTAACCCCCAAAAATCAATGGCTTTTCTGTATGCCAACAATGAGAAAAGTGTGGCTGAAATTAGGAAAGCAACTCCATTTGTAATAGCCCCACAAAAAATAAAATACCTAGGAATTAACTTAACTAAAGAAGTGAAGGACCTCTATGATGAAAACTTTAAAATCTTGAAAAAGGAAATCAGCACAGAACTTAAAAAATGGCAAAACCTCCCATGCTCCTGGATTGGAAAGATTAACATTGTGAAAATGGCAATATTTCCCAAGGCTATCTACAAATTCAACGCAATACCTATCAAAATTCCACCCTCATTCTTCAAGGAAATAGAAGAGGCAATCCAAAAATTCATATGGAACAATAAAAGACCCCGAATAGCAAAAACGCTCCTCAACGGAAAGAACACTGCTGGAGGAATATCAATACCAAATTTCAAATAAAGCCATAGTAATCAAAACAGCTTGGTATTGGCATAAGAACAGACCTCAGGACCAATGGAATAGAATTGAAAACCCAGAAATGAACCTACAGACCTATAGCCATCTAATCTTTGATAAGGGAGCTAAAACAATAGAATGGAAGACAGACAGCCTCTTCAGTAAATGGTGCTGGTAAAACTGGTTAACTACATGTAGAAAACTAAAGCTAGATCCTTATATATCACCCTGCACCAGAATCAACTCCAAATGGATCAAAGACCTTGAACTCAAAGCAGACACTCTGAAAATATTACAGGATGGAATAGGAGAAACCCTGGGTCTCCTTGGCTCAGGCCGAAATTTTCTGAATAGAGACCCGGAAACACAACAAATCAAAGAAAGGCTGGACAAATGGGATTGTATAAGGTTGCAGAGCTTCTGCAGGGCAAATGACATAGCTAGCAAGATCAATAGAAAGCCCACGGACTGGGAGAAGATCTTTACTAGCCATACAACGGACAAGGGTCTCATATCTAAAATATACTTGGAACTCAAAAAATTAAACCACCCAACAACAAATCCTCAAAGAAACAACTGCCCAATAAGTAAGTGGGCGAAAGACTTAAAGAGAAGCTTCTCTGAAGAAGAAAGAAGGATGGCCAATAGACACATGAAGAAATGTTCAACATCCCTAGCCATAAAAGAAATGCAAATCAAAACAACATTGAGATATCACCTCACTCCAGTTAGAACAGCAAAAATCAAGAACTCTAACAACAACAGATGCTGGAGGGGATGTGGACAGAAAGGAACCTTACTTCATTGTTGGTGGGAATGTAAACTTGTTCAACCACTTTGGAAAGCAGTATGGAAGTTCCTCAAAAGACTCCACATAGAGCTCCCCAATGACCCAGCAATCCCACTTTTGGGCATTTACCCAAATGATCACAAACAAGGCCACACTAAAGCTACCAGCACAACTATGTTTATTGCAGCATTATTTACCATAGCTAAGACATGGAACCAACCCAGATGCCCCTCAGTAGATGAATGGATCAAGAAGATGTGGTATATATACACAATGGAATTCTATGCCTCCATCAGAAAGAATGACATTTCCCCATTTGTTAGGAAATGGAAAGGCTTGGAAAAAATTATATTAAGTGAAGTAAGCCAGGCCCAAAGAAACATAGGTCCCATGGTTTCCCTTATTTGCAATATCTAGTATAGGTATGAGTCAAGCGGAAAAAGTCAGATAATGTGATGTTAGGAAATCGAAACCTCAAATATGTATTTTAATGTTTTTGTTTCTTTCATGCATGTGTTTCTAACGCATTTATAAGATTATTTCTTTGTTGCTTTGTATGTCCCTCCCCCACAGTGTATCCCCCGCTTTCACTATATTTGATGTCAGTATAACATGTGGAGGAGATGGGGACAAACAAGTCGTTTAAGGATTCAGGTGGACCTGTTGCAACAATGAGAAGTACAAAATGTCATGTCAAAACCAGCTTTACAATGTCGGTGGGGGGGAGAGGGGGGGTATGATTGGGTGGGGGAGAGAGGGGAGGCTGGGAAAGGAGGTGAAGGGTAAACAAAGGAGGAGGCTGCAATGCTTGGTAAGAGATGTATGCATTATCCTGCCCATGTAATTGTAACCCCTCTGTACAGTATGTTCTCAAATAAAATAAAATAAAATTAAAAAAAAAAAAGAAAAAAGAAAAAAAGCAAGGGAAAGCACTCAGCAAGCCCCAGTACTGGGAAAAAAGGGAACATAGACACACACACATACACACACACACACACACACACACACACACACACACACACGCACACACACAGAGACACACACTCTGCACATAGATAAGGAAATTGAGAGTGTGATAGGGTTTAAGGGTTTGGTGGAAAGGGATACAGATATCCAAGACAATACTACACAAGTATCCCTTCTGATTACTTTGGTAATTAAACTTTATGTCATAACATTATAGAGAGGAATGACCCCCATGAAAATATCAAGTAAATATACAGACATAAAACTAGGAATATTTCATCCCCCAACTCTATAGCAGAGGGAAGACATTGGGATTTTGCAGAGGGATTAGGCAGCCAAGAGTTGGAGTGTTAAGTGCTGGTTAGCTTGGAACTTGTGTGCCTCAAAGTTATTGACTATTAAAGGTGTATGTTCTGTTGGGCACTAGTGGCTCACCCCTGTAAATCTTAGCTTAAAAATTGCTTTTACATATAAAATTAATGATTATAAATACTAAGAATGAAGTTGACATAACTAATTTAAATATTTCATTAGTTATTTCTGGACTTTGACTTTAGTCAGTTTCATATTTCGAAACTAATTTCAACGTATTTTTATGCTTCCAGCACTTATGTAAGTCCTTGAAAAGCTAGCAGGTGCAAGGCTTAGGGTCTACATTGTATAACAGAACCAATGGTCATGCACCACATGTTACATTGAGTATGCACTGGTGTGGCCTGAAGACAGGCACACTTTCTCCTGCATCAACCTATGAGGGAAAACTCCAGTCATTCTCATAGAGTGTTTTGAAACAGAAGTTCAAATTCTACAAATACACACACACACACACACACACACACACACACACACACACAAACACACACACACATAGGCATTTTACCAGGGGCAAGATCACAGAAGATCCATCCTCTTTCCAGTAGTCCCTTTTCTCCAAAGGCTTTTCACTTGGCAACCAGTAATTTTGTCTGACTCATCTCTTAACATTTATTATAAATATAAAATGGTAAATTTCTAACTACATTGTTCTCTCTGATATATTCAGTGTCATACTTCTACTGTAAAAAGAAGCCTTTTCTTCACATCTATTTACTATCTAATTTATATAATTATCCATACATCTACCCACATAGCTATCTATCTAGCTAGCTAGCTATCTGTCTGTCTATCTGTCTATCATCACTGGTGTCTTGTACTTTTGGAAGAACCAATGTGTAGCCTTGGATTCTTATTCTATTCAGTGGATTATTGTCTACTTACATTTTCATAGATATGGCCAAATGAGACTTTTTTAGAACTGATCAATTGCCATATTCCTTTGTGATGTCCCCAGATATTTATATATATTATTTTCCTAGGAATTCTAGATCTTATTAGTGTGGAAAGGTACTAAGGAAAAAAGATTTGAGTGCTTGATAATGGGTTTAATTAATTTTCTTTAGTAAAGAAAGCTAGAAAACACAAAATATGTCCATGCATTCAAACTTCTACTAAGCTTTACATTCTAATCCATACTTCATAGAATTTTTCCTTTACTATCAATATTCCATTGTAATGCCCATCTATAATGAGAAATTTTGTTCCCACCATAAATACATTTCCTTACTTGTTCAATTTATTTAGTTCTACAATATACACAAAGTTTCAGAATAACTAAATTCTTACACTCCTAAAAAGGACAGCAAAAAAGAGTTTATAATTTTTCCACGTTTTTATTTAGTAAGAGCTTGCTGAATAACGTAGGGTAGCCTCAAAAGCATGATCCTTCTGCCTCAATCTCCCAAGTAATAAGTATACAAGTCTGTTTGACCACCACCTCTAACATTGCCTTTGCTAAGCTTGCCTAATACTATTTCTGGTTCATTATCAAATGTGAGGTATGGATAATTTCTACTCCACTTATTAGCTTAAATAAAACTTTCTAATGCTCTGAATTAAGTTCTGTTAGGTGATTTCAGTATCTTTGTTTTTCTGTGAAGAAATTTCCCTTTGAATCTGCTGTGTTTCAAAATAGCAGTGATCTGGTCTCTCATTTCACCTCTGTTAACCTCTGAACAAGTGGTGAGTTTCAACACACTTTTACTGAAAAAAATTGAATTTTATGTAATAATTGCTCCAGGATTTTTTTAAAAATAGGAATTGGAAGAGGTAAGTTGTTACCTATCTTTCTGCTCTATTCCACCTCTTTTCTTTCTGATTTCACAGGCAGAAGAGATACTATTTGAAGTTTGTTGACAAACATTTCTTAAGATGTTGGGTATATTCTAGGCACTGAAACAACTAGATCGATCTGAGGATTAGCATCTAGTGTCAAAATGAAATTGTCCTGTGACATGAGGCATCCACTGAGAACATTATGAACTTTTTCTACATGATATATCAAAAAAGTACATGCTTTTATTTGACTAATAATAAGCACATTTCTGTTTATTTAAAGTATATTTTTGCCTGGTTTGCTTTCCCTCTAGTGATTAAATGGCAAAATTAAATTTCTCACTTGGAGTCCTATGTATCAAGTTTGTATAAGAGTGTGAAAATCCATTACTGACATCACTATGCTATAAATCATTGTAAATAATTTTTAAGATGGGTCAAATCTATGTAACCTAATTTGGACCCACCAAATGAAAATTATGTGTTCAAAATTAATTTTTTCATATGTATTTACAAATGATAAAAAGAAGACAAAAGACAATGTATCTTCAACAATAGGGGACAACCTCTTCACACAAAATTTAAATTAAGTAGGAAAAATATTAACATGAAGTGTTTTTTTGTCTCATTTTCTCCCTAGATTCTATGAGGTGTGCACCATCTTTCTCTATATTCTAAACAGATTATTGCTTATTTCTGTTAAATTCCTATGATGCAGTTGATAAGATTTCCTTCTTTTGCCTTAATTGCTGGAGAAAAGAGTATAGTAATGAACTAGAGAATGCACAAGGAACTCCCATGGATTTATGAGCAAGTTTATGTTAGAATACAGAAAAGTCTTTCCCTGTATCTCTCCTCTTCTGAAAGAAAAGCCTTGGATAAAGCCAGTGTTTATTACTAAATAATGGTCCATTTTCAGGATATATTTTTTGAAGATTTAAAATTATATGATGTTCCTCATACTTTGACTGATGGTTAGTGATCATAAGCAATTTGTAGGCCTTATGTGGGTTCTCTTTCTTTTTCTGTGCACAGGTCTGTTCTGTGGACAAATATAAATTAACGCTCAGATACAATTTCTGTTATGTATGATTGCGTGTAAAGGGGAACAGTAAGAGGGATAAACCTGAAATTATTCTTAATAGTGAAGCCAGAATAAAGCCAGTCACTGCAGACACAGCACTTATACTCTCAGCAGCATGCACTGGAGGATTTTTTTAATTTTAATTTTATTGTAAAGGTGTCATACAGAGGAGTTGCAGTTATATAAGTAGTGCAATGAGTACATTTCTTGTTGAACAGTGTTACCCCCTCTCCTGTTTTATTTTTCTTTTAGAGGATTTTTCTGACATGAGACAACAAAAACAGTGCCCACAAATTCCAAGAGTCAGTTCTAAGAGTTATCAATCATAGTTTTTAATGGACACAAAGTCAAAAGTGACCATGCCTGGCCTTGTTGCAAGATTCAAAATGTTGGCCAAATATTGTCACAAAACATTCAGGTGTTAGCTGGTTGGTGGCTCATGCCTGAACCCTCGCTACTCAGGAGGCTTAAATCTGAGGATTGAGGTTCAAAGCCAGACTGGGCAGGCAATTCCGTAAGACTCATCTCAAATTAAGCGCCAAAGACCTGGAAAAGGAGGTGTGACTCAAGTGGTAGAACATTAACCTTGAGCAAAAACCTCAGGAACAGCAAGCTGGCTCAGAGTTCAAGCTGTGACATACCAAAAAAAAATCAATCAAACAAACAAAAAGAACTATGAAAGTCTTACAAAATCTGATATACTCAACAATCTTGTTAAGGGAGGTTTTCAGATAACAGAAGGCAAGCAAGAGCTAGGTAACAGAATTGCTAATACAGAGGAAGGGCCAATTCCTAAGAATTAAATCTCAATGTATCCTGGGTTTAGGTTAACATACAAGGTCTCTAATGATTAGATGTTAATTAGGTTACTTACAGAGGCCTTACTACTTTGGCCATAAAATATATCCATTTCAAACAGGTGTTACTTCATACAAATGACACCTTATATGAAGCATGTCTATGTGGGAATCTATACGATTGGATTCCTGTTATGTTTAGGATAAACAATCTTATGCCAGTTATACCCTGCTGTGAATTACAACTTTCTTGTTAGCAATACCCTGGGTTTTTGGTTAAGGGATATTATCCTTAGAATATTTGTTTATAAGGATATTTAACTAGTCATCTTTTCTCTTCCCTAAAAGTATCCTCTTACAATGGTAACGAATGAATTGGAAACCTTTTGTTTATTTCTCAGATGGCAAAATCCAGTGGGTTGAAATCCAGCCAAGTTCTTCCTTTCTGAAATCTGAATTCATTTTATAATTACTTAAGAACAGAATCAGATAAACTTTAAGGAATTTCGTTTGTCTCATATTCATTTACCTAATAAATGTATCTCACATCAAATTTTAATAGGTAAAACAGTTCAAGCATTGGTGGCTCATGCCTGTAATCCTAGCTATTTAAGAAGCTGAGGTCTGAGGATTATGGTTTGAAGCCAGCCAGGACACAAAAGTCCATGAGACTCTTACCTCCAATCAAACTCTAGAAAATCGCAAGTGGCTCCATGGCCCAAAGTGGTAGAGCACTAGCCTTGAGCAAAAGAGCTCAGGGACAGTGCTCAGACCCTGAGTTCGAGCACCACGACTCACACAAAAAAAGGAAAGGGAAGGAAAGAGGAACGAAAGAGGGAAGGAAAAAGGGAAGGGAATGGAAGGGAAGAGAAGGGAAGGGAATGGAAGGGAAGGAAAGGGAAGGGAAGGGAAGGGAAGGGAAGGGAGGGAAGGGAAGGAAAGGAAAGGAAAGGAAAGGAAAGGGAAGGGAAGGGAAGGGAAGGAAAGCACTGGCCTTGAGCAAAAGAGCTCAGGGACAGTACTCAGATCCTGAGTTCAATCACCATGATTCACACATACAAAAAGGAGAAGAAGGAAAGGAAAGGAAGGAAGGAAGGAAGGAAGGAAGGAAGGAAGGAAGGAAGGAAGGAAGGAAGGAAGGAAGGAAGGAAGGAAGGAAGGAAGGAAGGGAGGAAGGAAGGAAGGGAGGAAAAAATAAGGAAAGGAAAAACGTACACATGATACTTAAAAACGTGCTCTTTACTATCTGGCATAAGGGAGATGGGACAAATTGATATAATCTGGGCAGACTTTGTGACCTTTCTTATTTCCTTCCTCTTTGAATTTAACTTGTTCTCTCAGTGTGATATAGTAAGGATGCATTATGCTAGGATATTATATCCTGTATTGTAAAATCAAAGCATACTCACCCAAAATGCAAAATAGGAGTAAACGTAATAGAGTAAGTCACATTTACTAATTTAATAAATAGAATAAATAGAGTAAGTGTAAGTAAAATAGTAAAGTAAGTAATATTTACTAATGTTAGTAAATATCCTTTAATGATATATATTCTCTCTTGAATGGGATCAACTTAATTTATCATTAATAAATTCATGACCCATTATTAAATTCAGAAATCTCTCTTAGCAGCATCTCACACCAGCTGGAAATATTTTGTAAAGAAATTGTGATATCTCAACCATAGCTTCTCATGAACAGTTTCATATCAAACTAAATGTCAGTAGATTTCCTTCCAGTTTAGTTTTTGCTCATAGTTAATGAATAAGCAAGAATTAGATATCTTGCATATAAATAATACAAAAGAAAAGAAAACTAAGCAATATTAGGACTATGAGCCGGTTGGCTTTGTGTCTTCCACTTGATGGGCTTTGATACCCTGTAACTACTATAAAAATTTACTTTTTAAAAAAGAATCCATGGGCATTTAGAGCTATAACATCAGTGCAGAGAAATTACACATGGTAGGAGCATACAGCTTCTCTGAGACTTTTCACAAAATATGTGAGCAATGGTACATACCATATAAATCTATTTTTATTTCATATTTATTTATATTTATGCTGTATTTATTATATCATAATATTTATATATTTATTGCTGATACCATGGTTTAAACTCAAGGTCTTGTGCTTGCTTAGCTTGTTTTCTTTGCTGGCATTTTACTACTTGAACATGTCTCCAGTCCTGATTTTTGCTGTCTGTTTCGGAGATAGATTCCCATGTACTTTTCTGCCTGGGCTGGCTTTGAACAGTGATCCTCTGAATCTGAGCCTCCTGAGTAGCTAAGCTTATAGGCATAAGCCAACTCTATTAAGCCACCTCTGTTTTAGAGATTTCATGACAGTTCAAAGAGAAAGATATACAGGATAGACTATTATATATTTTTGAAAAGCAACTAAATTATAATCAAATCCACGTCCTTGAATATAGTTGATATAGATTTTAAGAAAAAAGTTTGAAACTACTAATTTGCCAATCTTAATGAGCTTATATTTATATATTACCGTCTAATCTATTATTGAAAATAGCTCTAAGAAAATCTTATGTTCTACCCATATTAGTAACATCTCAATGTGGAAACAGCTTTTGCTTGAAGTACAATTGAATCTCAATGTGGATGGTACTCAGGAGTTTGTAGAGGAGCCCCTTCTGGCCTCTTAAAGATGTGCCTATTGCCATCAGAGTACTGGCTGCCAACCTTCTGCCTTTCAAGTCCAACAGATGAGGGATTCTAAGAAACATCACTTCTTGCCTGTGAAACACACTGGGCATAGAAAGAGGGTTACCACAGGCCAAGGATGGATACCATAGCTTACTATCTCACTATCTGGTACATTGAAATTTTATTTAAAGCATCTGTATGCAAACTTTGTATGTTAGCATTCATGTATTGACCTCAAAGATATGATTTATATCTTCTTTATATAAAAATTAGCCACTTTAAAGTATAGACTGAAGGAAATTCAAAATGGATTTGTCTCAGAGTTGAAAGTAATCATGTCGAGAAGACATAACCTTTTGATACTTATATTGATCATTTTAGTCACAAATGTTGCAGAATACTCTGAATTTTGCTTTGTGTTTTGATAAGCAAGAACTGTGGTTTATCATTCTTCAGTGTCACAAGCATGACTAGAAGACAATAATGGTTAGGATAAATTTGTGATCTTTTCTTCATTAGAAAAAAGGTTTTAAGAATCAACATATAAGTATGTATTTACTTCAGTTAACAATACTATTTTTAAATGTTTAATATTTATTTGAAATCATTCCAGGGAACCATATGGAGGGGACTAATAATATTCCTCTTCCTCCTCGTCGTCGTCCTCCTCCTCCTCTTTCTCGTCCTCTTCCTCCTCCTTGTCCTCCTCTTCATCCTCCTCCTTCTCCTCCTTCATGAGTCCTGGGGTTGAACTCTGTCTGGGCACTGTCCCTGAGCTGCTTTTGCTCAAGGCTAGCAGTATACCACCTGAGGCACAGCACTACTTCTGGCTTTTTCTGTTTATGTGCTACTGAGGAATCAAAACCAGCGCTTCATACATGCTAGATAAACACTCTATCACTAGGCCACATTTCCAGCCCAACAATACTATTTTTAAATTAAGGATCTGTAGGAAACAAATTGGTAGTTTGCCTATTTGTTTTTCACATGAATGGTTTATACTGGATATATTTATGAGTTATTGAATTATCAAGTCCTTTTATGTGTATAATTGTTTGAAATGATGCTATATATCAGACATTCATATCTAAATTTTATGAGGAAGAAATATGGAGGCTAACATCACAGATAGTCAGTGATATTATCTAGGAATTGGATCTAGGTGGCTCCTGTTAACCAATTGCAATTGAAGGTAATATTATAGAACTAGTGGGAACTATATGTTTTTTTTTAAATTTCAGTATACTAAAAGCCAAAGAGCTGAAGTATCTTGCCTTTGACTATATTGTGAACTACAGAGCTGGAATTATAAGGCACAATAGCAAGGCTATGTTAAGCAAGGTTGTAGCAAACTTGAATCTCAATGGATTTAATATAGAAAAGTGTGCTTTATTCTTTCATAATGGCTACTAGGTATTCAGAACACCCTGAGAAATGTATTCTACTTCCCTTACTGCCTTAGACTGGAAGTGACACATTAAATTCCTTTACAAAGAATGAAAACAAATGATCTCAACTACACTTTCAGAATGTGTGCAGGAATGTAGTCTTCTTACAGATGTCCTTGTCAGAATGAGTCCTTATACTCTGCTACTTACTCTTATCGTGACACTTATCTATGTCTCAACTTAGATACTGTGAACTTTGAATCTGGTCTGATGTTATTCAAAGAAAATTTGTATCCCTAAGAACTGTTTATTTTTAGCTTTCCTTGCTTTAAAAATATTAACTTAAATATTAAAAAATATTAATATTCTTATAATGGATGGGATTTGGGATATTTTCTTTATCATACACAATATTAGACAACAATAAACCCTTATTCAAAATTGATGGAGAAACTCATTAGGCTTCAAGAAAGAATTTAGGTTTCAGATTTATTTCTTCAGGTTTTACAGTGAAAATGGGCACTCTGAACATTTCATATCCCTCCTTTCTCTTGAAAAATGTCATTCTATAGCTCCAACTACATTTTTTTAGGTGAAATAGCTACAAAAAATATCATTGTAAAACAGAGGAAAATTAAGCCAAGAAATGATGTTTTTATAGTACTCTGAACAAAAGCATGGTATATAAATGAGAGACATACACTTCATATTTATTATATTCATATAATATATAATGATGCAAAAATTCTAAAACTAAGTAATATTTTAATAAAAGATATAAACCTCACTCTACACTGACACCAAAGGACAATAAAGTATGGTAGAACAATTTAATATCACTAAACAAGTTGTGCCATGAAGATTTTACTCTGCAGCCATGTGCCCATAGAGGCCTGGCTTATAGCCTCTGGGACCTTTGGAAAGCTCTATCTTTGTACAGAGAATTGGGACAAACAAGAGGCTTTATACTAAGGATGACACGTGTGAATGTTTTTGTTATCCTAGGATGCTGACCATAGTATGTAAGTTTACTTCAATGGAGACAGGAGGTTATAGGGACTGAATCTCATAGCTGATTCATGCCTCCATGAGCAGCCCCCAGTAAAAACCCTGATGTTAACACTCTTGTGAGTTTCTCTGGTTGGTACCATACCTTGTCTCATACTGTTGCTGGGGGAATTAACTTCTGTCTGCTTCTACTATATTAGTCGAGAATAACTCAAAGTTTGCTCATGGACTTTGCTGTCGGGTTTGCTTTTAATGCCTTTGCTTCAGTTTTCACTGCAATAAATGGCACTGCTTTACCCAGATCTTCAAGTCTTTCCAGTGAATTACTAAAAAGGAGGGAGTTCTTAAGTCCTTTAAAGCTCAAAGTGAATAAAAGCTCATAAATAAACTATTTTCTAAACAAATTATGAGACCAATTATCACAATAATATTTCAAGTATTTGTTAGGCACTTTTGAATGAATATCCTTTTCTCTATTCTCTATAAAGACACAAAGAATCCAGCATCGTTTTAATCTGTAGACATCTAAAAGCTTTGTGCATAAGGGTGTGAGTTTTAACCTAATCTTACAGAGCTCAGGAGAGAATAGAGCAATGCTTGAAAGCTGCAATCCAGACAACAGTGTGATGAGAAGAAATGAGTTGAAATGTGACTATGAGGTAAGTAAAAAGTTAGTCCTAGCAATGTAGATTGGGGCCAAGTTGAAGAGGTTTTTGATTTTGCTGTTGTTTTCCATGAGACCAACAGATACACTTTCAGTAAATTTCAGTTAATCAGATTTCTGAAAGTTTCTGTATGAAGACAATTCCCTATAGGGATCTCTGTATGCTGCTAAATTCTAATCAAAATCTTACTGTTAGAAAAAGCACCTGTAATAAGGATATTGCAGTATTCCACACATATCCTCTCACTGTGACGTCCTTATCAAATTTACACAATACAGAACTGCAAAACTGATTTGTCTCCAGCCAGAAGTTGTTTTCTCCACCTACCGTCTAAGAATCCAGCTATGTTCTCTTGGATTATTGTAAATCACAGTAGTAAAGGTTTCACAATCACAATCATAATTTGGGTAATGAAATATGATGCAAATCCACTTCTATCCCAGTTTCCCTGTGTTTTCCCTGGCTCTAAAGCTTCCAGAATGACTGTTGTCAGAAAGATGCACTGGCATTTATGTTATTGATCACAGAGAACCTGAATGCATACTGGTTTATTTGGAATTCATTTTTGAGGGATGAGGGTTAGAATGGGTGGAGTTCATAAGGTGTCAGGTTGAAGTAAATATTTGGATTACACAAGAACATGAGGACCTCATGTAGGGTTTCAAAGGTTATAGCTTCATGATGACCACCTCACATTTTCACTTGCACCAGCTTGCCCACTGCCTTTTCCCCACTGCTATATAAAGATAATATATCAAAGATATGCACTGATTTTAGTTTGTATTGTTTGTTTGTGTTTCTTCTGTCAAATGTGGAATATAAAGGCAATCTGTATTTGATGTTCCTTAATTTGATTCACTTCAAAATTCAGGTGATTTGGCCACATTGTAGTACTAATTTTCTCACAGCTATAGGCTATCTTTCACATTTATGAACGTATCATCTGTGTTTATATTATGTGAACGTTTATTCCATTTGCTTCTTACTATTTAGTAGACATGAGCTTGCAATACACTAAAATTAGACCTCTTATTTATTTCCTTTTCCTTAAAATTATATTCTTTCATATATTTCCTATCTCAATGTCATCAATGTCCACGGTGATTTCTAAGTCAGAATCTGCAATCATTATGACTTTTCCCACTTCTTCATAAGTCCATTTAGCCACCAGGTACCAGATAATTTACTGCCTGAAACTTCATTATCCTATGCTCATTTTTTCCTGTTCTCCTATATATAAACAGCAGCATTAGTTTAGGCAACTATTCTTGTCTGATTCCTGTTTCTTATTTTGTATTTTTCATTTTGAAAATATATCATGAAATGTTGTAACAGATGCTTAGAGTATAGAGCAAGAGACATAAAAGGGTCAAGGTAAATCTTGTTTCCCTATGCTGCTAATCCTAGAGGAGTCTTCTATTGAGGAAAACGATCTGGAGCTATAGAACTGGAGTTCTATTGATATGTTAGGCTGAGCACCTGGGTGGAGATGTTGAATTGATGACTGACCCATAAATCGGATTTAAGGATACAGATTTTGGAAGTCACCTGGTTAGTAGTGGTATCAAAAAGCTAAAAAGTTGGATAAGGTCAAAAGGAACTGAGTCTAAGTAGAAAAGGTAGCTGTGTGTAGACTAATAAGTAGAAATTTCCAATTATTTAGGGGATGAGATAAAGGGGACAAGGGAAGTATAATGTAGGTGAAGGTCAGCTACAGGGAAGTGTAGTTGTAGATGTGGGAGGGAAGGGATGGTAGGGGAAAAACAAAGGAGGAGGCAACAATCCTTGATAAGAAATGTACTCATTACCTGTAATGAGTTACCTGTACAGTTACCTCATGTAACTGTAACCCCTCTGTACAATATTTTCACAATAAAAAACTTATTTAAAAAAAGAATAATTGAGGTGATTAAGCAGGAGCTTCCAGAGATGTGGAAGATAACCCTCACAAGTGTGGTGTTGGAAACGAAGTGATAGGCTCTGGGAACTGAAGGTGAAGGGGAAATAGATGAGAACTATTAGCAACTTGAAGGTTATTGGTAACTTCCTAATTCTACTAAAACATTGGGGCAAAAATCAATTTTGAACAGTGTCTAAAAAGAATTAGCTAATACATTGAGAAGGAAGAGTATAAGTGAGATGTATAAGGAAGAGTATATAAGTGAGCAGAGAGGGGCTGGGAAGATGGCTCAGTGGTAGAGCGCTTGCCTTGCATGCCTGAGGCCCTGGGTTCGATTCCTCAGCACCACATAAGCAAAAAAGAAAAAAGCCTGAAGTGGTGCTGTGGCTCAAGTGGTAGAGTGCTAGCCTTGAGCTGAAGAGCTGAAGGACAGCGCCCAGGCCCAGAGTTCAGGCCCCACGACCGGACCCCCCCAAAAAAAATAAGTGAACAGAGAATTGGGATGGTTTTCTAAAAAGAGAAGTACACTCTAAAAGGGTTTTTGAGATGAGAGGTGTTTCATGCTACTGAGCAAGAGAAAATTGATGGCACAGGAAAGGAAGAAGAGAAGGAGCAGAGTAATGTTTTTGAATAAGCAAGAGGGGATTGGATCTGATACATGAGTGGAAGGACTGGATTTATCTAAGATCATGGAGATTTCCTGAATGCACAGAAGAGGAGGCCGTGTGCATAGCTCAGATGTGGACAGATGAGATGTGATGAGAGCTTGTGAAGTTTTCTTCCTGTTGATGCAATTCTCACTGAGAAATGCAAACCAGGGCATTGGGAAGGTGGCTCAGGGGTATAGCGCTTGCTTTGCATGCATAAGGTGCTGGGTTCGATTCCTCAGCACCACATAAGCAAAAAGAAAAAAGCCTGAAGTGGTGCTGTGGCTCAAGTGGTAGAGTGCTAGCCTTGAGCTGAAGAACTGAAGGACAGCGCCCAGGCCCAGAGTTCAGGGCCCACGACTGGACCCAAAAAAATAAAAGAAATGCAAACCAAGGTCATGATCTGGAAGTGAGGAACTGAAAACTTTGGGAGGTAATTTTCTTTTTCTCATGTCTTAAAGAAATTTATAAGCCTATGAACTGGGTACCTGTAGCTCACATCTGTAATCTTAGCTACTCAGGAGGCTGAGATCTGAGAATCATGGTTGAAAGCCAGCCTAGGCAGGAAAATCTGTGAGATTTTTATATCCAGTTAACCACCAAAAGCCAGAATTGAAGCTGTGGCTCAAGTGGTAGAGCACAAGTCTTGAATCAAAAAGATAAAGGACAGCACCCAGGTTCTGAGCTCAAGCTTTGGGACTAGTACATGTGCACACATGTACGAGTGCATGCACACATGCCACCACACCCACACATGGCTACTTGAATAAAAATAGAATAATTTATACAAGAAGTTGGAGATTTAAAAGATAAAAAAAGATACATAAACCTTCAGCTAAGCTGACTAAAGGAAGGAGGAAACAGGATCAAATGAATAAAATTGTTGGTGGGAGTATAGACTTGTTCAACCACTTTGGAAAGTAATATGCATGTTCCTCAAAAGACTCCACATAGAGCTCCCCTATAACCCAGCAATTCTACTTTTGGGCATTTACACAAATGCTCACAAACAAGAACACACTAAGTCTACCAGCACGACTATGTTTATTGCAGCCTTATTTACCATAGCTAAGATATGGAACCCACCCAATGCCCCTCAGTAGATGAATGGATCCAGAAAATGTGGTATGTATACACAATGGAATTCTATGCCTCCATAAGAAAGAATGACATTGCCTCATTTGTTAGGAAATGTTAGAAAGACTTGGAAAAAATTATATTAAGTGAAGTAAGCCAGACCAAAAGAAACATAGGTCCCATGGTTTCCTTTATTTTCAATTCCTAGTGTATGTCTGAGTCAAACAGAAAAGATCAGATAGGTTGCTGTTAGGGAAATGAAATCTAAGATAGGTATTCAAATGTATTTTTTTCTTTCATGCGATTGTTTCTAACACATTTGTAAGATTATTTCTTTGTTGCTTTGTATGTCCCTTTCCCACGATATAACATCTGCTTTCACTGTATTTGATATTGTTATAATTTATGGAGGGGAAGGGAAAAAACAAATCATTTAAATAGGGATAGAGGTGGACCCATTGCAACAATGAGACGTACAAGTTGTTATGTCAAAAATGAACTTTACAACTTTGGTGGGGGGGATGGGGGGAGTGTGGGGAGGATTGGGTGAGGGGGGTGGGGGGAGAATGGGAAGGGATAGGAAGGGGAAGCAAAGGAGGAGGCTACGATGCTTGATAAGAAATGTACTCATTGGGGCTGGGAAAGTGGCTCAGTGGTAGAGCCCTTGCCTTGCATGCCTGAGGCCCTGGATTTGATTCCTCAGCACCACATAGACAAAAAGAAAAAATCCGGAAGTGGCACTGTGGCTCAAGTGGTAGAGTGCTAGACTTAAGCTGAAGAGCTGAGGGACAGCGCCCAGGCCCAGAGTTCAGGTCCCACAACCGGACCCAAAAAGAAAAAAGAAATGTTCTCATTTTCTTGCCCATGTAATTGTAACCCCTCTGAACAGTATTTTCACAATAAAAAAAAATGAGGATAACAAACACATCAATGAAATAATGAGGATAATGGGCTGGGAAGGTGGCTCAGTGTTAGAGCGTCTTGCCTTACATACCTGAGACCCTGGGTTTGATTCCTTAGCACCACATAAGCAAAAGGAAAAAAGCGGGAAGTGTCACTGTGGTTCAAGTGGTAGGGCGCTAGCCTTGAGCTGAAGAGCTGAGGGACAGGGCCCAGGCCTAGAGTTCAGGCCTCACGACTGGACCCAAAAAAAACCCCAAAAATAATAAAGAAAAGAAATAATGAGGATAATGAGGGAATATTTGAAAGCTTATATTCAAGTAAACTGGACAATCCCAAAGAAAGAGATACATTTCTAGAGTTACTTGAACTACCAAAATTCAATCAAGAAAATATAAATCACTTAAATAGATCTATAAGGAATGAGAATGAAGCAGTAATAAAATTCTCCTGACCACAAAACGTCCAGGATCATATAATTCAGTGCTGAATTTGACCAGACCTTTAAAGAAAAACAAGCATAAATACTCAAAATTTTCCATGAGTAGAGGGGAAAAAATACTTTCAAACTTGCCACGCCTACTCTGGTGGAGTCTGCTTAGCATGGAACACCTGCTTTCAGACCTGAGAATGGGGCTTCACAGAAGCCTACCTCTGAGAATGGGACTTCACCGAAGTCTACCTCAGAGAATGGGGCTTCAAAGAGGCCTACCTCCTGGAAAGGCTTGCAAGCCCCTGGGAAAGATGTCTTTCTCTTCCTGTTTTTCTTTTCTTCGCTGTATAAGAGTGCCTATTAATCTTTTACTGTTCTTGCTGCTTGTTCTACTTACTCATGCTCAATGTTCCCTTATTCAAGGCTCTTTCTTGGAAGTGTTGATGACTCCAACATTTGATGAGTGTCCTGAGAATATGACTAACTCACCAGAGTTAAGTGCTACCCTAAAAGCCCCTCTTATGGAGGCTATTAGACAAGTCATAAGTAAATATAAAAGTATTGGGGGTTTCATGACGTCACTTCAGCAGAAGGAATTGTTTGTAAGAAATTTACAAGAAGCTGTAGTCATGGCTAAAGCAAAAAGAGTGTATGGCTATTGGAGACTTCCTTTTAATCCTAAAGCATATACAATAGACTCATATAGATATCCTGTAGATAAATAAGTTGCAGAGGGATATTTATACCAAAAGCTAAAAAAGATTCCTAAAAGGTTGATAGATGAAAAGTGGCAATGGCTTATCAGAGGAAAATGGTGGGATCCTCCATTATCTAGAGGACCCCAAAGACTTCCCCCAGATCCATAGCCTTTTACAGGTGTGTAAGGATGGCAACAGATAAGGATTGCAACCGTTGGGTAAACTACTTAGGAGAAAGAAATTCCTGTTACTCTCTTTCATTTACTGAGAGACTTGCTAGATCTAGGCCTCCCTGGTGCTTACTATCAAAGAAGGAATAAGAAAGATCTTATGAGACAGTTAAGGCCACTATGGAAAAGAGTAAACGATTATGTAAAAGGGTTACAGAAAAGACACTAAGAGCTTAAATTTGATATATGGCCAGATTTAACTAAGTATACTGAATATCATGATTTTGGCCACAAATTGGGGACCCTCTAAAGAATGACAAAGAAGCACAATTGCTTTGAAACACATGAAGTACAAAACTAAACAAAAGTAACAATAAAGTACTAGAGTTCATGCCTTTCTGTCCAGCACCTTGCCCATATGCTCTGGTTAATGGTTAATAGGTGATAAACATCGAAACCAATTGTATTTCTTAAAAATAGAGGTAAAGCCGAAAATAAGTGCCTATCGTCATAGCTCGTCATCCAAAAAACAAGATCAGGCGACCAGCTGGTGACCACCCAAGAAAGAAGCCTTGCAGCAAGATTGTGGAACCTTTTGCCCTTTCTCATGGAGACTTTGCTATAAAAGCTTGTTATCCTCTGCAATAAATCGCACTCAGCATTCACTCCTCTTGTGTGTGAGTTGTGTTTGCCATCCCCCCACCTGTTCCAATTACCTCCACTAGGTGTCCTCTGTCGTCCCGACAGAGCCGGTCCGTGGCACAAACTCATCATATGAAGCCAGTATTCCACTTATTCTAAAACTAGACAGGATACAACAAAAAGAGATTTATAGACCAATCTCTATGATGAACATAGATGTAGAAATTCCCAAAATAATTGTTGCATACCAAATTCAATACATCAAAAAAGATTATTTCCTATGACCAAATTGCTATATTCTAGGTACTCAACGTTAGTGGATCAACATACTTACATCAATAAATGCAATATCACATATGAACAGACTCAAGGAATCCTATTATCATTTTAATTCAGGCAGAAATATCCTTTGACAAAAATTCAACATCTTTTCATGACAAAAGCTCTGGAGAAACTATGAGTTTAGACAATGTTACTCAATATAATAAATGCTATATTTGACAAGCCTATATTGTCAACGTCATAGTAAATGAAGGCAGAACTAAAATAATTTTTTCTAAAGTTAAGAACAATACAAGACATTCAGTCTACTCCCTTTATTTCTATTCACAATAGCACTGGAATCCTAGCCAGAGCAACAATGCACAAGAAGGAAACAAAAGGGATTCAAATAGGGAAAGAAGAAATAAAGTATTTTTATTTTCAGATGATACGATTCTATAGTTAAAGCAACTTAAAGTTCCAGAATATAAAGTCAACATTAAAAAACCAATAGCTATTCTGTACATCAACAGAAAAATAGGAGAATAATTCCATTTTCCAATAGTTTCAATTTTTTCTATGAATAAATTTAACAAGGTGAAAGATTTCTATACTGAAAAGCATGAAACATTGAAGAAGAAATATTAAAAAGACACTAGATGATAGAAAGACCTCCCTTGTTCCTGAATATACAGAATTAATATAAAGAAAATGGCTATATTAAGGAAAGCAATGTTTGCAGATAATGAAATTCCTACCAAAATCTCAATATCATTACTCAAAGAAACAGAAAAATATCAATACTACAAATATAGCAAACATCCAATGCAATCTTGAACAAAACTAAAAGTTGAGGGTATCATGATACCTCACTTCAAATTATATTACAAAGCCATAGGAACAAAAATAGCAAGCAACTGGCCCCAAAATAGACATAAAGATTACTGAATAGAATGCCCAGAAATGCTGCTACCACAATCTGATTTCTGACAAAGGATCTCAAAGCATGTATCAGAGAAAAAATAGACTTTGCAAGAAATGGTGCTGGAAAAACTAGCTTTCTTCATGCAGAAGACTGAAACCAGATCTCTTTCCCTCTCTCTCTCCCCCTCTCTCTCTCTTTCTCTCTCTCTCCTAACATCAATTAATAGTGAATCAAGAATTTTAATTTAAGACCTGAAACTTTGAAACTACTAAGTCGTAGTCAAAATACTGGAATGCATTGGCATAGGTAGTGACTTCTTGATTATAAATTCAATAGCTCAACAAATAAGGGCAAGTATTGACAAATAAAATTATATTAAACTAAAAAGCTTTTACACAACAATGTCTCTGGAGGCTAAAGCGATAACCTACTGTATGGGAGAAAATCTAAAGAAATTATTCATCTGACGAAGAATATACATAATACAGAATATACAGTATATACATAAAACTCAAAACACTGAACTCTTCAAGAATAAAAATGGGCAAAAGTGCTGAACAGATCATTCTTGGGGTAAGAAGAACAAACGGCCAATAAATACATAAAGAAATGCATAACATCCCTGGCCATAAAGAAATGCAAATCAAAATGACAGAGATTTCATCCCACTCCAGCCAATATGGCTAGAGCAGAAACAACATCACATAACACATGAGGATGCCAAGAGAAAGGAGTCCTGTTAGTGGGAATGCAAGTTAGTGCAATTATTATGTAAATAAGCCTAAACTGATTTCCTAAAAAGAAAATAGTACTGTATGCTGCAACCATGTCATGATTGGGTATTTTATTTATTGAATATTTTTAGTGGGAGTAGGTATTGAATTTAGAGCCTTGTACTTGCTAGGGTGGTGCTCTACCACTGGAGCCACACCTCCAGCTCTGCTTTATGCTGGTCATTTTCAACATGAAGTCTAGCAAACGTTCATAGGCAGGTTGTCTTTGAACTGTGATCCTCCATATCTTAGCCTCCTGAGTAGGATTACATGTATGTTATCATCATTTGGCTCACACTTAGGCATTTATCTGAAGGAATGAAAGTCATAAAACAATAAATGTACTTATATATCCATGTTCATTACAGCACTTTTCTTTTTTTTTTTAAATTTAATTTAATTTTATTTGTGAACATACTGTACAGAGGAGTTACAGTTACATGGGCAGGATAATGCGTACATTTCTTACCAAGCATTGCAGCCTCCTCCTTTGTTTACCCTTCACATCCCTTCCCAGCCTCCCCCCTCCCCCCTAATCCCAATCCTTCTCCTTCCCCCCCTTCCTCCCCCCCCGCACCAACGTTGTAAAGCTCGTTTTGGACATGACAACTTGTACTTCTCATTGTTGCAACAGGTCCACCTGTATCCTTAAACAACTGGTTTTTCCCCATCTCCTCCACAAGTTATACTGACATCCAATATAGTGAAAGCAGGGGTTATACTGTGGGGGAGGGACATACAAAGCAACAAAGAGATAATCTTGTAAATGTGTTAGAAACACATGCATGAAAGAAAAAAACATTAAAATACACATCTAAGGGTTCATTTTCCTGACATCACATTATCTGACCTTTTCTGCTTGACTCATACATATACTAGATATTACAAATAAGGGAAACCATGGGACCTACGTTTCTTTGGGCCTGGCTTACTTCACTTAATATAATTTTTTCCAAGTTTTTCCATTTCCTAACAAATGGGGCAATGTCATTCTTTCTGATGGAAGCATAGAATTCCATTGTGTATATATACCACATTTTCTTGATCCATTCATCTACTGAGGGGCATCTGGGTTGGTTCCATATCTTAGCTATGGTAAATAATGCTGCAATAAACATAGTTGTGCTGGTAGCTTTAGTGTGGTCTTGTTTGTAAACATTAGGGTAAATGCCCAAAAGTGGGATTGCTGGTTCATAGGGGAGCTCTATGTGGAGTCTTTTGAGGAACCTCCATACTGCTTTCCAAAGTGGTTGAACAAGTTTACATTCCCACCAACAATGAAGTAAGGTTCCTTTCTGCCCACATCCCCTCCAGCATCTGTTGTTGTTAGAGTTCTTGATTTTTGCCGTTCTAACTGGAGTGAGGTGATATCTCAATGTTGTTTTGATTTGCATTTCTTTTATGGCTAGAGATGTTGAACATTTCTTCATGTGTCTATTGGCCATCCTTCTTTCTTCTTCAGAGAAGTTTCTCTTTAAGTCTTTCGCCCACTTATTTATTGGGCAGTTGTTTCTTTGAGGATTTGTTGTTGGGGGGTTTAATTTTTTACAGCACTTTTCTTAATAGCCAAACCTGAGAAAAACCCAGATGCCCTATAACTGATGAGTGACTCCAAATATGTGCTCTATATACACAATGGGCAAGGAAAAGAACCACATGGTCATCACAATAGATGGGGGAAAACATTTGACAAGATCCAACACCGCTTTATGATGAAAGCTCTGGAGAGTCCAGGAATATATGGGACATTCTTCAATATAATATAGGCATATATAATATAGACAGACCTACAGCCAGCATTTATTTAATGGTGAAAAGTTAAAACCATTCCCTCTAAAATCAAGAATGAGAGAAGGATGTTCACTCTCTCCACTCCTCTGCAATATAGTACTGGAATTTCTAGTCAGAGCAATAAGGCAGGAGACAAACATAAAAGGGATCCAAATAGGGAAAGAAGAAATAAAACTCTCCCATTTTCCAGATGACATGATCCTGTATTTAAAGAGCCCCATGGATTCCTTTCCTAAGTTACTTTGGCTAATTTGAAACTTGGTAAAGTAGCAGGGTATAAAATTAACCCCAAGCTGGGCACTGGTGGCTTATGCCCAGCATCCTAACCACTCAGAAGGCTGAGATCTGAGGATCATGGTTCAAAGCCAGCATAGGCAGGAAAGTCCGTGTGGCTTATCTCCAATTAAGCACCAGAAAACCCGAAGTGTCATTGTTGCTCAAAAGTTAGAGCACTTACCTTGAGCTGAAGAGTGCTGGGACAGAGCCCAAGCCCAGAGTTCAGGCCACATGACCACCAGAGGAACAAAGAAAGAAAGAAAGAAAGAAAGAAAGAAAGAAAGAAAGAAAGAAAGAAAGAAAGAAAGAAAGAAAGAAAGAAAGAAAGAAAGAAAGAAAGAAAGAAAGAAAGAAAGAAAGAGAGAGAGAGAGAGAGAAAGAAAGAAAGAAAGAGAGAAAGAAAGAAAGAGAGAAAGAAAGAGAGAGAGAGAGAAAGAAACAGAGAAAGAAAGAAAGAGAGAGAAAGAAAGAATGAGAGAGAGAAAGAAAGAGAGAAAGAAGGAAAGAGAAAAAAAGAGAGAAAGAAAGAAAGAAAGGAAGGAAGAAAGAAAGAAAGAAAGGAAGAGAGAGAGAGAAAGAAAGAAAGAAAGAAAGAGAGAGAGAGAGAGAAAGGAAGGAAGGAAGAAAGAAACCCACAAAAATCAATAGCTTTTCTGTATGCCAATAAGGAGAAGAGTGAATCTAAAATCAGGAAAGAAAGGGAACATTACTACACTGTGGTTAGGAATGCAAACTGGTTTAACTACTCTGGAAAGCAATATGGAGGTTCTTCAATAGACTAAACATATAACTTCCCAATAACCCAGCAATTTCACTCCTGGGTATGTATCTAACTGTCTAAAATCAGGCTATACAAAATGCCACCAGCATGATCATGTTCATTGCATCATTTATTACCATACACAAGACATGGAATCAATTCAGATGTCTCTCAATGGATGAATGGATCAAGAAAATGTGGCCAGGCACTGGTGGCTCATGCCTGTAATCCTAGCTACTCAGGAGGCTGAGATCTGAGGATCGTGGTTCAAAGCCAGCCTGGGCAGGCAAGTCCAATAAACCACTAGAAAAAAATGGAAGTGGTGTTGTGGCTCAAGCCATAGTGCATTTGCCTTGAGCTGAAGAGCACAAGGACAGGGCCCAAGCCCAGAGTTCAAGCCCCACGATGACAAAAAAAAAGAAAAGAAAAAGAAAATATTGTATGTAACAATGCTCAACAAGAAATATACTCATTGCCTTACTCATGTAACTGTAACCACTCTGTATAGCATCTTTAGAATAGAACAAAACTGTTTTTAATAAAGAAAGAAAATGTGGTATGTATACACAGTGTAATTCTATGCTTCCATTGGAGAGCATGACATTGCCTCGTTCATAAGGAAATGAAAGACTTGGAAAAAAATTATACTAAGTGAAGTAAGACAGACCCAAAGAAATACAGGCTGCATAATTTCCCTCATTTGTAATAATTAAAATGTGTCTATAAATCTACAAAAAAAATTCCAATGGATAGTAAAAGACAAATAACTACACTTGGACATGATGAATTAAACAGAAGTCTAAACATTCATACAGTGAGACCAAAGGAGGATATCCTTAAGAGAGGGCTCAATAGTTATGTACATATGAGCATATAAAATGATATTTATAGAAATGAACTCCAAAAAATGGAAGTAAAAAGTTTTTTATTGTACTGTTTCAGTATTTTTTAAAAAAATCTTTCTTCTCTTCTTTTCTTTCTTTTCCTTTTTATTTATTTTTATTTTATTTTTTTACTGTGAATATACTGTACAGAGGGGTTACAATTACATGGGCAAGATAATGAGTACATTTATTATCAAGCATTGTAGCCTCCTCCTTTGTTTCCCCTTCCCATCCCTTCCCAACCTCCTCCTGCTCCCCCACCCCAGCCTTCCAGGCCTCCCCCCACCAAAGCTCTAAAGTTCGTTTTAGACATAACGACTTGTACACCTCATTGTTGCAATGGGCCCACCTATATCCTTATTTAAACGACTTGTTTTTCCCCTTACTCTCCACAAATTAAACCAACATCAAATACAGTGAAAGCAGGGGTTATACTGTGGGGGAGGGACATACAAAGCAACAAAGAAATAATCTTACAAATGTGTTAGAAACAATCGCATGAAAGAAAAAAAATATTTGAATACATATCTTAGGGTTCATTTTCCTAACATCACCTTATCTGACCTTTTTTGCTTGACTCAGACATATACTAGAGACTGCAAATGAGGGAAACCTTGGGAACTATGTTTCTTTGGGCTTGGCTTACTTCACTTAATATAACTTTTTCCGAGTCTTTCCATTTCCTAACAAATGGGGCAATGTCATTCTTTCTGATGGAGGCATAGAATTCCATTGTGTATACGTACCACATTTTCTTGATCCATTCATCAACTGAGGGGCATTGGGTTGGTTCCATATCTTAGCTATGGTAAGTAATGCTGCAATAAACATAGTTGTGCTGGTAGCTTTAGTGTGGTCTTGTTTGTAAACATTTGGGTAAATGCCCAAAGTGGGATTGCTGGGTCATAGGGGAGCTCTATGTGGAGACATTTAAGGAACCTCCATACTACTTCCCAAAGTGGTTAAACAAGTTTACACTCCCACCAACAATGCAATAAGATTCCCTTCTGTCCAAATCCCCTCCAGCATCTGTTGTTGTTAGAGTTCTTGGTTACAGCCATTCTAACTGGGGTGAGGTGGTATCTCAATGTTGTTTTGATTTGCATTTCTTTTATGGCTAGAGAGGTTGAGCATTTTTCATGTGTGTATTGGAAATCCTTCTTCCTTCTTCAGAGGAGTTTCTCTTTAAGTCTTTAGCCCCCTTATTTATTGGGCAGTTTTTTCTTTGAGGATTTGTTGTAGGGGAATTTAATTTTTTGAGTTCCAGGTATATTTTAGATATGAGACCATTGTCCGTTGTATGGCAGTGAAGATCTTGTCTCAATCTGAGGGCTTTCTATAGATCTTGCTTGCTATGTCTTTTGCCATGCAGAAGCTCTGCAACTTCATGCAATCCCATTTGTCCAACCTTTCTTTGATTTGTTGTGTTTCTGGGTCTCTTTTAAGAAAATTTCGGCCTGCACCAAGGAGACCTAGGGTTTCTCCTATTCCATCCTGTAATGTTTTCAGAGTGTCTACTTTGACTCCGAGGTCTTTGATCCATTTGGAGTTGATTCTGGTGCAGGGTGATATATAAGGATCAAGCATTAGTTTTCTACAAGTAGTTAACCAGTTTTGCCAGCACCATTTAATGAAGAGGCTGTCTTTCTTCCATTCTATTTTTTTTAGCTCCCTTATCGAACATTAGATGGCTATAGGTCTGAAAATTCATTTCTGGGTTTTCAATTCTATTCCATTGGTTCTGAGGTCTGTTCTTCTGCCAGTACCAAGCTGTTTGATTACTATGGCTTTATACTACAGTTTGAAATTTGGTATTGATATTTCTCCAGCAGTGTTCTTTCCGTTGAGGAGCCTTTTAGCTATTCGGGGTCTTTTATTATTCCATATGAATATTTGAATTGCCTCTTCTATTTCCTTGAAGAATGAGGTTGGAATTTTGCTAGGAATCACATTGAATTTGTAGATAGCCTTGGGAATTATTGCCATTTTGACGATGTTGATCTTTCCAATCCAGGAGCATGGGAGTTTTTGCCATTTTCTAAGTTCTGCTTTGATATCCTTTTTTCACGTTTTTAAAATTTTCATCATAGAGTCCTTCACTTCTTTCGTTAAGCTTATTTCTAGGTATTTTATTTTTGTGGGGTTATTACAAATGGAGTTGCTTTCCTAATTACAGCCACACTTTTCTCATTGTTGGCATACAGAAAAGTCATTGATTTTGGGGGTTTAATTTTATACGCTGCTACTTTGCCAAAGTTTTGAATCAGCTTGAGTGATTTGAGAGTGGAGTCTATGGGTTGCTTTAAATACAAGATTCTGTCATCTGCAAAGAGAGAGAGTTTTACTTCTTTTCTTATTTGGATCCTCTTTATGTTTGAATCTTATCTTATTTCTGTAGCTAGGCATTGTAATAATAGATTGAAGAGAAGTGGAAAGAGTGGATATCCTTGTCTTCTTCCTGAGTTAAGACGAAATGACTTTAGTTTTTCACCATTAATATTATGCTGGCTGTAGGTTTGTCATATACAGCTTTTATTGTATTGAGGAATGTTGCATGGATTCCTAATTTTTCAAAAACCTTCATCATAAAGGGGCGATTGATCTTGTCGAATGCTTTTTCAACATCTATTGAGATAACCATGTGGATCTTATCTTTGCTCCTGTTGATGTGATTAATTATATGAATTGATTTGCATATATTGAAGAAGCTTTGCATCCCTGAAATGAATCCTGTTTTATAATGGTGTATGATGTTTTTATGAATTGTTGATGTACCTGTTGACCTAGATTGTATCTGCAGACTATTGACTGTGCAAATACAGACTTTGTTTGATGCTTGCCTTAAGATAGTGTTCTAGCACAAAACTGGTGTTATTTTCATCCCAAATGGGCAGAGTAAAGTGCAAAAAAACACAAGGAAAATGGCAAGTCCCGGTATCTCACTCCCACTCATGATAATCAGGGACAGAATAGATAATGAATAATCCAGAATAGAGTTCCCAAATAGCTCTATAAACACTGCTGGCCAACATGATAAATGAAAAGATTGAAAACCTACAAAGGACTCTGTATGAGCGTGATAGTGAGAGAGAGGAGGCAAACCAAAGGTTTATACAGGAATAGCATGAGTGTGAGGAAGATAATCAAAAACTAATACACGACTTGCAAGAGCAGCTTGAGAATTCTCAAAGAGAAAGGCAGGAATGGCGTAGGAAGGCTAAGAACACTCAAAGAGAACTACAGGAATGGCATGAACCTGAGGAAGCTAAGCAAAGAGTAATACAAGAATTGCGAGAGCAGGATGAGAATACACAAAGATCACTAAAAGCATGCATGGAATCCATTAACAAAGAGCTGAAGGAAGTCGGGTAAAGGGAATGCTGAATAGAACCCAACAGAAGGAATGGAAGTCCAAGGAAACCATAACCAATCAACTAAGTGATTTGAGAATAAACACTGAACACCAAATTAAGGAAGTAAAGAAGTTCATACAAGATCTAAAACAAAGCTTCAACAAAGAATTTGAAGCCATCAAAGCTGACCAATTAGAAGGAAAAGAAATAAAAAACAAAGTAGAAAGTCTTGACAGCAGGTTAGACCATGCATAAAATCTAATCTCGGGGATTGAAGACAGCCTAGATATTATAGAGAAAGAACATACAACCATCCAAGACAATTCCAAGAAATATGATAGATCTATCCAACACTTGGAAAACACAAGCAAAAGGAATAATCTGAGGATAATGTGTGTGGAGGAGCACCTAGAAATAGAAGTTAATGGTCCAGGAAATTTGTTTAACAGGATCCTAGCAAAGAACTTCCCAAACATGCAAAAAGATAGGCCTATTCAGATACAAGAAACTTCTAGAACCCCAAATAGACAAGACGAGAAAAGGACATCCCACCGCAACATTATAATCCACACAGGATCAACTCAGACCAAGGAAAAGATCCTTAAAGCTGTCAAGGAGAAAAGATTAATCACCTATAAAAGAAAACCAATTAGAATCACCTCAGATTTCTCAGCAGAGACAATCAGAGCAAGAAGAGCCTGAAATGATGTATGCCATGCCCTAAAAACAAACAACTATCAACCAAGAATACTCTACCCAGCTAAACTCTCCTTCATAACTGAAGGACAAATAAAAACCTTCCATAGCAAAGAAAAAAATGAAACAATATATCTCCACCAAACCAGTCCTACAAAAGATTCTTAAAAATGTCCTACACATAGAAAACCAACAAGACCACAATAAAGGCCAAGAAACTGCACCCAAACTGAGAATCCAAGAACCATAGGAAGAACCCAGGTTTCACAACCCCAGAGAAGGTGGATAACATGGCAGGAACTCCCAAATACCTCTCAGTCCTTTCTATCAATATTAACGGACTTAACTTTCCAATTAAGCGACCTACACTGTCTAGTTGGATTAAAAAACAAGATCCTTCTATCTGCTGCCTTCAGGAGTCAAATCTTGCCCATAAAAACAAACACATTTTCAATGTGAAAGGCTAGAACAAAATCTACCAAGCAAACGGCCCCCATGAACAGACGGGAATTGCAATCCTAATACCAGATAAAATAGACTTCAAATTAAATTTGTGAGAAGAGATAAAGAAGGTCTCTACAGATTAATTAATGGATCTCTCCATCAGGAAGTTATTACAATTCTAAGTATCTATTCGCCGCACTACGGAGCACACAAATTTATCCAAGAAACACTACTTTCCCTCAAATCCCACATAGATCCAAAGACATTAATTGTTGGGGATTTTAACACACCACTCTCCCCACTAGATACATCAACTCGGCAAAAACTCAAAAGAGAACCTGCAGATCTAAACAACTGCATAGATAACTAGATTTAACAGACAATCTACCGAATATTTCACCCAGCAGCATCAGAATACACGTTTTTCTCTGCAGCACATGGAACATTTTCTAAAGTAGACCACAATTTAGGACACAAAGTAAGTTATACTTTGCATTCTCTCAGACCACAAGGGAATAAAATTAGAACTCAACACCAAAAGCCACCAAATGAAGTCCGGTAACACAAGGAGGCTGAACAACACACTGCTGAATCACGAGTGGTTCATGGAAGAGATTAGAAAGGAAATTCAAATGTTCATGCTATTTAACAAATATGATCACACAAATTACTAGTTCCTCTGGGACACAGTAAAGGCAGTACTCAAATTCAAGTTTATAGCTCTGAGTTCCTACATCAACAAATGGGAGAGATCTGAAACCAACAATTTAATGACACATCTGAACCTCCTTGAAAAAGAGCAGTAAGATAAACCCCAATCCATTAGACGGAAAGAAATAATTAAAATTAAATCAGAATTAAATGAATTAGAATCCAAAAAAACTATAGAAAGAATCAACAAAACAAAGAGTTGGTTCTTCGAAAAAATTAACAAAGTTGACAGACCCTTAGCAAATCTTATCAGAAAAAGAAGAGAACACACCTAAATAAATAAACTCAGAGATGAGAATGGAAACACCACCACAGAAACAACCAAGATTCAGAACATTATAAGGGAATACTTCTCAAAACTTTATGCTAATAAGTTTCAGAATTTGGCAAAAATGGACCTTTTCCTAACAAATATTGACATGCCAAAACTAAACCAAGATGAGTTAAGCCATCTCAACAGGCCCACATCAAGCACTGGAATAGAAACAGCAATAAGAGGCCTCCCATGTAAGAAAAGTCCAGGACCAGATGGTTTTATAGCAGAATTCTACAAGGCCTTCAAAGCAGAGCTCATACCAATACTCTGCCAACTCTTCAATGAAATTGAAAGAGAAAGCTCACTACCGAACACATTCTGTCAAGCAATCATAACCCTCATCCCAAAACCAGGTGGGGACTCATCAAAGAAAGAGGACTATAGACACATTTCTTTGATGAATATTGATGTCAGTCTTCTTTCTTTTATTCCCTTCCGTTGTGGTATAAGATTTCTGCAACCTTCATCTTGTATATAAGCTCATCTGATTTGGGGAGGGGGAACACAGAAATAGTGGGACAATAGGAAAACCAATCTGCAGTTCGATATGAACTATACAACTTTTGGGGGGAGAGAAGTCAGAAGGTGGAAAACTGGGAGAGAATGATGGATGGGGTGACCCTGTTCGAAAGAAAATGTACTCATTACCTGAATCATGCTACCCCTGTGTACATCACCTTTACAATAGAATTTTTAAGAAAGAAAATGTATTTTATTTCTAAATAGAAGAAAGAAGAAATGGTTGGAACTGGAAACACATTAATTGAAGTAAGCCATGTTCAGAAGGACAAAGGTCAAATGTTTTCTCTCATATGTTAATGATAGACCTAAAAAATTAACATATACATAAACACATAAAGAATGTTTGTAATTTAGGGGATGGTTGAGGGATGATATAAAGGAAAGGAAAAACAAATGTTAGCTGATGAACAATATAGAAATACAGTGCACCTGTGAAGAGACCAGAATGAAATTCAATGAAAGCATTTGAGTAATAGATAGTACTGGAGATAGGAGAAAATTAGAGCAAAAGAGGATAGCAATAGAGTAAATTACACACATGTAAAAGGGCATGGTGAAACCCGTTTGAATAATAACCATACACTGAAACAAGTGAATGACAATCAGGAAAAACAGGTCTTATCCAGGGTATAGGTACTAGTGGCAAGGGGAAGGGAGAAGGAAAAGGAGAGTAAATAAGATCAAACTACTCTATGCTCAGGTATGAATAATGGTTAATGAAGCTTGTTGTGATTGGTTTGGGAAAGGTGGAAGGGAAAAGAGGGAGAGTGAGGAGGGATTGAGTCTAATGGAAGTGCATGGTATAAGTATGGACATGTCAAATTGTTCCTCTACAACTAATTGATGCTAATAAAAATATACAAAAGGAATTGTTATGCACTAAAATGTGATTATTAATTTAAGTTAAAAAAACGATTATATTTGTTGGAAGTGTGCTATTCCATGTAAATAAAGAGATGGCATTAAGACTACTTTCAGCGATCATTTTTATAGTTTGTTACTAGAGAAACTCTGCTGATTGTGTAGAGTACCACTATACTATAATGGGAAAAAAATCAGAATCACTACAGATCTCTCCACACTGAATGCAACAAAGGACTGGGAAAGTATGATCTGAGCTTTGAGAACCAATAACTGCCAGCGCAGACTGATTTAACCAGGAAAGCTAGCAATCACATCCAATGGAGAAACTAAAATTTTTAATAACAAAGAAAAAATAAATGGATTCATAAACAATAAGCTATCATTACAAAGAATATTAATATGGGGAACACAACCTGAAGAAAGTAATCATGAACAGAAATTCACATCAGCAGATATCACTAGAAGTCTGATTTAATAAGCTCAGGAAGAAAGGAAAGAAGAAAAAGTTAGGAAAGCAGGAAATTGACCGGAAACACAATGCATCTCTCTATAATAATCATAAATATTAATGGGCTCAATTCATCAATAAAAAGAAAAAGAACTGAAGATTGGATCAGAAAACAAGACCTATACACCTGTTGCCTTCAGGAGACCCACCTCGCAGACAAACATAAAAACAAACTCTGAGTGAAGGGTTGGAGTAAGATCTACCATGCAAATGTTCCCAGCAAGAAAGCAGGAGTAGCTATCATGATATCTGACAAAATAAATTTTTCATCAAAATCAATACAGGGAACAATCCAAGAAGAATATATTACCATTATTAGTTTATATTACCCAAATACTGGTGCACCCAAATATGTTAAGCAAATACTCTCAAACTGAAAGAATAAAATAGATCCAAATACTATAATACTGTTGTGCCCAGATCGCAGGACTCCCACCAAAAAGAACACAAGGGTCAGACTTTACAGCTGTTTTAAGTTTTAATTTAGATGGGCTGCAGCTCGGGCCTCTTCCTACACTCCAACACAACGGAGACTAGGAGGAGAGCCCTGAGATAAGGATTTGCAGGGCTTATAAAGGCTCACAACCCGATGTACCACCACGTGTTGCCCTACTAGCTGAAACAAGCAACAAATGGTCACTGCCTCATAACCATTCATTCCTCGCCCCGCCCCACCCCGCTTGACTTATGGTCCTGAGACACAATCTTGTGGCTCCGGCCCAAAATTAACTCCAACAGTTCTCAATCTTGAATGAGTTCTTATATTTCTAGTCCCTCTCTGACAATAGCCATAAACAACAATACCAATAACAATCAGTCCATTTTTCTTTTCTTGAAGCATATGCGAAATGGTTGGTTAGGATGCTTGGAGACTTCCCATGTTTCCCCTGGTCATCCAGGGCAAAGAGGTCAGCTGGTCTGGAATGGGAGCAGTGGATCCAAGCAGCAATGCCATCTACCTTAAGGGCAGGAGGAGTAGCCAGTAGCACCATGTAAAGTCCCTTCCACTGTGGTTCCAGAGATCTCAGGTTGTGTCTTTGAACAAGCACCCAGTCCCCTGGTTTAAACGAATGGGGGGTAGGAATAGAGGCAGAATCATATAATGCTCTAAACTGGGGCCACACACTTTTGTGGACAAGCTGTAGATAGTCAAGTTTACATAGAAATTGAGTATCACTCAAATCAGCAAGCAATTCAGTCTGAAGGCTAGGGATAATGGGTGGAGGGTGTCCATACATTATTTCAAAAGGAGTAAAGCCAAGCTGATAGGGTGAATTTCTTACTCTAAACAGGGCAAAAGGAAGGAGCGATACCCAGTCTACACCAGTCTCCAAAGCCAATTTAGTTAAGGTCTCTTTTAGAGTCTGATTCATTCTTTCTACCTGCCCTGAACTCTGGGGTCTATAAGCACAGTGCAATTTCCAATCCATCTCCAGTGCTGCAGCTATTCCCTGACTTACTTTTGAGATGAAGGCCAGTCTATTATCCTACCCGATGGTGGATGGAAAGCCATACCTGGGTAGGATTTCTTCCAGGATCTTCTTAGCCATGACATTCACGGTCTCATGCTTGTTGGGTAAGCTTCAACCCAACAAAAATTAGCAAATATTTATATCCAAATTTTCCAGTTTTATTTTCTGTGAAGTCTACTTCCCAATACACACCTGACCTATCTCCATGGAGGCAAGCTTCTTTTGTAACCGGTTGAGTGGGGGCATTGGTGAGCTGACAGGATTTACAGTTTTTAACAATGTCCTCAATGAGTTGATTTCCTTGCCTAATTTTTACTTCTGAGTGTCAGAGCAAGTCTTGCATTCTTCGGGTTTCCATGTGAGCGGTCCAATGGATTTTCTTAAGTATCCCCTTTCCTAACCTTTGTGGCAAGATAAGTTTCCCCTCACCAGTTTTTCACCAGCCCGGGTTTTATAGGCCATGGGAATTTTCTTTATCCACTCCCATCTTCTTGGGAGTACTGAGGGTCATGAGGCAAAGCTCATGGCCCTGGATCTACTAGAGTCAGTACTTCAGCTCTGGGCTGGAGGGCCACCTCCTTAGCTGCCTGATCGGCCAAGTTATGTCCTTTGGTTATAGAATCAGTTCCCTTTTGCCGGGTGCTGGTTGCTATCACCTGTAATCCTAGCTACTCAGGAGGGTGAAATCTGAGGATCGCGGTTCAAAGCCAGCCTGGGCAGGAGAGACCGTGAGAATCCTATCTCCAATAAATCACCAGAAAACCGGAAGTGGCGCTGTAGCTCAAATGTTTGAGCACTCGCATTGAGGTGAAGAGCTGAAGGACAGTGCCCAGGCCCAGAGTTCAAGCCCCAGGACCGACCAAAAAAAAAAAAAAATCAGTTCCCTTTTGATGGCTCGGCAGTGCATAATGGCAATATTTGCTGGTTCCCATAAGGCCGGGATGAGGCTTAAAATTTCTTGTTTGTTTTTAATAGCCTTTCCCTCAGCTGTCAGTAGTCCCCTCTCTTGGTAAATGGCTCCATGGACATGCATGTTGGCAAAAACATACCGACTGTCTGTGTAAATGTTTAGTCTCTTCCCTTTTCCCATCTCTAGGGATTTTGTTAGCACCACTAGTTCTGCTCTTTATGCAGACATTCCCTTAGGGAGTGCTTCTGCCCACACTATCTCAGTGTCTGTGGTGACTGCTGCGCCCGCGTACCTTTTTCTATCTTGAATGAAACTGCTGCCGTTTGTGAACCAGGTATGTTCGGTATGCCATAGTGGCAAGTCCAACAAGTCTGGCCTCTTTCCTTTGGCCAAGTCTCTCTTTTCACGCTCAATTTCATGTTCTCTGTCCTTCCTTTCCTGTCTTTGCTTCTCTGTCTCTCTCATATTGTAAACCTTTTCCGCCATGGGTACTAGATCCCTAATAAACTTTTCACCAAGTCTGTCTAGAGCCTGCAACTTTCGCTTTATGTCTGGTGCAGCTTGATTTATATAGGCAAACATAATCATCTGAGTCGACTCCTGGGTCTCAAGGTTTTGACTAAAAACTTCCATGATATGCTGCCAGACGTTCACTTCCTCCCTAACATCATAAACTTTGGCCATGTTAGTAGGTCAGTGAGCCGCCAACTTGAGACCTGCCAACAGAGCCTGGCGATAGAGGAGGAGTCACTTCCTAACTTCAACAGTATTGTAGTACCATGTTGGTCAGATCTCAGGAAAATAGGCAGCAATCAGGGCAGGATCTGTGATGGGCGCTCCTGTGGGCCCAGGGATATGTTTCCAGGATGCCACTCGGATACGGTCTCTCTCTTCACTGGTAAAAAGTACCTGCAAAAGCTGACTACAATCATCCCAAGTGGGCTGATGAGTAAAGAGAATAGTTTCAAGTAAACGAATTAAATTCTGGGGTTTCTCAGAAAAGGGGGCATTTTGGGCAAACCAAAATGGTAGAAAATGGCCATTTTTGGAATTGCTGTCGACCATCCGCATCCACAGGATCTACAGTGCATAAGAGAAAAACAGCTGCATTAGATGGCGTCGTCGAGTAACTGGCCCCTCAGAAATTTTAAGGGCAGGTGCTGAGTGTTCGGCTGCTGGTTCTATAGCTGCCTCCTCATCTTAAATATTCTCAGGCTCCACAGAAGGAACCTGGGAAGAGGAGTATGGGGGAGGAACATTTCTTCTTCCAAATCATCTCCCTGAAAAAGCAGGGGGGGTACAATTTCTTTTCCTCTTTCTTAGTTTCTTTTTGTAAGTCTAGGGAGCTAGAGGGAGGGTTGCCCATGGTTTCCAGTTCCGTCAGTGGTACAGTCCAAAAAAACAATAAATAATACAAACAAAACACATGCAGTCCTGACAATTATGAAGTGGAGATCTCCCAAATTGGTCCGCTGACTCCTGTCACGGCAGGGTTCCACAACACCCCACGCCTGACAGCAGCAGTAGCAGATCCACAGTGGGCGAATTGGGCCTTGGTTAGGAGGCCCTCTTGGTCAGTTCTGGCCCAACACCAAACAAACCCATACCCCACAATTCTCACGGTGGGGTTCCAAGAACCCCCCCCCCCACAAGAGGATCTGGGACTTCTCCCAGTTCCTCCAGGTTTGTTGTGCCAGCGTGTCTATTTCAACAACCCAAAATTATTCTAGGCAAAACAGACAACACTGGAGGGATCTTGATGCCAGACTTCAAACTCTACTATAGAGCCGTAATAACAAAGACAGCTTGGTATTGGCACAAAAACAGATCCAAAGACCAAGGGAATAGAATAGAAGATTCAGAAATAAAACCACACACATACATCAGCTGATATTTGACAAAGCGGCCAAAGTCACACAGTGGAAGAAGCACAGTCTCTTCAATTACTGGTGCTGGGAAAACTGGGTGGCCACCTGAAGAAAACTAAAAGTGGACCACAGCCTGTCACCATGCAGTAATGTAAACTCAAAATGGATTGAAGACCATAACATCAAACTTGAAACTGAAACTACTGCAGAACAGAGTAGGAGAGACACTTGAACTTATAATAGGCACAGGCAAGAACTTCCTGAGCAGAGGTCCAACAAATTGGAGAGAGACTCGACAAATGGGACTACCTTAAAATAACAAGCTTCTACACAGCTAAAGGCATACCAATCACCCTAGAAAGACAGCCAACAACTGGGAAAAAAATAGTTACCAGCAATATATCAGACAAGGAGCTAATATCCAGTATATGCAGGAACTCAAGAAAATAATTCATCCCAAACCCAACAAACCAATTACAAATGGGCAAGGGAACTAAAGAAAGACTTCTCAGAAGAAGAGATAAAAATGGCAAAAAAAAAAAAAAAAACCCATGAGGAAATGTTCGCCTTTTCTGGTTGTAAAGGAAATGCAAATAAAGACAACCCAGAGATATCACCTTATCCCAGTCAGAATGGCCCACAATCTAAATTCAGCCAGTGACAAATGCTGGTGGGGATGCAGAGAAAGAAGAGCCCTATTACACTGCTGGTGGGAATGTACACTTATACAACCACTCTGGAAAGCATCTGGAGGCATTTCAGAAAGCTAAATATAAACCTCCCCTATGACCCATTCATACCATTCCTAGGCATCTATCCTGAGCAACAGGAACCAGGATTCAAGGACACATGCATCTCCATGTTTATTGTACCACTGTTTACAATAGCCAGAATATGCAAACAACCCAGATGCTCCACTACAGATGAATGGATCCAGAAATTGTGGTACCAATATACAATGGAATATTATGCAGCATTAGGAAGGACAAAATAATGGCATTCACAGGGAAATGGATGGAACTAGAAGAAACCATGTTGAGTTAGGTAAACCAAGAGCAAAGAGACAAATGGCACATGGTCTCCCTGATAGGTGGATGTTAAATACAAAATGTAAAGAGAAAAGAAAAAGTAAATAAGACTTGAGAAACAAAGGACGTCCACTCATCTGGTCAAATCATTACTAAATGACCTCATGCTGCTGACCACATATATGGCATATATGTGCACATTGGAGGAGGACACAGAAATAGAGGGAAAGAGGGGAAAACATATAACAATGGGACCCATCAGCTGCTCTGGATATTAATCAAAACGAAATAAGCAACTCAATGGCAGTGATGGGAGGGAAGGAATGAGTGGGAAAGAGGGAACAGCTGACATTAAGCAAAAGGAAAGAAATATACATATCACCTGATATTAAAGAAATAACTGTGTTGTCAAACCTCATAGAACTCATAAACTTTATAGACCATGATAAAGACAATTGCCCCCATGAATCTTAGAATGTGTTTGTGACTTAACTATCCCACAATACAGTGAAATTTGTGAAATTTATACAATCACTTAATCACAATTTAAAAATTGCAAAAAAGAAATGGTATCAAAGAGAGACACACACACATACACATATTTGTGTGTGTGTTTATATGTCTGTTTATGTATGTTTATATATATACACATATATTAATATCTATATTTCTATATCTATAGATATAAATACTTATATCTATAGATATAGAGCTACAGGTATAGATATATTACTACAGTTCTATGGTTGTACTCAGGGCCTGGGCGCTGTGCTTGAGCTTCTTTGGCTCAAGGCTAGCACTCTAACACTTGAGCCACAGTGCCACTTCAGGCCTTTTCTGAACAGTGTACTATAGATAAGAGTCTCTCTGATTTTCCTCCCCAGGCTGGCTTCAAAACACAATCCTCAGATCTCAGCCTCCTGAATAGTGAGGATTACAGTTGAGAGCTATCAGGGCCTGGCTCAGACTTATATTTGACCTTATATTAGTCAAGAGCAGTCAGCAGCAGAGAAATATTATTTATTCATTTATCTATTTGTCTATTTAGGTATTTGCAGTTCTATGGAGCAAGGAATTGCTTACATAGATGACAGGAAAAGGTAGGGTGGGCAATTCAAAGATTAGTGTGCACAGAAGCAATGACAAGCAATAGGCTACAACTCAGGGTGGCAGTTGAGTTACCAGAGCTTCAAAGTGGAGGCCATGTAATGAAGCTAAAACTTTAGTTAGATTCCCCCAGTGGAACTAAGGTTCCATCGGAATTCAAACCTTACTTTCAGGTCCAGTGGGTCTAGTTGTAGTTTTTCGAGCTGGAGCTGCTTCTAGAAAGGTTATTTCAAGCAAAGCAAAACAGGGGAGGTATTCAATCTTGAGTCCTCTTGTCTCCGAGTATCTACTGGTCCTAACCATCCCACTCCATGGAAGCCATTCAAAAGTAGCTGTGTGTAAGAGCTCCTGCCAAAGAGTGGAGGACAAGGGGTGGGCAAGAAGAGGGCAGAGGATACATCTGAGAGCAAAGACACACTCAAGACACCATATTCAAATTCTTATCCACAATACTTGAAATACTGCACTGACAGAGTCTACTTTTTCATCTATAATGGACATTTACTCCATAGGGTTTTCATAATTCTAAATGCATTAATATATATGTATAGTGTCTGGACATAGATCTATTCCTTTTTAAGCATTGGTTTTCCTAGAGAGGTGAAGCGGCTAATGATTCTAAAGTGAACTTCTCCACAAAATCTTTTTTGGCAGTGCTTTCATTTTGGTTATTTGATCAAAAACATCAGCAGAACGTAAAACTTCCTCAAAGAAACAACTACTTAAAGCTCACATTTGTGCTAGAGGTCCCTGACAAGGTACTGCTTGTAAGAATGCTCACAAAGATCAATGTAAAAGTGTTATGAAAGACAAGTCAGTAGCAGCTAATCCTTGCTGGTAAGATAGAAACATAATTTTTCATAAATCTACAAATAGAGAGCCTTTAGTGGCTGCACCAAATTTTTCGGAGAGGCATGTTTCTTAACAGTAAAATCTGCTTTCAAGGTTAAAAGAGTTCTCAGAAAAAATATATCTGAGAAAAGGCAATATAACTTTAGTTAATTAGTTAGTTAGTTTGACCTAATTTGAATTTAGAAGGAAAACTTGGTCTCGGAAAGATTTAGGTTCCTGCAAGAGGATCTAATTAATTAAACTCAGCCAGTTCCTGCCCACCACCTACAGCTGCACATGACCTAGAGCTGAGCCCAGGGTGAAAATGCATAATATCTCTCATACTGTCTCTACTTTCAAGGACTTTGTTTCTTGTTCTTTATGCAAATTGTGATTTAGGGAGCAAATGAAATAAATCTATTTGATAATAAATAAACAAATAAATAATAGGCAAATTTTATGGATCACTGTAATTCTTTTCTGTGTGTGCTGGTCCTGGGGCTTGAACTCAGAATCTTGAGCGCTGTCCCTGAGCTATTATGCTCAAGTCTAGTGCTCTACCACTTGAGCCAGAGCTCCATTAACAGTTTTCTTTGTGTTTAACTGGAGATAAGAATCTTATGATCTTTCCTGCCTAGGCTGACTTTGAATAGTGATCCTTAAATCTTAATTCCTGGCCAGGATGAGCCACTGGCAACTGACTTCAATCTATATCTACATATGATGTAACATTATATAGATATATAGATATATAGATATATAGATATATAGATATATAGATATATAGATATATAGATATATAGATATATAGATATATAGATATATAGATATATATCACTTGATTAAAGTTAGCTGCATAAAACTCTTACTTTGTTTAAAGAGACATTTAATTTTAATGGAAATAATAAAGATTTTCAACAGCTTGTTCTGGAACAATATAGGACTTTGTCATTTACTAGCGGAATGGTTTGGGGAAAATCACCAGCTTGTGGACAATAATATTGACTCTTGTATTTCCATAGTGAGTACCTGAGGATCACTTAAGAAGGCTTGGTCTGCTGCCTGGTTCTACATTCATAAGTAACATGAGACTAATTCATGTGGACATACTCCATCTCGGAGCATCAAATTATTGTTACAATTACTGGAGAGTAATAAATGTTACTCTAAGTTTTCTGCACTTCAAAATTATTTGCCGAACATTTGGGTAAATGCCCAAAAGTGGGATTGCTGGATCATAGGGGAGCCCTATGTGGAGTCTTTTGAGGAACGTCCATACTGCTTTCCAAAGTGGTTGAACAAGTTTACACTCCAACCAACAATGCAGTAAGGTTCCCTTCTCTCCACATCCCTTCCAGCAGCTGTTGTTATTAGAGTTCTTGATTATAGCCATTCTAACTGGGGTGACGTGGTATCTCAATGTTGTTTTGATTTGCATTTCTTTTATGGCTAGAGAGGTTGAGCATTTCTTCAAATATCTATTGGCCATCCTTCTTTCCTCTTCAGAGAAGGTGCTCTTTAAGTCTTTAGCCCACTTGTTTATTGGGCAGTTGTTTCTTTGAGGATTTGTTGTAGGGGGATTTAATTTTTTGAGTTCCAAGTATATTTTAGATATGAGACCTTTGTTGTGTGGCTAGTGAAGATCTTATCCCAATCCGTGGGCTTTCTATTGATCTTGTTAGCTATGTCCTTTGCCATGCAAAAGCTCTGCAACTTCATGCAATCCCATTTGTCCAACTTTTCTTTGATTTGTTGTGTTTCTGGGTCTCTATTACGAAAATTTCGGCCTGCACAAAAGAGACCTAGGGTTTCTCCTATTCCATCCTGTAATGTTTTCAGAGTGTCTGCTTTGACTCCGAGGTCATTGATCCACTTGGAATTAATTCTGGCGCAGGGTGATATATAAAGATCCAGGTTCGTTATCTATAAGTAGTTAACCAATTTTGCCAGGACCATTTACTGAAGAGGCTGTCTTTCTTCCATTCTAGTTTTTAGCTCCCTTATCAAAGATTAGATGGCTATAGGTCTGTGGGTTCATTTCTGGATTTTCAATTCTATTCCATTTGTCCTGAGGTCTGTTCTTGTGCCAGTACCAAGCTGTTTTGATTACTATGGCTTTATAGTAGAGTTTGAAAATTGGTATTGATATTCCTCCAGCACTGTTCTTTCTGTTGAGGTTCGTTTTTCTATTCAGGGTCTTTTATTGTTCCATATGAATTTTTGGCACATTAAGCTATCAGCACGACTATGTTTATTGCAGCATTATTTACCAAAGCTAAGATATGGAACCAACCCAGATGCCCCTGAGTAGATGAATGGATCAAGAAAATGTGGTATATATACACAATGAAATTGTATGCCTCCATCAGAAAGAATGACATTGCCCCATTTGTTAGGAAATGGAAAGGCTTGGAAAAAATTATATTAAGTGAAGTAAGCCAGGCCCAAAGAAACTTAGGTCCCATGGTTTCCCTTATTTGCAATATCTAGTATATGTCTGAGTCAAGCAGAAAAAGTCAGATAAGTTGGTGTTAGGGAAATGAACCCTAAGGCATGTATTCAAATGTTTTTTTTTTTTCTTTCATGCGATTGTTTCTAATACATTTATAAGATTATTTCTTTGTTGTTTTGTGTGTCCCTCCTCCACGGTATAACCCCTGCTTTCACTCTATTTCTTGTTGTTATAATTTTTGGAGGGGAAGGGAAAAGAACAAACCGTTTAAATAGGGATACAGGTGGACCCATTGCAACAATGAGACGTAAAAATCGTTATGTTGAAAACGAACTTTACAACTTTGGTGGGGTGGTGGGGAGGAGGGTTGGCTGGGGAGTGGGGAGCAGAGGGGATGTGAAGGGGAAACAATGGAGGAGGCTACAATGCTTGAAAAGAAATGTACTCATTATTTTGCCTACGTAATTGTAACCCCTCTGTACAATATTTTCACAATAAAAAAAGAAAAAAATTATTTGATGACAGTACTTTTTCTCAATATTGAGGTTTGAACTCAGGACCTGTGCTTACTAGACAAGTAGACTGCTACTTGATCTATGCCCTCAGCCCTACAAAATTATGTTTAACAAACTATGCCTTGTTACCCTGTTGTGAGTTTACTTGAATTAGAAAGGAATTTTTCTTGTGTTTCTTATATTTATCTCCAAAATCACAATGAGGTGGGGTGCGGCGGATGGAATGAGATCGTTTTCTCCTGACGACCAGATTATTATGAGAATATTGTAAGGAAGCAGAAATTATTTTTCTTAGCTTCATTCCTGAATAGTACCACTGCAAAATTATTGGCATATTTTTTTCTGTGCTTATTTTTTTTCCCATTCAGGAAATAAAGGTTGTGCTGGAGGCTGAGTAGACCCTCTTTAACTGTGGAGCCGTGCATTGAGTCTTTATGTTTGATCATTACTTTTGAGTTAGGCTCTCACTTTCTGCCTGCGTTCATCCCTGGGCATGATCCACTTACATGAGGCTTGCTGGTAGTGAGTGTAGCATATCTATGTCATGACATCCAGGGATCCATTAAAAAGAGGTTTCATTAATTTCTTTGTATCTGGGCTGGCCTTGAGCCACTATCCCAAAAATCTCAGCCTCCCAAGTTGTGAGGATTAAAGGCATGGACCACCAATATCTGGCTTCCTTTAGACAGTTAATGGGCTATTTATAAATATTAAATTTGTACTATGTTCACTATGCATATTACTATCCTGCCTTTTGGTTAATTTTGCATTTTAAGGATTTTCTTATGTCAGTAAACATGCAGAGGTGCAATGCTCATAATGTTATAATATTTCTTAATTATAGAAATATTGCTTCACTGTTGGGCCCTTTGATAAAAATAGCATTAGTTTTACTATAAATAACAATATAGCTATCTTGGTGTATTCATATTTGCTTATACTGCTTGGTTATTTCCTTATACACTAAGCATCAAAATTAAATGCATAAAATATAAGCCTTTAAAAATATTTATCTCTAATCAATAAAGTAATGTGTATTATATCAGCTTTTATTTATTTTTACCAGTGTTGAAAGTTTTTGTTTTGTTTTGTTTTGTTTTTGCTGGTATTGGAATTTGAACTCAAGGCTGTTGACCATACTCAGCTTTCTTGGCTGGTGTTCCACCACTTGGGTCATGCCACCAACACATAATTTGCTAGTTATATTCATGGATTCATATTGATTTTTCTACCTGACTGGTTTAAAGCTGCAATCCTGCTGATCTCAGCCTCCTGAATAGTCAATATCATAGAGTTGTGAGATTGAGGAGTTTTAAAAATATGCTTGGTAGCCATTTGAATATGAGTTTCTTCTTTGACAAATTATTTGTGAAGGAGAAAAGAATCTTTCTTTTATTTTCTGGGATTGAACCTAGAGTTGCTATATTAGCCCAGCATATTTTACTACTTGAGTCTACATATGCCTTTATCCTGTTTTTTTTTTCTTGTTCTTTCCTCAAGTTCTGTTGTTTTTGAAACAGGGTCCCACTTCTATCTTTGTTCAAGCTGGCTTTCAACTCATGATCCTCCTGCCTCCTGAGTACCTGAAAATATTTCTTGAACATAATTTATGATGTATTCATTGGAAAAGGAGTTTGATATGTAGAGATGCATAAAATATGAATTCTGTATTCAAGGAGCTCTAAATATAAAGTAAAGAGAAGAGTACAGTGTCACAGGATCAGCAATGGGAATATTGAATGGCTTGTAGGTAGGCTGAAGAAAAGTTATTCATCTTTGAGAGTGACAATCTTTTGAAGAATGAGTAGGAATTTTCCAGGGAGATAATCAACAGAAGTTTTTCAGAGCAGAAAGTGAATACTATATATGAGCAAAGGCTGGAAGCCTGGAAGAACAAATATACAGAAATTTACAAAAGCTAGCAACTGCTGAACTATAAAATAGGTTAAGAGGAGATGGAATTAGAAGACATGAAGGTGGAAAAATGGAACTTAAAAGGACTGAATGGTGATGGACGTAGTACACTTCACTGACTTGATCCTGAAGGAGATATGTAGCCCCTGAAGTCTAATTTATGACCACATAGCTAAATAAGTAGATGGCAATTTGAGTTTTTTGAATGTCTCATCTGTAGGTCAGAATCTTCTGTTTAATAATTGGCATTTAGTAATTTGGCATTCTCAAAGAAACTCAATACTGATTATGTGCTGGTTATATTGGAGAGGGGCATTATTTTAGGAAGAAGAATAATTGCCTTATCCATAGCTGAATCCCAGTAGGACCCAATTTTATTTCCCCAACATCACACACATCATTTATCTACTTAGTTCTGGAACACAGTGATATTTTTTATGTCACAGTCAAATCAGTGAAGCAGTTTTCATCCTACATAGATACAACATCCATGTCTTTATCCAGCCATTGCATATCATTAGATTTGGGATGGAATAAAACCATATTTCCATTATAGATACTCATTTCATCACCTTGTCCCTTGGAGGTCAAGGAGTCCCAAATAGCCTCAGGCTAAACTATATAAATATACCTCTCTTGTATTTGTTCTGTCCCAGTAAAAACTGGAGCTATATTTGGTATAGGAGATTTGGATGGCATAGACTAATTTAAATAACAACTGACATCTAGTTATTTCTATGATTTAAAAAAAATAAACCTTTATACGATACATAACATATAAATAACTAAATAGCTAGAAGAATTATCACAAATGAAGCTTCCCTTATACCCACCTTTCAGGTCACAAAATTAAATTGGAAATAAAAGTTACCTGCTTATATTTGCCCCTTCACCCCAATTTCTATCCTAACATTTTTTTTGGAGGGTGTCCGGTCGTGGGGCCTGAACTCTGGGACTGGGTGCTGTCCCTCAGCTCTTCAGCTCAAGGCTAGTGCTCTACTATTTGAGCCACAGCGCAACTTCCAGCTTTTTTCTTTTTTTGCTTATGTGTTGCTGAGGAATCGAACCCAGGGCCTCATGCATGCAAGGCAAGCGCTCTACCACTGAGCCACCTTCCCAGCCCTATCCTAACTTTTATCATCATAGATTACCTTCTTTGTATCCATTCTGGATAATTATAATATTGTTTGATGTCTGGTGCTCCTCAACCTAGTTGTCTATTTTTCCCCCCACCGGCCATTTGGTACCTCCCAGTAGTAACATACTATTTCCACTCTAAGTTCACTGGCCTGAACTACTTAATAGTTTTTGGGTCATAAGAAGCCCAATTACTCCATGTATCCAGAGTGAGGGAAAATTGAAAATGCTTGTAAACATCACTGATGACAAGCCCCACCCCCACCATCAACTTGCACTCTGTGGAAAACTTCGGTCTTTACTTACAACTTGAAGATCAAAGAAAAACCCTATCAATATACTGAATGACAACAACGAATATTCCTTCTTCAACACCTCATATATTTTTGGAATTGCCATCTAAACAATTTAGCCTTCAAGTCCCCAGAGGCAGGTTTGTCTGAGAATAAGACATCTATTTTCTTTTGTCCCCCAAAATCTCAAGCTAAGCACCCCTCTGGTGTATATGTAGTCTGGGAAAGGGAGTCTGGGTGTTTCTTTGGTGTCTCTTAGTAAGAATCATTGATTGTTTCAAAATATTCTCTACATTCTAAAATATCGTATGGAATGACAATCTTCAAGAAATACCAGACAACACAAGGTCTAATTTATTTCTTTTGTAATGCAAATACATCACAATGTAGTTGTTTTGTAAATGTACCACAATGTAGTATTAGTCCAACATATTAACCCAACATACCACAGTGTTTTCAGATTTAGTCTATTATATAATAATGCTACTTATTTTCTTCATGGTTTCTTTTTATATATACCTATGTATTTCAGTTGGACACATACACATACATGCACACACACACACATGCATTTCTACGAGTGAGATGCCAGACCCTATAATGAATTAATAGTTACCCTTAAGCATCAATGTTACAAGGTAGTGTTCCACAATTGGATTTAACCTTCAATGTCTGCAGCTGCAGTGCATTCTGCTTGCATTCACATTTCTTTCCATTCTTGGCCTTCTTCAAAGTACACTGGTACAGCACTTGGTTGGTTTTTTTTAAATTTAATTTAATTGTAAGAGTGATGTACAGAGGGGTTACAATTACACAAGTAAGGCTATGAGTACATTTCTTGTCGAACATTGTTACCTCCTCTGTCACTTTCCCTCCCCGACCAAGTTGTAAAGTTCATTTCCACCATTGTGTCTTGTGAGTATTGCTGTTGCATTGGTTCTTTGTCCTTTGTCTCACCATTTTGTTAGCCCCTTTCCATTCCCCAAATCACATAAATACATACACAAGACATGGGGTACCAAAATGAAGAACAGTGACAATAGGGAATAAACTACAAGAGGGAAAATGAAAGAAAAAAGAATTTCACACAGAACATAAAAATTAAAAACAAACAAAAACCCTCATTTCCACGGAGTTCATTTCAATTAGCATCATCTTATATGGTCATATGTATGTTTGGTCATATGTACATTGAGCTACTGCGATCCTCTGCTAGGACTATCATAGGCATATGCTAATTATTACAAATAAGGGAAACCATGGAGCCTATATTTCTTTAGTCCTGGATTACCTCATTTGATATGATTTTTCCCAATCTTTCCATTTCCTTATGAATGAGGTGATGGCATTCTTCCTGATGGAAGCATAGAATTCTATTGTGTATATATGCCACATTTTCTTCATCCATTCATCTACTGAAGGGCATCTGGTTTGGTTGCTACAAAGAACATAGTTGTGCTGGTAGCTTTAATGTGGCTTTGTTTGCAAATGTTTGGGTAAATGCCCTGGAGTGGGATTACTGGATCATTAGGAGATCTATGTGGTTTCTTTTAAGGAACCTCCATAATGCTTTCCAAAGTGGTTGAACAAGTTTACATTTCCACCAACAGTGCAGTAGGGTTCCCTTTGGCCACATCCCCTCCAGCATCTGTTGTTATTAGACTTCTTGATTATAGACATTCTCACTGGGTGAGGTGGAATCTCAATGTTGTTTTGATTTGCATTTCTTTTATGGTCAGAGATGTTGAACATTTCTTCATGTGTCTATTGGCCATTCTTATTTCCTCTCCAGAGAAATCTCCTTTTTATTCCTTAGCCCATTTTTAATGGAGTGGTTGTTTCTTTTTTAAAAAATAATTTTTATTGAAGTTGTGATTACAAAAATTTCACAGTACTGTGGAATTGTGATACATAGTTATAGTCACAAACACATTTTAACCTTCACAAGGCAACTTGCCTTTATCATGGTGTATAAAGTTTGTGAATTTTATAAGCTTTGGCAATACAACTATGTCTTCCAAATTGGGTGATATGTACATTTCTTTACTTTTTCTTAGTGTCAGCTGTTCCCTCTTTCCCTCTCATTCCCTCCCTCCCATCACTGCCCTTGAGTTGCTTAGCTCATTTTCATCAATGTCCAGTGCAGCTGATGGGCCCCTCTGTTGTATATTTTCCCCTAATTCTATGTCCTCCTCTTAGCTTCCCTCAGATGTGCACATGTATATACCATATATGAGGTCAAGAACATGAAGTCATTTAGAAATGATATGACAAATTCAGTAGTGGTCCTTTGATTCTTGTGTCGTGTTTACATTGTCATATCTCCTTTCATTTTGGATTAACATACACATATCAGGGAGATCATGTGTCATTTGTCTCTCTGATCTTGGTTTACCTCGCTTAACATGATTTGTTCTAGTTCCATCCATTTCCCTGTGAATGTCATTATTTTGTCCTTTCTAATGGCTGCATAATATTCCATTGTATACAGATACCACAATTCCTGGATCCATACATCTGTAGTGGAGCATCTTGGTTGTTTTCATATCTTGGCTATTGTGAATAGCGCAGCAATAAACATGGAGGTGCATGTGTCCTTGTATCCTGGTTCCTGTTGCTCAGGGTAGATGCGTTGGGAGTGGTATGACTGGGTCATAGGGGAGGTCTATATTTAGCTTTCTGAGGTGCCTCCAGACTGCTTTGCAGAATGGTTGTATTAGTATACATTCCCATCAGCAATGAAGTAGGGTTTCTCTTCCTCTGCATCCCCACCAGCATTTGTTGTTGGCTGAATTTAGGATATAGGCCATTCTGACAGAGGTAAGGTGGTATCTCAGGATTGTTTCTATTTACATTTCCTTTATGGACAGGGATGGTGAACATTTCCTCATGTGTTTCTTTGCCACTTTTTTCCTTTTTTTATTTGTCAGTTGTGGGGCCTGAACTCTGGGCCTGGGCACTGTCCCTTAGCTCTGCAGCTCAAGTCTAGCACTCTACCACAACTCCACTTCCAGGTTTTTCTGCTTATGTGGTTCTGAGGAATCAAATCCAGGAGCTCATGCATCCAAGGCAAGCACTCTACCACTGAGTTACTTCCCAGCCCTTCTTTGACATTTTTATCTCTCCTTCTGAGAAGTGTCTCTTTAGTTCTCTTGCCCATTTAATGATTGGTTTGTTGGATTTGAGATGGATTGGTTTATTGAATTCCTTTTTTATTTTGGATATTAGGTCTTTGTCTGATATAGTGCTAATAAATATCTTTTCCCAATTTGTTAGCTGTCTTTCTAGTTTGGTAGCTATATCTTTAGCTGTGCAGAAAATTTTTATTTTAAGGGATTCCCATTTGTTGAGTCTTTCTCCAATTTATTGTGACCCTGGGACTTTGTTCAGAAAGTTCCTTCCTGTGCCTATAAGTTCATGCGTCTCTCTTACTCAGATTTGATGTTTAGGTCTTTAATCCATTTTGAGTTGGTGTTAGTGCACAGTGACAGGCTAGGATCCATTTTCAGTTTTCTGCATGTGACCACCCAGTTTTCCCAGCACCAATAGTTGAAGAGGCTATGTTCCTATCACTGTGTGTCTTTGGGTCCTTTGTCAATTATCAGCTGACTATAGATATGTGATTTTATTTCGGGATCTTCTAATCTATTTCATTGGTCTTCAGGTCCATTTTGTGCCAATAGCAAGCAACTTTTGTTATTATGGCTTTATAGTACAGTTTGAAATCTGGCATGGAGGTCCCTCCCATGTTGTCTCTTTTGCCTAGAATTGTTTTGGTTATTCTAGGTCGTTTGTTGTTTCATATGAATTTTTGGGTTGTTTTTTTTTTTTTTCTATTTTCGGTAAAGAACATCATTGGGATTTTGATGGGAACTGCATTGAATTTGTATATCAACTTTGGCAGTATGGCCATTTTCACAATATTGATTCTGCCTCTCCAAGAACACGGAACGTTTTTCCATTTCCTGGTGCTCTCTTTGATTTCTTTCTTTAGGCTTTTATACTTTTCACTAAATAGGTACTTTACATTTTTGATTAGATTAATTCCTAAATATTTTATTTTATGTGATTATTGTGAATGGAGTTGTTTCCCTGATTTCCCTTTCTGCTTGTACATTGTTGGTGTACAGAAAGGCAACTGATTTTTTGGGTTAATTTTGTATCCTGCTACTTTGCTGAAATGATTCATAAGTTCTAGGAGTTTGGGAGTGGAGTTTTTGGTGTTGCTACGGTATAATATCATATCATCTGCAGAAAGGGATAGCTTAACTTTTTCCATCCCTATGGAGATCCCTTTAATGTTCTTTTCTTGCCTTATTGCTCTGGCTAAGGATTTCAGAACTATATAAGAGGAGTGGTGAGAGTGGGCATCCTTGCCTTGTTCCTGATTTTTGGAGAATTGGTTGTGTTTTCCCCATTGAGTACAATATTGGCCATTTTTCTGTTGTATATGGCTTTTATTGTTTTTTTGGAATGTTCCTTCTGTTCCTATTTTCTCCATAGCTTTTAGCAGGAATGAATATTGTATCTTATCCAAGGTCTTTTCTGCATCAATGGAGATAATCATGTAGTTCTTACCTTGTATATGTTGATGTAATGGATTACATTTATTGATTTATATATGTTAATCTATCCCTGCATCTCTAGGATGAAGCCTAATTGATCATAATGTTTCATTTTTTGATATGTTGATGGATTCTGTTTGCTAATATTTTATTGAGGACCTTTGAATCTGTGTTCATCAAACAAATTGGTCTGTAGTTCTATTTTTGCTGTATCTTTGCCTGGTTTGGGGATAATTGTGATATTGGCTTCCTAGAATGAGTTTGGGTTGTCTCCCTCTACTTCTATTTCATGGAAGAGCTTGAGGAGTATGGGTATTAGTTCCTTTCTGAAGGTCTTATAAAATTCCATAGTGAATCAATCTGTACCTGGGCTTTTCCTTATTTGAAGACTTCTGATTGCTTCCTCTTTCTCATTGTAAGATCTTGGCTTATTTGATTGATATCTTCTTGGTTCAGTTTGGGCAATTTGTATTACTCTAAAACTTCATCCATTTCTGCTAGGTTTCCCTACCTTAGAGAGTATAGATTCTGGAAATAGTTCTTTCTGAGTGTTTGGATGTCTTGGATGTTTGTTGTAATTTTTCCTGTGGCATCCCTGATCTTATTGATTTGGGTCTCCTCTCTTTTTTCCTTAAGCTTGACAGAGGTCCATCAATTTTATTAATGTCTTGAAAAAAGTTTCTTGTTAATTTTATTTATAGTTTTCTTAATCTCTACCTCATTAATATCAGCTCTTATTTTGGTTAACTTGTTCCATATATTATTTTTAGGTTGAATTTTTTCTTGCTTTTCTAGCAGTTTTAGTTGCATCATGAGATTACTTACTTGGTCTTTCTTTAATTTCTTTCTTTCTTTTATTTTGGGGGGGGGTCCGATCGTGGTGCCTGAACTCTGGGCTTGGGTGCTGTCCCTCAGCCCTTCAGATCAAGGCTAGCGCTCTATCACTTGAGCCCCGGCGCCATTACTGGCTTTTTCCCTTTTGCTTATGTGGTGCTGAGGAATCAAACCCAGGGCCTCATGCAAGGCAAGTGCTCTACCACTGAGCCATCTTCCCAACCCCTGTCTCTATTTTCTTGATGTGTGCACTGACAGTGATAAAATTGCCCCTCAGGACCGCTTTTGTAGTGACCCATATATTTCTTTAAATTCATTAAATTGTAGGAACTTTAAAATTTCTTATTTAATTTCTTCTGTGACCCAGGTGTTTCTCAGAAGTGTGTTGTCCAATTTCCATGTATTTAGTAATTTCTGTGGTATGCCTTGTTACTGAGAACTAGCTTGATTCCACTGTGGTCGAATAGAATACAAGGAATTAGTCGATCTTCTTGTATTTGCTTATATTCTTTGTACAAACTATGATGCTACTTTGGAGAAAGTTCCATGGGCTGCTGCAAAGAATGTGTACTGGGTTGTTGTTGGGTTGAAAACTGAGATATTGTATCATTGAATTCAGTGGCTTCTTTACTAATCCTCTGGCTGGTAGACCTGTCCTTTGGTAAGAGCGGAGTATTAGGATCTATTTTGAGAATATTTACTTAACATATGGATGCACCAATGTTTGGAGAGTTTAAACTGGTGATATCCTCTTCTTGGATTGTTCTCTGTATTAATATAAAGTGTCCTTCTTTGTCTTTTTGTGTTGATTTTAATGAAAAGTTTATTTTGTCAGATATCAGGATGGCAACTCCTACCTTCTTGCAGGGAGCATTTGCATGGTGGATCTTCCTCTATCCCTTCACTTGGAGTTTGTTTTTATCTTTGGCTGTGAGATGGGTTTTTTTTTTTTGAGGATTTGTTTGGGGGGGCTAAATTTTTTTGAAGTATTTTTTGCCAAACCTATGGCTGGAACTTTAGGCCTGGACACTGTCCTTGAGATTCATTTGCTCAAGGCTAGAACTCTACTACTTGAGCCACATCACTGCTTCAGGCTTTTTCTGTGTATGTGGTACTGAGGAATTGAACTCAAGGCTTCAGACATGCTAGGCAAGCACTCTACCACTAGGCCAAAATTCCCAGCCCCTGAGCTTTAGGTATATTTTTGATATGAAGCCCTTGTCTGTTGTATAGCTAGTGAAGATCTTCTCCCAATCTATGGGCTTTTTATTTATCTTGCTAGATATGTCCTTTGCAATGCAGAAGCTTTACAGTTAAATGTAGTCCCATCAATCCAGTCTTTCTCTGATTTGTTGTGTTTCTGGATCTTTATGAAGTTTCTACCTGTGCCAATGATCCCTGGTATATCCCCTATCCCGTCCTGCAATATTTTCAGGGTATCTGGTCTTTCATTGAGGTCTTTGGTCTATTTGGAGTTGATTCTGGTACAGAGTGATACATAAGGATCTAACTTCAGTTTTCTGCACATGTAGCCAATTCTGCCAGCACCATTTTTTAAAGAGGCTGTCTTTCTTCCATCTTAGAATTTTGACTCCCTTATCAAGGAGAGATCTGCGGGATCATTTCTGGGTTTGAATTCTATTCCATTATTCCTCAGGTCAGCACTTGGTTTTAACTTACAGTTTTCTGATCCTAATTAAGTGAAGAATCATTTCATACTTTATTGACTCTTTGTACATTTTTAGTAAAGTGTCTATTCTGATAGACACTAGTCTCTAACCGAGGTTGTTTTTGTTTTTGTTGTTGTAGGTCATGGGCCTTGATCTCTGGGCCTGGGTGCTGGCTCTGAACTCTTCAGCTCAAGGCAAGCACTCTACCAATTGAGCCACAGTGCCACTTCCAGTTTTCTGGTGGTTTATTGGAGATAAGAGTCTCATGGACTTTCCTGCCTGGGCTGGCTTTGAACTGCAACCCTTAGATCTCAGCCTCCTGAGTAGTTAGGGTTACCGGTGTGAACCATGGGCACCTAGCTAACCCAAGTTTTTATTTACTCATTTTTTACTTATTTAATTTTTGAAAGTATTTCCTATATTTTGGGTACTATTACATTCCTAATAAAATGTTTATAAGTATTTCTTCAACATGAGTTTGTCTCTTCAAAGTATCATGTATGTGAGAAAAGTGTTCTGCCATTAAACTATATCCCTAGCTGTGTTTGTCCTTTTTACTTACTTCATTTGATTAACAACCACTTAATATTAATGTCACCTGCTTAATCTCTATTTGTGTTAATCCTCCCCTTTATTGTCCTTGGCTAGACCTATTTTCTCCTTCTAGCCATGGAAAGGCAATGCTGAACAAAATTGCTTTTATTCAGAAAGTTTACTTAATTTCTTTGCATTAACATGGAGAAAGCACTTTGAGGGTACTGAGACACTTGGGACTGCACATGCTCAGATGGATTAAGGGATAACATTTCTGAGTTGGATCTTTTTCAGAGATAGGGATTCTATACTGTCATTTGCCTGATGAGGCTTATTCTCAATCTGTATTATGGGAAAGTCAGGACCTTTGGTCCATATAGATGGTATAATCTTTCTCTTGAGGAAGAGCGGTACAGAAAAGGAGGGTGGCTTATTAAGAAAGTATCATTCACCAGGCCCTTGTGGCTTATACCTGTAATTCTAGCTCTCAGGAGGCACAGATCTGAGGATTGAGGTTTGAAGCCAGCCTAGGATAGAAAAATTGGAGAGATTCTTATTTCCATTTAACTAATAAAAAGCAAGAAATAGAGGTGTGGCTCAAATGGTAGATCCATCAGTTTGAGTAAAAACACTAAGCAAGAGTAAAAGCACCAATTCCAGCATGCAGCTTTGAGTGAAAACACTAAGCAAGAGTTCAAGCACCAGTTCCAGCACATGCATGTGCATGCGCATATACACATGCACACACACAGTAGAAGAAGAAGAAGAAGAAGAAGAAGAAGAAGAAGAAGAAGAAGAAGAAGAAGAAGAAGAAGAAGAAGAAGAAGAAGAAGAAGAAGAAGAAGAAGAAGAAGAAGAAGAAGAAGAAGAAGAAGAAGGAGGAGGAGGAGGAGGAGGAGGAGGAGGAGGAGGAGGAGGAGGAGGAGGAGGAGGAGGAGGAGGAGGAGGAGAAGGAGGAGGAGGAGAAGGAGGAGGAGGAGAAGGAGGAGAAGGAGGAGGAGGAGGAGGAGGAGGAGGAGGAGGAGGAGGAGGAGGAGGAGGAGGAGGAGGAGGAGAATGGGCTGGAGGAGGAGAATGGGCTGGAGGAGGAGGGGCTGGAGGAGACGGAGGAGAAAAAGAAGAACAACAACAAGAATAAGGAAAGGGGAAGGCAAGAAAGAGGAGAAGAAAGAAGAAGAAGGTGGAGGAGGGAGAAGGGGAGGAGGGAGAGGTGGAGGAGGAGGAAAAGGAGGAGGAGGAGGAGGAGGAGGGGGATGATAAATAATTCATTTACCTTTTACCCTTTTGCCAGCATTGGTAAAGGTGAGATATTTGCAGAAATCTCACCCCCAAAAGACAAGTACTTCCAGGGAGGAGTGCATATCTACTTGTGTCATAGAGAAAGACAGCTTTGAGTTGAAAAATTAGGAAATTTGGTGAAGAACTACAAGATAATCTGGGCCAATCCCAGAAGAAAGTGGTCTTGATGATCCATTGTTGGGCTTCAATGCTTCAGAGCAAGTCACCTGAATGGAATTGAAACATATCTAGAAATGCTTGCATTTCAGACCCTTTCCATGTATTTTCTTCCTTTTTTAAATGTTAGACACTCCTATATCAATCAAATTCTCATAAGATCAAATCTGCTCATTATGAAGTATGACCATAATTTTAAAGAATTACAGTTCTTCTGAAAATCTCCCATAAGCAATAAGGATTATTTTTGAAAGTTGTATTTATATTAAGAGAGCATTAGCGCTGTGTTCCCCTAAATATAATGAAGAAACGTAAAATTCTTCCCTTCTTCTCTGGAGATTGTTATTAATGGCCTTTTAAGGGTATTGGAACAATAGGCCAGAGTTTAACATAATTCTGCATTTCTACAGAATTCCTCTGATGGAAATGTGATGCTATAAGCCAATCTGATTGTCTTTGGGTGTCATTCTTCATATTGGTGATCAAGTATGTACATCCTGCATGCCTTTTATCAATTAAAAGAGGCTGTATGAGCCTGAGATTTTTTTTTAACCAAAGAAGAATTCGTCAAGGAACTATTTAGAATTATTGACCAGAATACTTAACTATTACATGCACTTCTCATTCCCATTAATATAGCATTCTTCACTTACTTTTCAGCCATTTCCTGTCTTCAAGTACAACCTTTTGTCACCTTCTCACATAACTAGTCTCCCTCTTTCTATGGACTTTAATTGCTCTTGGAATTCTGACTCTTGAGCCAAGTGTCTTGCTGTTAACTGCATTTTTGGACAACATAATCTTCTATTGGCAAGTGGCAAAATAGAACACAAATGCTTCTCTTTCATAAATACCAATTATCTCTTATATACATTCCATCCTTAATTATACCGAACTCTTTCTAAGCATCTAAGTACCTCTTGCCCCTCCACTCCTCCTTGATGTACTTTTCCAGTCTCAATGTGGTGACTGAAGTGGCTGCTTCCACTTGTGCTTAGAAACATTACATCTCCATTCCATCTATTGACAGGAGTTAGTAGAAAACTGGTCAGGAAATTGAAGCTGATACAACTTGCAGATGACAGAATAAGCTGATAAACCAAAACTTGCCTAATGATAACTTGCCTGAGGACAAGGGCTACAGAAGAATAAGGAAGGAAGACGTTTGTTAAGTAAGAAAAAAAAAAGAATGAAAAACTAAAGCTAGGATATTAAATCATTGGTGCCATAACTTGACAGAGAAAAGAAGGAACCTCACTAATATGGAGGTCTGTAGTTCTCCCTATTCTCCCTGAGGCTAATATCTCTATCCCTGAAGATGGGTGAAGATGAGCTGAAGTACTGTCTTCTCCTAGCATAGCTATTCTATATGTTCTCTCATATTGCTTATGTTCAACTTTTGCCTGACCTCTTTTGTTGCCAGATACAAAGACCCAAGGTCAATTTAGCTACCCTAAATTTCTGGTAACATGATCAACTTCTGGTTATATTTATCCTTCCTGGTTTCATTCATCAAAACTTACCTGGTTATTCCTTTATTTTTAAGTAGTTGTACAAAGGGATTTCAATACAAAAGTCAGACTATGAGTACGATGAATAATGATCAATGTCATCTCTTCTCACTAGAGATTATTTAGAAAATGAAGTATATAACTTGCAAGTGGGGACAGGAGGGAAAAACTGGAAGAGAGGGAGAGAAGGGGTAATATTTTTGAAAAGGAAATGTACTTGTTACCTGACATGTAACTGTAAACCCTCTATACATCATTTTACAGTAAAAATTTAAAAAATATTACCCACATAAATGGAAACAGGGTTTATCTCTATGCATCTGTCTCTTATCTCTGTCTTATATGTGTTTTGACTTCATTTTATCCTTCTTCAGATGAATCTTTCCATCCATTAACAGCTCTAATTCATGGTATCCTCATACATCTGGACCCAAGAAGAAAAGACTTCTATTCTTAATATCCCTGTAGCACATAAAAGGAAAGAATCTGATTGGATCTGTCTGGATTAGCTCAGAATCAATCACCAAACCAATAAATATGGAAATATTTTATTCTTCTTGAGTGAATTTGGATCTTGACATCATGACAATGAATAAAAATAAAGTTGAGCCCACCTAAACCAATGAATAAAAATATACTTGAGCCCATATAAACCAAAGGAAAAGGAGAAATTTCCCAAAGGAAAGGGCACTTACCTATTGATAAAAACATAATAGTAGACAAACAGATATCTGTTCAAAAGACAAGTTGTACTTAATGGAATCCAACACTTAAAATTAGAAAACTATATTTGTATTTCCTTACCTTAAAAAGAATATAATTTTAATCATATCAGGAACTACTAGGGATACTTAGCAGATATAAAAGGCTCTCATGATTCTAGATCAGATTATAATAATAGTAGTAATATCTAGTTAACACTGAATGATTGGCCAGGAATAACATTAATTACATTCTTAAAATAAGTCTTCATGTAAATTACATTTTCAAATGAATGTATTGAGACTTAGAGGGTAAGTTTTTTTAAGTCATTTAGCTAAATACTAGCAGAACTTTCTTTGTGTTATATTCATTCCCATTTTATGTGATCTTGTCTGAGATGTTATAAAACATTCTGAATTAGCCCTATTGTTTCCAAAGATACCACTTAAGAACTGAAAAAAAGTATTAACAGAAGGCTTTATTCTATCTATTTTATCTATTTATGTTTATAAATTAATGTATATATTAAGTTGAATGATAATTACTATATAATTTTACTGAGATTATTAGTCCCTGAATAATTTAAACATATTTATCTAAAAGTTAAATTGTAATAATTTTGAAGACATATTTGCCAAACGAGTTCAGTCCTTGTCTAAATTTTCACAAAATTAGAAATTAGTGGAAAAGAATTTAATGTGCTTTCATCTACTAAAAATGGTAAAATAAAACTCAGTCACTTTTCTATTAGGGTGTTTTCAGAGAAGTTTGGGTAGAATGTTAAGGAGGATATTTGAAATCGTTAAAAATAAAATCATTTACAAAGAATTTAAAATTCACCAGATGTTAGTGGATTATACCTGTAATCCAAGCAACTCAGGAGACTTAGATCTGAGGATCACAATTTGAAGCCAGCCTAGACAGGAAAGCCTATGAGACATTTTTTGTAGATTATAAGTCTGGAATTCAGGACCTGGGAGCTGTCCCTGAGCTTTTTTGCACAAGGCTAGTGCTCTACCACTTTGAGACTTAGTTCCATTTGTCATTTTCAGGTAGTTAAATGGAGATACAAGTCTAATGGCCTTTCCTCTCCTGGCTGGCTTTGAATCACAATTCTCAGATCTCAGCCTCCTGAATAGCTAGGATAACAGGTTTAAGCCATCAGAGCCCAGACCTACCGAACTTACTTATCTACAATTCACTACCAAAAATGTCAGAACTGGAGCTGTGGCAAAAATGCTCATGGACAGTGCCCAGTCCCTGAGTTCAAACCCTAAGACCACACACACACACACACACACACACACACACACACACACACACACACCCATTTACCTAGGAACGGTCCATGGCTCACACTTATAATCCTAGCTTCTCAGGAAGCTGACATCTGAGGGTTGTGGTTCAAAGCCAGCCCTGGTAGGAAAGTCCCAGTGAATCTCTTATCTTTAAGTAACTACTTAACAACACAGTAATGGAGCTGTGGCTCAAAGCACTCAAAGCACTAGCCTTGAGCAAAAATGCTCAGGGACCGCACCCAGGCCCTGTGTTCAAGCCCCACAACTTCAGGGAGAAAAAAATGCCTGTAAAATGTGTTTTTCCAGAATTCCTTTCACGTTATCATTTGTCAATCAATAAATGCATTTTGAGTATTGTATATTTAAAATATGGCTTAGAGTATGCATTTGATATTTCTGTAGAAGGGGATCCCTTAATAATTAATAATCTCAATAAATAATAATACGGGATCCCTTACCTCACAGACCAAAGAGTGTATGAGAAACAGAAGAAAAGACTAATGCTGAGGAGTGCCACAAGCTATGGAAATGTATAAAAACACCCCAACACAGCTACTGTGCCTTTGAATATCTGTCTTTGGTCTCTGTGTGAATGCCTACAGTCCTGTATAATTTATCATGTCTCTGTGCATCTGTGCATCTGTCACGTGGATGTGATTGGGTCTTTGAAGAAGCACCATGGAAGATTTTTGTAATACATCATAGCTTCACAATAGAGTCCTGAAGTTTTCCTAGCAAGAAAATAATATAAAAATGAATTACTCTTGATGGGAAAATAAATAATTAAAACTATTTCAACACCATAATAGTGTATGTTAATTAGCATGTATCAAAATAATAAATAATCTGCATTTGATACTTGAGATCAGACTAAAATACAAGCCTTTTAAAAGTTAAAATTAGAATCTATGTCCCTAAATATGTACAGCAAATACTTTTTGACAAAAACTACTGGTGGACCCATTGAAACAATGAGATATACAAGTCGTTATGTCAAAAAATGAACTTTAAAACTTTGGTGGAGGGGAGGATCGGGTGGGGGGAGGGAGCAGTATGGGAAGCGCTGGGAAGGGGAAACAGAGGAGACAACAATGCTTGATAAGAAATGTACTAGTTATCTTGCCCATGAAATTGTAGCTCCTCTGTACGGTATTCTCACAATAAAAAAAATAAATAAATAAAAAACATATTCATGCCCTGTCTACCATTATCTTTCACAAACAGTACGATCTGTGCAGAGGTAACATTCTTACTGATCAATATACACATAACTTTGAGAACTGAAGTTGCGGCTCAAGTGGTAAAGTGCTAGTCTTAGCAAACTTAAGAACTTGAGATCAAACCAAAAAGGCACTAAGTTTTGAATCAAATTATTTTTCTTAGGTACTTTCACAGATTTAAGAAATTCATTGGGTGTGGTTTGCATGATTATTTTTCCTAATTTTTGTTTCCAAATGAATACCTAGTTAGGTAACTCTAGCACTTTAACAAATAAATTCCAAAATTTGAAAGCTTAGTAGTTTATGAAATATTATATACTCATCCGTTGTATGTGTTCCTGGCTGGAGTGCAGCCTTTTACAAAAATATTTCAAGTACTCAAGCTGTTCTATCAGGTCGGTCACCCGTCTTCTCTGGTAAAGAAGAAACATTTTCTTCACAGGTTTGCCTAAAAGTGAATCACAACACCACCTTTTCCCTTTCCATTCTCTTTGACTTTGCTTAGGCCTGACCTAAGGCACTTACCATCTTACCAGGTTTTGTGTTCAGACTCAGGGCTTGAACTAAGGGCTTAGAAGTTGTCTCTGAGCTGTTTTGCTCAAGGATAGTGCTCTATCACTTAAGCCAAAGCTCCATTTCTGCTTTTTGGTGATTAATTAGAGATAAGAGTCTCAAGGACTTTCCTGTGTGGGTTGACCTTGAACCAGATCCCAGCCTTCTAAGTAGCTAGGTGTGAGCTACCTGCACCCAGCTCATATTCTAAGTTTTTTGGGTGAAGAAATGTATAAAAAGTTCCTTTAATGAACAAACTTTTCTTACTTTAGCAAGTCAATAAATTTGGAAAATAAAATGCCTATAGTGAGAAAAAATTAAATAACTTACATAAAATATACATTGCAACCCTATTATATGTTAAGAATTAAATAAATTGGCTGGAGATTATAATAAATATAAAATTAAAATCATACTTTTTGTTTGTTCATAGGAAAGTGAGCAATGTTTGGGGTTGTAGAGGAGGAGGGTATATATATTTTCCACGGTTTGTCATTACAAACTGTTGAAAGGCAAATATTTGTCTCTTGTTGGCTTCTGATTCTAAACTTCACAAATTTTACATAAACTTCAGCTCTTAAACATAGACAATAGTTTGAAATCAAATTTTATAAATCTTGGAAGTGAAGTTTGTATTTTTGGCTAGGTTATCTTTGAATGGCTAGCTCCTTATTTGTATTCCTATTGACTGGCTGGCTCTTTCTTGGACCATGGTTCAAATTTTGGACATGGGGAACAGCTTGAGAGGGGGATTCTTATATCTGCATCTTATCTGTCCTATTTCATGCACTTGATCATCACTACATTTCATCTGGGATTCAGTATTTCTCTGTCAGCACATTTCCTCTGATGAGACCTCCTCCAGAGCATTTAGGGCTCTGCTTGTTTTCAGGACACTTTCTACAAAACAAACAGCTTTCCTGTCAGACAGAATGGCGTCCATTACCAAATGGATAGGTTAGGTTAATTTGATTGGGCACCTTATTCCTCTCACATTTCTTCTTTGCTTCAATTCCTTGTTTTAGCTGGACCATTACAATAGCCACTGAACAGGTCCCTATCTCCTTGTTATCATCTATCCTTAGCTTAAAGTCTTATTTTTTTTTTTTTGCCTGAAGATTGAAATCTTAATCTTAACCACTTAACTACATTTCCTGCATCTTCATAGTAAGATACCTTAAAATCTTTTCAGATATATGCTTTTCTTGATTCTAACATCAGTCATCTAGCTGACTTAATACAAATATAAATTCAATTAAATTTGTTAGGTATATGAATTGAAAGCATCTTGTGTAGTTTCTGAAAGATTCATTAATGCACTCTACCTTCTACTAGATGTATGTGTGCCTGTGTGTGTGTGTGTGTGTGTGTGTGTGTGTGTGTGTGTGTGTTCTGGGCTTTGAAATCAGTGCCACAGAAATGTCCCATTGCTTTTTGCTTAAGGCTGTGCTTTACCACTTATGCCAGAGCTCCACTTCAGCTTTTTGTTGGTTAATTGGAGATAAGCATCTCATAGACTTGTCTGCCTGGACTGGCTTCAATCTGTGAGTCTTATATCTCAACCTCCTGAGTAGCTAGAATTACAGGTTTAAGCCACCAGCAACATCTGGCTTCCAATTTTATTGTCACAGTTATTATTTTCTCTTATTAATTGTAATGCTTGCTCAAATCTTAGTCTTCATTAAAACTTCCCAGATTATCTCTCTTCCTCATGTACCACAGCACAGTATTGAAATTTCTCTTATAAGTGATATTTCTATGTGCCATATATTTATTCTTTTCACTGTTTATTTTCATTCTGACAAAATTGAAATGAGATTTTGTTTACTTTAACAGACCTTATAGTTTCTACAATATTTTTTATAGGTAGGAAGATCTCCATACATTGCAAATATACTTTACGAAGTATAACCACACAATTTTGTTGTTTCAAAGAGAAACACTGTGAAGGTGAGAGAGGATTTTCCTGATAATTGTAAGGGAAAACAATGAAGTATATGGCTGAGAAGAAGCAAACTCCACAAAAATAGAGCTCAATATTGCAAAGATTACCCTAATTGAATTAGCTGATTTGGTTTTGCTATAACAGAAGCAGCCCTTTTAGTGAAAAGGTTATGTTAGAGAATTTTTTTAGTATATAGAGAGAGTAGAGATCTACAGGGTAGGTGGCACAGTTTGAGATAGTTAGAATTAGCCTCAGTTGACCAGAGCATCAAAGATTTGAAGTAAGCTCCCTTTTCCTGGGTGCTTGGGATGGAGAATCCGAGCAGATGTTGAAGACGTTGCCTGCTGTGATATACAGGAGTGTGATGGGGAATGTCCCAAGCCACAGGCCTGTGCCACTACTGGAGTGTAAACCCTTGCCTTGCTTCACTCCTTCCTTATTCAAGAAATTCTCAAGTTGTGGCTTTCATGGTCTGCACATCTTTGTGGTTCCTTTCCCTCTCTCATCTTTTAATGTTAGGTAGCTACTTTCAGAATGGTTTATTCCTCCTTCCACACTTCTTAAGCACCCATGTTCTCAACTATGAAAATGTTATCCAGTAGGTGAAGGAAGGACACTTTTAAAGATGATGTCGTATTGTCTACTGGATGTGGTCCTGTGGCAGGCAGGCCAGGAGGTTGAGTAAGCCAGAGTCTGCACAGGGTGCATGCACACTGCAGAGGATCCATGAGAAGAAGACAATTCATCCTGACCCAGTCCTAGTTTAGGCTCTCCGCTACTCTCACCACTTGAGCAGCCAGCCATTTAAAAATTTAATACTAGCACAGAATGACCATATCACCCATGCTCCATAACAAACATGTCATGTGGAAGAAATCCAGAATTTACAGCCAAGAGATGGAGAGGTGAGGAATGATTCCTGCTTAACACTAGTACTATAACTCTTATATCAACCCTCTATCTAAAGTAATCAAAGACAGTAACAGAGCTTGGGTTGTAGTTCAAGGGCCGAGCACTGACCTATCTTGTCTGAGACCTCGAACTTGATTTCAGCACTGAATAACAGAGTCCAGACAGTGACAATCACTGAATAAGGATTATATGAAGGCAAATGTGAAATCACATGGGAAACTTTAATCACTTGTAATGTCTTGCCTTTTATTATGAAGACAGACTCTTTATTTCCTATATGTTGTCCTCTAACATCATGGAGATTTGACTGTTTCATTAAACATCATTCTGCATGTAATTAATTGTTTTTTTTATCATGATTCCAGTTTTTGGTGGCCATATCACCTCATGAAAAGTATTATTACTTTAAGAAAAACAAGTAAAAGGATTTTGCTTTTTAAATTAAGAAAATTATCTAAACATGACATAACTTTTGACAGCAGGAACACTTGTGAGGCAATCTGTATAATTTGGAATGCAGGAACATTCAACTATGTATGATTTAATTGATTATGGAAGAACTTCATTTTTGGAATGCTATGTTACATTAATGTATTTAATTTCATAAATAAGATGAGGGGAAAATACCAGACTTTTGATCCAGCTCAACAACTTCTGATATTTATGACTGCTGGAAAGTCACATAATGTCTTTGGGTTTAATTTTATTTGCGAATCACTCAGAATAAATATTATTTAAAGATTTAAGATTCATTCTAGTTTTAAGATCTAGACTATTTTAAATTATTATAATTGTTCTGTATGCTGATTCTAGGTCTTTAACTCAAGGCCTAGGCACTGGCCCCTACAACTTGGGCCTTAGCTCCACTTCTTGCTTTTTAGTGGTTAACTGCAGATCAGAGTCTCACAGACTTTTCTGTCTGGGCTTGCTTTGTAATGTATTCATAAGAGCTCAGCCTCTTGAGTACTTAGGATTACAAGTGGGAGCGACTAATACCCAGCAATTACTTTAAAAGTGTGTTTTCTAGGGTTTTTTCTTTTATTAAGTTACTAAATACTTGGCTGTGATTAACTTCCCCAGCACCATGAAAATAACACCCCAGGGGCTGGGAAGGTGGCTCAGTGGTAGAGCGCTTGCCTTGCATGCTCGAGGCCCTGGGTTCGATTCCTCAGCACCACATTAGCAAAAAGAAAAAAGCCGGAAGTGGCACTGTGGCTCTAGTGGTAGAGTGCTAGCCTTGAGTTGAAGAGCTGAGGGATAGTGCCTAGGCCCAGAGTTCAGGCCCCACGACCGGACCCCCCCAAAAAAAGAAAAGAAAATAACACCCCAAATAATGATATTCATAGAATAAAGTTGTCAAGATGAAAAGAGCAACTTATCAAACAAAGTATTAAAATGTAATTGACTTTGGAATAACCTGCTTAAGCATGGCTCTCAAATTCTACTAAAAACAACATTCTTGAGACTGTTAGTGTGCAAATTATCATCATCATTAAAAGATCAGTGACCATGTGGAGCCTCCATGATTAATGAATTTTATGGCCAAAGGGAGAGATCATAGTTAATTGGCCTGGTGGACCTCTTTATTTCTGCCTCTTTTGGGGAAGAGCTGGATGCAGAGGTGCTTCCTTGAGGGGCAGGCAGGAGTCCTCCTGTTGTGGAGGCCACACTCTTCATCTGAACCCCATGATCTCATCTACCTCCTCTCTTCTTGTTGAAACTGAGGGAAGGACATTCTTTGAAAGACAAGGAGATTATGGTCCCAAGAGAAGGTTAGATCATTATACTTGGTTGCTGATGGAAAGCAAAATAGGAAAACATGAAAATAAAATACTTTGCAAAAAGGAAGACAAAAGTAATAAGGGATAGCTAATTGCCCTGGCTAGGTAGTTAGGGACATAAAAAGGCAATTGGAATGAATGGCAACACGACAAGAACTATGATACTGTGCAGAATGTCCCTCTTGTTCCATCAGTAACGGGCTCAGATGACTTAGCGCACTCCCCTGACATGTGCTGGAGTGAAGCACCTGTCTCCCCATCCATGGTCATGGAAGGACCCATTCCCACTCATGATCCCAGTAGAGGACCCAATAAAAGAAAATCCCAGCTCATAGGAGTCTCTTCTCGGTTTTTCTTATGTTCTATCTGCTTCAAGCACTTTTCTGCCCTTTAATCGTTATTTTTTGTACCAATACTGGGGTTTGAACTTAGTTCCTGAACACTGTCCTTTAGTGTTTTTGTTCAAGAATAATGCTTTGCCGTGCAATACACAACTCCATTTGTGACTCTTTGGTGGTTAACTGTAGATACCAATCTCATGGACTTTCCTACCTATGCTGGCTTTGAGTCATGATCCTCAGATCTCAGCCTCCTGAAGAGCTAGGTTACAAGGATGTAATCAGCAGAGAAGAATTCAGACCTACATGATATTAGAAATGCAAATTGCTTACTGGAAAACTCCACACGCTTTCTTTTTACACATAACTTCTTTGCTTTTTCTTGTTCCTAATGTAGTAGAAAAGACCATCTTTTGGTTTCCTACCACTTGATTTCACAAACATGAAAACTGATATCTTATCAAGGATTCAGTTTCTTTGTATAAAAAACCTTTCTACTTGTAAAGATTCTTCAAGTGAGGAACTCCACAATTTCCTTAATTTTAATGAAAAGGAATACAAAAAGGTTATTGGTGAAGTCTCAAGATTAAAGCAGTGGTGGATCAAATTAAGTGTAGAGAATTTGAAAAGGTAAAGCAGAGATAGTTAAGAAGTCTAATCTTATTCAAGTGATCTTTGATCAAGTCAGCAAAACCTTAGAGGAATTAAGACTGTCTAACCTGTTCATGCCTTTCTGGTCACTATTTTCCTTTCCTGTACTCTTAGATTTTCCTCCTCTATGTTAGTGCTATTTTTGTTTTCTTCTGCTGCTTTTGGTTTGCTTAACTATTGAGAAAATTCTTTTCCAGGACCTCTTCTGTGTTTCCCTTTCTGTTAATTCTTTCCCTTCTTAAAAAGTTGTCCTGAATTCTCTTGGGATATTATTTTCTTTTTTATTTCCCTACTTTCTTAACTAAGTCCCTAAGAGAACATTTAGTGTCCTTTATTCCTTGTCCTCTATTACCTCTTCATCAGTTTCTATCTGCGGTCTGGCTCCTCAGAAGCAGACTCTGGGACATGGATTCAAATGCAAATAGCTTAAATGGAAAATGATCCTGGGTCATACAACAGGAGTGGCACAACAGTGAGATAGGAAGAAGGCAGCCATTGAGCGTATGCGGTCAGGGCTGATGCTGATGATTTTCAACTATTTGTCTCCAGCTTGTATCTCAGCTTCAGAGTCCAAATTTACAAAACTTCTGAAACCCAACTGCTACAAACATAAGGAAAACATCCAAGTCCTAGCACTCCTAATCCCTGACTATGTTGACATTGAATAAATTACTTCTCCAAGTTCCAGGCAATGCTCAACCAAGAAAAGGAACAATAACAATGCCATCAACATAAATGTTTTAATTATGAAATGAGGTTGTTTATGTTAAGCAGCAAGAGGAGTGCCTATTACACTGGAAGCAGTAAATACTCACTAAGGATCTGTCAATGTTGATGACACAAACCAATTTCTTTTCTTACTTTTTAAAAATTAGAAACTCACCATTTATTAATCCCAAATGAAATAATGTCTCTGGTCACCATCTTTGAGATTTGCATATGATATTAAGAGAGAGGTTTATGAGGAAACTTTAAAGTTGGTAAAATGATGGCACTGACATCACCCAAATCTACAGGTCTATACTAATATCTCACCACAAACTAATTTCCTCTTACACATTCCATGTCTTTGTTAATAGCAATTCCATCTATCACTTGCATCAGAAAGTTTAAAATGCTCCCAGAATCGTTCTCACTTTCAACATGAGGCACCACATCCTACCAACTCTGACTCCCACATACTTCTTAAAATTGTCATTTCCTCTACATCCTTCTTTTTCTGCCTAATGCCAGCCCTCAAAATGCCTTGCTTAGATTAGAATGCTTTGGAGGGTTATAGTATCTGATACAAAATAATCACTAAATAAATGTTTGAATGAATAAATATCATCAAATCATTTCTAATACAGCAAATGATACCATACTACTCTGGCTGCTTGGAGTTGCCCTAGATTTCACATTTTAACCTCTACCCTTTAACTTCTACCTTCAAATATACCTTGATTCCGAGTGGCTTTTAACACCACTCCTCATCTGTCCACCTAGACTTTGTTCCTCTTGACTTTTAAGGTGCCAAAGCATTTATTAGTCTCACTATTGAAAGGCCACCAATGAAAGATCTTCACATCTGCCTCAGAGGACCACGTGGAGGCAAGCAGGCACAGCAGAAAGGTTATTACAAAGTTTATTAGATGAGCCATATTTCCTCCAAGAGGGAGCACATGGCACCTGTCCAAATGCAGGTAGCAGGAGGTTCTGGGGCAGGAAATGAGGTAGGTGGGAGATCAGGTGGGTCCTGGAAGAGAGAGAGAGGGAGGGGCCAGCTGTATGGCGGGAACTCCAGGGCTGGGAGGAGCTCAGGTCTGGGTGGAGCTGAGGACCAAAGGTGAGCAACATGCTTACAATTAGGCCTTTCTATGTTATCTTTCTGTGCTCTCTATTGACTTGTCTAACCTTATTGTTTCACCTGTCCATTCCCTCACCTTGTTTTGGTCATATTCACCTCTGTGACATACTACCAACAAACAAAACCCTCAGTCTTTGCAATTGTAGTTTTCCTGCTTGGACCACTCTTTCTCTGGGTCTTCACCAAGCTGTGAATTTACAGTAGTTTATCTTATTTTTTATGGGTCTTTGGATTAGAACTCATGGCCTGGGAGCATTTGTACTCCAAACTACCTTGCTACCACTTGAGCTACAGTGCCACTTCCAGTTTTTTGGTGTTCAATTGGAGATAGGCGTTCCATGGACTTTCTTGCCTAGGTTGGCTTTAAACCATGATCCTCAGATCTCAGCCTTTTGAATAGCTAGGATTACAGGCATTAGCCACAAGTGCCCAGCCATAGTTCAAAGTTTTAATTTCCCACAATTACCTCCTTCTCTGTACTTTTACATCTTACTGCCTTTCTCCATCTTAGAATGTAAGCTTCTTAACATAGAATTTATGGCTTCTCTTGATTGTCATCTAGATCTTAAGACCAAAGTTAGCATATAGCAGCACCTCAATAAATATTTGTTAATAAATATTTATTGATTACTGTTTAAAATGAGCACTCAATGAGATGTACGAGACATTATAAAAAAATGTAATTTACAATTTTGGGGGGAATGGGAGGGCAGGAATTTTAAGGGGCAACAAAGGAAAAGGCAACAATGCTTGACAAGAAATATACTCTCATTACCTTGCTCATGTAATATCAATATAAATAGGAAAACATCAATTGTCTTTTATAGGTAAGAATAGGAAATGAACCTGGAGAATTAGAAAACTGATTAATATGATAGTTCCACCTTGCTCCTTTTTTGAAAATTCCTTTATTGGATTTGAGGTCAAGATGGCAGAGGAGAAGCTGGAGGCTAAAGAAGCTCTCACATAGAAAGCAGTTTTAGAGTTCCAGTGAACAGTCCTAAGCCAGAGAATCTCACCAAGTGTGCCATCACAGGACAGAGAGTTAGGCCAGAGAGGGAAAATCCAGGCAAGGAGACAGATCTGAGCTCTTGCCAGAAGCCGCCGCCACCCAGAGGCAGCAGTGGCAGTGGTGGCCAAACCCGCCATACCTGAATCACACAGAGTCCCGGACGAAGGAGCCAGACACAGAGGGCGAGCAGATTCCACTCAATACAAGCAAGAACCGACAAGTAGTAGACATCTTCATCCTGCAATTCACAGACCAGAGACGACCCAGGAACCAAGACTCTGCGGGAGTAGAAGCCTGACGTCCTCACTCTTTCTCAAGGAGCAGAGGAGAGAAGGCCACCCCTCCACCCCCAGTACCGGAGATCTCCATCTTGGATACTGACAAAGCTCAGCGGAGCTGCTAGCTCCAACTCAGGCCTTGGAAGTAAACTAGAGTCATTAAGCAGGTCACAAGAACCTAAACTGACCTGCCAGACTCAGCTCCACCCAGGAAAAACTCAACCAGCTCGGGCGCCAGCCCTAGGACTGGCTTTCTTCACTGGGTAATCAGAGCCAGAGGCTGCCCCTCCCTTTAGCAGCCTTGACAATCAATTGAAATTCAGTAAACAGAAACCCTGAGAATGGCTCCAGGCTTGACTCTGTGAGTTTCTCACAAACTAGCCCCTGGGAAAAGCTACTGTTTGCTGAAAGGCTTCAATTCTACCCAGAACCTAACCTCATCACAGCATCTCCAAACTTGAGGAAAAAGCTATCTCCCTCTATTATGTTACTCAAAACAGATCTCCCTCCCATTGAACTAACCTGGGAGGAGGATAGCAAAATCCTGGGTAAAGCAGAGCATGTTTTCTGCCTGTTCGAACAAACTGACTTAAGAAACCAACCAAGCCACAGGACCATAAGCAGAACAGAGACTCCAACAATAAGCTGTTTACGGCCACAAGGGAGATACAGGACTTTTCCGAACCCTCCCTTAAAAATCAAAGAATTTTTCTTCTTCTTTTTTTTTTGTACCTTTTATAAAAAATTTTTTTTCTTTTCTAAAACTTTTTTTAATTTTAAATTTTTACCATTTTTGAAAAAAAAAATATTTTCTAGCAACTTTTTTTTCCTTCTTATAATTGTTATTTTAGGGGTACGTATGTGTGTGCCTTTTTCTTTCCTTTTTTTTCTTTCTTTTTTTAAAAAAATTCTTTTTGTTTTTTGTTAAGCTCTACTTAACTTCTGATCTTTTTTTCTTTCTTTCTTACCCTTTTGACCTTTTCTTCTCTTGCATTCTTCTTTTATGTGACTTAATTTTTGTTCCGCACATCCTCAGATAAACACATAGTTGACTATTAGACCCTATCCACCAGGGTATACACACTTAATCCATAAATTTATTACTCAATTCAAATCCTCTGAGACTAAAATTTCTTAATAGCAGTACTACCTCCTTATACTGATATAATATTTTAAGTATTTTTATTTTTAAATTTTTCACATCTCTTTATATCCCCCTCCCTTCTCTCATTATATTCACATTCTTCTCTGCATAGTTTGTTTTCGTTTCTACATAATATTTTTAATTTTTACTTTTCTATTTTTTCTGGTCTCTATTTTTTTCCCTTTCTCTTTCTTCTTCTTTTCTCTCTCTCTGCTTTCATCCTATCCAACCTATTTCCTGCTTTGAGATTAGGCATTAGTTAATTCTCCCTGTGCCTTCCGACATCATTCTCTTCCTATTTTTTACCCACATCTCTCCCTAACCCTAAATTTCTGGTTTTCCAAATTCTTCTTTGCGGTTCGGAGCCCATTAATATATAGTTGTTTGATGTTGAATAGATGTATCTGTTGAACTAGACTGTATCTGCAGTTTATTGATTGTGCAAATTCAGATTTTGGTTGATGCTTGCCTTAAGTTAGTGTTCTAGCACAAAACTGGTGTTATTTTGATCCCAAATGGGCAGAGTAAGCCGTGAAAACACAAGAAAAATGGCAACTCCGGGTATCACAATTCCCACTCATGATTATCAGGGGACAGAACACATAATGAATAATCCAGAGGAGAGTTCCCAAATAGCTCTACAAACACTGTTGGAAAACATGATAAATAAAAAGATTGAAAACATACAAAGGACTCTGTATGAGCGTGATAGGGAGAGAGATGAGGCAAACAAAAGGTCAATGCAGGAAAAGATTGAAAACCTACATAGGACTCTGTATGAGCATGAGAGGGAGAGAGAAGGGGAAATCCACAGGTTTATACAGGAATATCATGAGTGTGAGGAAACTACTCAAAAACTGATACAGGACTTGTGTGAGCAGCTTGAGAATACTCAAAGAGAAAGGCAGGAATGGCATGAACATGCTGAAAACACTCAAAGAAAACTACAGGAGTGGCGTAAATGGGAGGAAGCTAAGCAAAGAGTAATACAGGAATTGAGAGAGCAGGATGAGAATGCACAAATATCACTAAAGGCATTCATGGGATACATTAACAAACAGCTGAAGGAAGTCAGGGAGACCACAAAGGGAATGCTGAATGGAACCCAACAGAAGGAATGGGAGTCCAAGGAAAACATAAACAATCAACTAAGTGATTTGAGAATAAACACTGAGCACCAAATTAAGGAAGTAAAGAAGTTCATACAAGATCTAAAACAAAGCTTCAACAAATTATTTGAAGCCATCAAAGCTGACAAATTAGAAGGAAAAGAACAAAAAACAAAGTAGAGAGTCTTGACAGCAGGTTAATCCATGCAGAAGAACGAATCTCGGGAATTGAAGACACTCTCGATATTATAGAGAAAGAACATACAACCATCCAAGACTAGTCCAATTAATATGATAGATCTATCCAAAACTTGGAAGTCTCAGAAGGCCTAATCTACGGATAATCGTGTAGAGGAGGACTTAGAAACAGAAGTTAATGGGCTAGACAATTTGTTTAACAGCATCCTATCAGAAAACGTCCCAAATATGCAAAAAGATAGGTCTATTCAGATACAAGAAGCTTTTAGAACTCCAGATAGACCAGACCCGAACAGGACATCCCACCATCACATTACAATCCACACAGAAACAACTCAGACCAAGGAAAAGATCCTTACAGCTGTCAAGGAGAAAAGATTAATCACCTATAAAGGGAAAACAATTAGAATCACCTCAGATTTCTCAGCAGAGACAATCAAACAAGAAGAGCCTGGAATGATGTATGCCATGCATTAAAAACAAACAACTATCAACCAAGAATACTGTACCCAGCTAATCTCTCCTTCATAACTGGAAGCCAAATAAAAACCTTCCATAGCAAAGAAAAATTGAAAAAGTACATCTCCACCAACCCAGCCCTACAAAAGATACTTAAAGATGTCTTACACATAGAAAACCAAGAAGACCACAATAAAGGCCAAGAAACTGCACACAAACTGTGAATCCAAGAACCATAGGAAGAACCCAGTTATCACAGCCACCAAGAAGGTGTATAACATGGCAGGAACTCCCAAATACCTCTCAGCCCCATCTGTTAACATTAACGGACTTAACTCTCCAATTAAGTGACATAGACTGTCTAGTTGGATTAAAAAAAAAATCCTTCTATCTGTTGCCTTCAGGAGTCACATCTTGCGGTAAAACAAACACATTTTCAAGGTGAAAGGCTGGAACAAAATCTACGAAGCAAACGGCCCCCATAAAGAGGCGGGAGTTGCAATCTTAATATCACATAAAATTGACTTCAAATTAAAATTTGTGAGTAGAGATAAAGAAGGTCTCTACATACTAATTAAGGGCTCTCTCCTTCAGGAGGATATTACAATTCTAAATATCCATTCCGCAAACAACGGAGCACACAAATTTATCCAAGAAACACTACTTTCCCTCAAATCCCTCACACATCCAAAGACATGAATTGTTGGGGATTTTAACACAACACTCTCCCCACTAGATAAATTAACTCGGCAAAAACTCAACAGAGAAACCGCAGATCTAAACAGCTGCATAGATCAACTAGATTTAACAAACATCTACCAAACATTTGACCCAATAGCATCAGAATACACGTACTTCTCAGCAGCACATGGAACATTTTCTAAATTAGACCACATTTCAGGCCACAAAGCAAGCTTTTCCAAATACAGAAACATTGAAGTTATACCTTGCATTCCCTCTGACCACAAGGGAATAAAATTAGATCTCAACACCAAAAGCCACCAAGGAAATTCCGGTAACACATGGAGGCTGAACAACACAATGCTGAATCACAAATGGGTCATGGAAGAGATTAGAAAGGAAATTCAAATGCTCATGCTATTTAACAAAAATGAACACACAAATTACTAGCTCCTCTGGGACACAGCAAAGGCAGTACTCAGAGGCAAATTTATAGCTCTGAGCACCTACATCAACAAATTGGAGAGATTTGAAACCAACAATTTAATGACACATCTAAACCTCCTTCAAAAAGAGCAGCAAGATAAACCCCAATCCAGTAGACGGAAAGAAATAATTAAAATTAAATCAGAATTAAATGAATTACATTCCAAAAAACTATAGAAAGAATCAACAAAACAAAGAGTTGGTTCTTCGAAAAAATTAACAAAATTGACAGACCCTTAGCAAATCTTATCAGAAAAAGAAGACAATAGACACAAATAAATAAACTCAGAGATGAGAATGGAAACATCACCATGGAAACAACCAAGATTCAGAACATTATAAGGGAATACTTCTCAAAACTTTATGCTAATAAGTTTGAGAACGTGGCAGAATTGGACCTTTTTCTAGCAAATATTGACATGCCAAAACTAAACTAAGATGAGTTAAACCATCTTAACAGGCCCAAATAAAGCATTGAAATAGAAACAGCAATAAGAGCCCTTCCATCTAAGAAAAGTCCAGGACCAGATTGTTTTACAGCGGAATTCTACAGGGCCTTCAAAGCAGAGCTCACGTCACTACTCCTCCAACTCTTCAATGAATCACAAGAGAAAGATCACTACCGAACACATTCTATGAAGCCATCATAACCCTCATCCCAAAACCAGGCAGAGACTCATCAAAGAAAGAGAACTATAGACCTATTTCTTTGATGAACGTTGTTGCAAAACTTCTCCACGGAATTTGGCCAATCGACTTCAACAATTCATCCAAAAAATCATACACCATGATCAAACAGGGGTGATCATAGGGGATGCAAAGCTGGTTCAATATACGCAAATCAATGAATGTTATTCATCACATCAACAGGAGCAAGGATAAGAACCACATGGTTATCTCAATAGATGCACAAAAAGCATTCAACAAGATCCAACACCCCTTTATGATGAAGGTTTTGGAAAAATTAGGAATCCATAGAACATTCCTCAATACAATAAAGTCTGTATATTAAAAACGTACAGCCGGCATTATACTTAATGGTGAAAAACTAAAGCCATTTCCTCTTAACTCAGGAAAAAGACAAGGATGTCCGCTCTCTCCACTTCTCTTCAACCTAGTATTAGGATGCCTAGCTACAGCAATAAGACAAGATGCAAATAAAATGGAGATCCAAATAGGGAAAGAAGAAATAAAACTCTCCCTCTTTGCAGATGGCATGATCTTGTATTTAAAGGATCCCATAGACTTTACTCCCAAATTTCTCAAGCTCATTCAAAACTTTGGCAAATTAGCAGGGTATAAAATTAACCCCCAAATCAATGGCTTTTCTGTATGCCAACAATGAGAAAAGTGTGGCTGAAATTAGGAGAGCAACTCCATTTGTAATAGCCCCACAAAAAATAAAATACCTATGAATTAGCTTAACCAAAGAAATGAAGGACTTCTATGATGAAAACTATTAAAACTTGAAAAAGGAAAACAAACAGAACTTAGAAAATGGCAAAAACCTCCCATGCTCCTGGACTGGAAAGATCAACATCGTGAAAATGGCAATACTTCCCAAGGCTATCTACAAATTCAATGCGATACCTATCAAAATTCCAACCTCATTCTTCAAGGAAATAGAAGAGGCAATCCAAAACTTCATATGGAACAATAAAAGACCCCGAATAGCAAAAACACTCCTCAACGGAAAGAACTCTGCGTGAGGAATATCAATACCAAATTTCAAACTCTACTATAAAGCCATAGTAATCAAAACAGCTTGGTACCGGCACAAGAACAGACCCCAGGACCAATGGAATAAATTGAAAACCCAGAAATGAACCTACTGACCTATAGCCATCTAATCTTTGATAAGGGAGCTAAAAATATAGAATGGAAGAAAGACAGCCTCTTCAGTAAATGATGCTGGAAAAATTGGTTAACTACATGTAGAAAACTAAAGCTAGACCCTTATATGTCACCCTGCACCACAATCAACTCCAAATGGATCAAAGACCTCAGAGTCAAAGCAGACACTCTGAAAACATTGCAGGCTGGAATAGGAGAAACCCTAGGTCTCCTTGGCGCAGGCCGAAATATTCTTAATAGAGACCCAGAACCACAACAAATCAAAGAATGATTGGACAAGTGGGAATAATTTCCAGAGCAACTTTCGGCCCCTAAACCAGAATCATCTGTCAATTACACCCCCACCCCTTTCATCTAATTTCAACTCAGTCATCAAAGTAGTTAAACTGGGAATGCTCTATTTCATGAAGGTGGTAATGTATTGAGAGATGAAAGAATATTCAATATATATTATGTTAAATGGTTCTTTGTCTACTAAGTGATTTGAATAACAGAAGGTGTTCTTTGAATTCACCATTGTTATTTGATTTTTTTTCCCTTAAGTTTGCTGCTGGACATTTTATCCCAGCAAACATATAGCAATTTGCTTTACCTTAGGAAATTGTATTTCTTTAACTATCCTGCATTTTATTGGCAATAAAGGAATTTTCTTTTTTTTTTAAATTGAAAACAGAGGAAACTCTTTATTGAATATTTAGCAACCTCCACAAGAAAGAATGTTCTCACCACCAAAAATAGGATCAATATATGAAGTCATAGATATCCTAAAGATTGTATTCCTACTTTCTTCAGAGCTTTTTTTAATCATAAGAGTACACTAAATTTTGTCAAAGACTTTTTTTTTCTGTAACAACTGAAATGATCATAGGATTTAAGTTTTGATTCTGTTTAGATGGTAAATTACAATTAAAATTACAGATGATAAATTACAATTCAAACCATGCTTGCACTCCTGGAATGAAGCCAACTTGATCCAAAAGTGAGAGAATTTTTGTTTTTGTATATTTTTTGTTTGCGTTTTGTTTTTGTTTTTTATTTTTCCAGCAATGGAACTTGAACTCACCTGTTGCTCTCACTCAGCTTTTTCGTTCCTGGATGACCTTCCACCACTAGACTCACACTGCTAGTTCAGCTTGGTTGCTGCTTAATTGGAGGTAAAATCTTACTCTTCTGCCTAGCTTTAAACTATGATCCTTAGATCTCAGCTTCCTGAGTGGCAGAATTATAAGTGTGAGCTACTGATACTCAACTGATCGATTAATATGTTGATGAGTTCTGTTTGTAAGTATTTGTTTAGAATATTTGGACCTATCTTCAGTACAGAAAGTGGTTTATAAGTTTATTTCTTCTAGTCACCCTATCTGGCTTTGGAATTAGTATAATATGGGTTCCATAGAATGAGTTTGGTAGTTTTGCTTTTTTCATCTATTTCACCAGTAGGTACAGGAGTACTAATGCTAATTCTTCTTTAGAAGTCTGGTAGATTTTGGCAGTAAATCCATCAGTTCTTGGGCTTTCTTTGTTAGACTGCTTATTAAGGCTTTAATCTAATCATTTGTTTTAAGTCTATTTAAGTGGTTACTTCCTATTGGCTCAATTTTGGTAGGTCAATGTATTTAGAAATGTACCCACATTTTAGGTTTTCCAATTTGCTTGAATATCGATTTTTCAAAGAATTCCTTCATGATTGTATTAATTTCATTGGTATTTTTGTGCTGTGTATGTTTTTATCACTACTTTTATTTATTTGGATTTTTCTTTCCTTTTAGTCAAAAGGAAAGTAAGGATTTATCTTTTATAGCTTTTCAAACAACTTTTTTTTAAAATTGTGAACATACTGTACACAGGGGTTACAATTACATGGAGAAGATAATGAGTACATTTCTTATCAAGCATTGCAGCCTCCTTCTTTGTTTACCCTTCACATCCCTTTCCAGCCTCACCCCGCCCCTCCACCCAATTCTCCCCACCACCAACAAAGTTGTTAAGTTCATTTTAGACATGACAACTTGTACTTCTCATTGTTGCAACGGGTCCATCTGTATCCTTAAAGAACTTGTTTTTCCCCTTCCCTTCCACAAATTATACCGACATGAAATATACTGAAAGCAGGGGTGATACTGTGGGGGAGGACATACAAAGCAACAAAGAGATAATCTTATAAATGTGTTAGAAACAAACGCATGAAATTAAAAAAAATTGAAATACATATCTAAGGGTTCATTTTCCTAACATCACATTATCTGACCTTTTTTGCTTGACTCAGACATATACTAGATATTGCAAATAAGGGAAACCATGGGACCTATGTTTCTTTGGGCTTGGCTTACTTCACTTAATATAATTTTTTCAAAGCCTTTCCATTTCCTAACAAATGGGGCAAGGTCATTCTTTCTGATGGAGGCATAGAATTCCATTGTGTATATATACCACAATTTCTTGATTCATTCATCTACTGAGGGACATCTGGGTTGGTTTCAGATCTTAGCTATGGTAAATAATGCTACAATAAACATAGTTGTGCTGGTAGCTTTAGTGTGGCCTTGTTTGTAAACATTTGGGTAAAGGCCCAAAAGTGGGATTGCTGGGTCATAGGGGAGCTCTATATGAAGTCTTTTCAGGAACCTCCTTACTGCTTTCCAAAGTGGTTGAAAAATTTTACACTCCCACCAACAATGAAGTAAGGTTCCCATCTGTCAACATCCCCCTCCAGCACCTGTTGTTATTAGAGTTCTTGATTTTTGCCATTCTACCTGGGGTGAGGTGGTATCTCAATGTTGTTTTGATTGGCATTTCTTTTATAGCTAGGGAGGTTGAGCATTTCTTCATGTGTCTATTGGCCATCCTTCTTTCTTCTTCAGAGAAGTTTCTCTTCAAGTCATTAGCCCACTTATTTATTGGGCAGTTGTTTCTTTGAGGATTTGTTGTTGGGGGATTTAATTTATTGAATTCCAATTATATTTTAGATATGAGACCCTTGTACGTTGTATGGCTAGTGAAGATCTTCTCCCAATCTGTGGGCTTTCTATTGATCTTGCTAGCTATCCTTTGCCATGCAGATGCTCTGCAACTTCTTAGTTACTATCATTTATTCCTTCCATCTGGAGTTATTCCTTCTCTTCTGTCACAATTGTTAATTAGCCTCTGCCTTTTTGGTGCCACGACTGAGCAAAACAAAGTCCAAATCTTACTTGGACTGCACTTCTCTTGTGATTAGCAATGACCATTCAAATGCATGGAATCTTTGAATTTCCAGTATTAATCTTCACCTGATATCTAAGCACATTCCTGGCATTAATTTCCGTGACCTAATGAACAAAACTTTTTTTTCAACACAGTATCCTAATATAGGTAAAGTACATGAATTAGAGACTATTGTCAGGTATCAGTATGGAAGGAGCAATTATATGTTCTAAGTATGGGTTCTTTATTGTGCATTCACTAATATTTTTTGTGAGTCCTGGGGCTTAAACTCAGGACTAAGGAATTATTCCTGGGCATATTTTTTCGCAAGACTAACACTCTACCACTTGAGGCACAGAACCACTTCCAGTGTTTCTTTTTCTGTTTATGTGGTACTGAGGAATTGAACCCAGGGTTTCGTGCATGCTAGGCAATCAGTGTACCATGAAGCCAAATTCCCAGAGCCCTAAATGAATTTCTTAAGATGGCATTACATTTTCATTCTGTAACTATGTATCATAATTTTGGCCAGGTGCTAGAAAATGATGTAGAAAACAATACTAGTCCAAGAAGGCTGGAAATACTATACATCACTAGGGAAGTGCAGTGTTAAGACTTGCAGGACTCTTAGGACTCCTAGGGTTCATAGAACACTATCCTTGAGCTGAAGAGCTGACATGCCATGCCCAGGCCCAGAATTCAGGCCCCACAACCGACCCAAAATGGCCATATTTTCATACCATTCCATGGATAAATGTCTAATAGCACATAGTTTTAGAACTCTCCCTCTGATTTGAATATTGCCTATACTTCTATCTACGGTTGATTATTTTTCTGCTCTATCTTCCTTATGGAATTTCTTACATATCTGAAAACAAAATAAAATATTTTGCCTACTACTAAGCTACATGTATCTACTTATATAGGTTGTTCTATATACTATGGTTCTGTTACTAAGCATGTGACTTTAGCTCTCAAGTTTTTTCAGCTTTAACATGAGAGGACAGAGCCTGTGACATGTCAACACCTCTAGTAATTATGATTAAAAGGATAACTAAAGCTAAAATGTACACATGCAAGCACAAACCATCTATAATTCTTGTAGTAACACCTAGAACTAAGTACATAGAGATTCTCAGAAAATTTTTTCCACCAAACAAAGATGTCATCTTTTATATTTGCAGCTAGAGAATGCAAAGTATCCTTCTGTGCTCGTTAATAGTTCTCTCCTATATCAGACTTGGCAGATTGGTCTTTAATGGCACATAGTTAAGAGTTTCTGGTGACAAATAATGAAGCAAGGTAACCGTGAATGCCTACAGACAATTATCCTGGGCTCATGACTTTTTATCTTCCATGGTGCCCTGAAAAGGGACTGTGTAGCTATAGAATTGAGAACAAATTGAAGAACAAAAAAAGAAACAAAATACAATTCCATCTGTCGAACTGATGATGAATACTGTCCTAACCTGCCGAAAAACAATGAAGTGCTTATTCTATGCACTACTGATGCCTTTATTTATGCAAATTTGACAGATGGAAAGATCATTATGCAGCTTTTATTTAAGAAACTCATGCAACTGTACAGTTTGTGCCAAGTGTAATCCGTCACATGAAAGAATCTACAACAAGTATACCTCTACCTTTTTTTATAGCTTACTAGATCCTAATTATATTTCATAAATGGAGAGTCAAATAAGGAAAATAGAAAATATATATGACTGTAAATTAGAATGTAGAAACAGGGAGCCTTTTTCTGTGCCTGTTCTAAGGCTTGAATTCAGGTCCTGGACTGTGTCCTGAAATTTTTTTACTCAAGGTTAGCATTCTAACACTTGAATCACAGGTCCAGTTCTGGGGGGTTTGGTGGTTAATTGGAGATAAGAATCTCACAGTGTTTGCTTCTTCAGACTGGTTACAAACTGCAATCCTTAGATCTCAGCCACCTGAGTAGCTAGGAATTCAAGTCTGAGACACCTAACCCTGCTTAGGCAGCCATTTTCAAATGGCACAGTAATTTGCTGTGGCAACCCACAGCAAGAGCACAATGAAGATAATACCACTGTTACAGGATTCCTGATACCTGATGTCCCAGAGAGGAGGTCTCCAAAAGGGAAGACTCATCTGCCTGCATACTGCGTTCCTTATGTTGTCTCGGAAAAGAATTTGAGGATACAAAATAAAGGCCAAGAACGTTTATTAGTGAAGCAGAGTGAAGCAAAGATAAAAAGATAGTGCGCAACGCAGACATGTGTATGGGAATATCTGACCATAAACACTTCATGATGTTAAAGCATTCAGCATACCTGTGTTCAAAGGGAGGTTGAGAGTGATCAAATGTACCAAATCTGAGAACAGAGTTAAACACATAAGGTACACTTTCATCAATTAGGCTGAGAGGCTTCTAGACTGAACTATTTGTTCAATTTTCGTCATTGATATCTGGTAAGCCCTTAAAAGAAAGGATGAATACATATCTTAGGGTTCATTTCCCTAACATCAACTTATCTGACCTTTTCTGTTGACTCAGGCATATACCAGATATTGCAAATAAGGGAAACCATGGTACCTATATTTCTTTGGGTCTGGCTTACTTCACTTAATATAATTTTTTCCAAGCCTTTCCATTTCCTAACAAATGGGGCAGTGCCATTCTTTCTGATGGAGGCATAGAATTCCATTGTGTATATATACCACATTTTCTTGATCCATTCATCAATTGAGGGGCATTGGGTGGAGGGGGCAGGGAGAGGATGGGCAGGGATGGGAAGGGGAAAGAAAGGAGGAGGCTACAATGCTTGATAAGAAATGTACTCACTATCTTGCCCATGTAATTGTAACCCCTCTGTACAGTATTTTCACAATTAAAAAAAAAAAGATGAATTTTGCCACATAGTCCAAGGTTTACCATAAGATAAATAAAACTTTTAAACACGTTTTTTTTTTAATTTTTAGAAGTATTTTTATTATGAAAATACCGTACAGAGGAGTTACAATTACTTGGGAAAGATAATGAGTACATTTCTTATCAAGCATTGTTGCTTCCTCCTTTGTTTCCCATTCCAAACCCTTCCCATATTCCTCCCTTCCCCCCCACATCCACATCCCACCTCCCACCCCTGTTCAAAGTTGTAAAGTTCTTATCAAGAAAAGTTATTTTTCTCATGTGTTTGTTTTTTCCAGGATGTCTCTGTTTTTTAATTGTGAAAATACCATACACAAGGGTTAAAATTATATGAGCAAGGTAATGAGTATATTTCTTTTTGGGGGGGGAGGGGTCCGGTCATGGGGCCTGAACTCTGGGTCTGGGCGCTCTCCCTCAGCTCTTCACCTCAAGGCTAGTGAGCTACCACTTGAGCCACAGTGCCACTTCCAGCTTTTCCTTTTTGCTTATGTGGTGCTGAGGAATCGAACCCAGGACCTCATGCATGCAACGCAAGCGCTCTACCTCTGAGCCACCTTCCCAGCCTGGAAATGAGTATATTTCTAATCAAGCATTGTTGCCTTCTCCTTTATTTCCCCTTACCATCCATGTCTTCCCACACCTACCCACCCCACCCCACCCCCGCGCCAAAGTTGTAAAGTTCGTTTTTTGACATAGTACCTTGTAATCCCATTGTTGCAATGGGTCCACCTGTATCCCTATTTAAAGACAAGACATAAACCATGCTCATTCACTTTACTAATATAATGTGAAACATCTTATAACAGGATGAGTCTCTTTAAGATATTGTTGTTCAATTTTCAGATCACTCTTTATATTGGACAAGCAGGCTAAGTCAGAGGAAGAGATCTACACTTTTCCTTTATTCTTTTTCTTTTAACTAATACTGCAGCTTATAATGGAAGGTAGGCCTTAAAGATAAAGCTTTTGTGCTTGTAATAGAATTACTAATAAAGTGCCTCTGAATTCCATGATGTTTGTTCCCATCCCTCTTTCCCTGATTTATGTCACCTCACCTTGTAGAGGTAGTATTTCAAAGGTGTGAAATATTTTTCTATAGTCTTAATTTCATCAAGATCTCCAGGAAATAAAAAACAGAATAATTGCTGTTTTCCTGAAGCATGCCTATCTTGGCTTATAGGGGCTTATCTGATTCTGATTGTTTTCTCTGTCCCTCCTGGTAGTTCCTTGAGGTACAACTGTTTCCTATCATGTACTTTGGTATCTCACTTGCCCTGATACTTTAGAACATTTCCTTTGGTGTTCACACATTGGGGCAGGTCTTCTGCTCATCTCTCCAACACTCTGTTGTCATCTTTTTTCTAGAGAGGAGACGAGTGCCTGGCAGCTCTGCAGATATATAATCTCAGGACAGTTAGTAAGTAGTTGGAAGTGTCTTCTCTTTTTGACTCCATGACTGCCTCTCAGTCCATGCCTTCACCACCATGAAGTTATTTACATGTGCTCAGACATAGTTTCCATACTCTTCTATTCCTCTACCTCTTGATTCATCCTGTTCATTCTTGTCAGATGGATTTTAAAACACAGTTCTTCACCTAGTCCTCCTATTTAAGATCTTTAGTGAGTCAACTTAATTTAAAGTTTTAATCTTTCTTTTCTTCTCCCTCTGCTAAGCAATATATACCCTCATCTAATCATCAAGAGTCTATCATTTCCTAGTTTTTCTCTTCTCATCTTTTTTTGTGCATCTGCATTTACCTGCCTTGAGCATCTTCCAAACCATCTAAACTTCTTTGAAACCTACTTCTTTTTCAATTGATAAAATATAGGATTCAAAGAAGTGTGACTTCTCCAAACTATTTACCTTCCATTCAGTTATGAAACATGGCCATGTGTAAAGTTATAAAAATAGCAACTTAGACTGCAAATACTAAGTGAATGTCTTTGATAAAGTTGTAAAAGTTTTGATTTTGAGATTCTGAGAGGTAAAATAAGGTAGCATGAAGAACACAAGGATTAGTCTTGGGTATATTTCAACTCTGGGCCTGACTTCTTTATGCCATTGAATATATTACCTAACTCTTGAAACCTTATGCATTGATAAAATTTAGATGGATATTGTAAAACTAGTATCATGAATTAAAAGTTTACATAAATTAAAGCTATTAATATATTTAATTTACTTGACTTTTTCAATGTTAAACATAGTGACTGTTAAATAATTGGCATTTAATAAACCTTAATGCAATCAACTGACTACATTCTCATTTAACTCTAGCCATTGCACCTACAGATATTAGATAATAAATCATCTGGATTTAACTAGGTTAAATGTGCAGAACTTATTACTACAAAATCATTTAAACTTATGTTTTTCATCAATAAAGTTGTCTCAGTTATAAACATGTATATTTCAGTTGAGTTTACTTTTACACAGGTTGGATGGTTGAAATGCCTTTTGACAACCAAATGAAGACACCTGCAGAAACGGTGGCCTGAATACAATAAAAACAGGTGTCAACTGACATTGCCCCATTTGTTAGGAAATGGAAAGACTTGGAAAAAAAACATATTAAGTGAAGTAAACCAGGCCTAAATAAATATATGTCCCATGGTTTCCCTTATTTGCAATAACTAGTATATGTCTGAGACAAACAAAAACTATCAGATACGTTGATGTTGACACCAAAGAAATTTTTAGAGATAAAAAAAACAAAGAGAGAAAGGGCCTTTCATTTTAGGGAGGTTAGTAGAGGAGACAGCATGACTAGGTCTTTATTTTGAACACTTATTTGTAATTCAGGGGATTGGAATAAGCTACAATTTCATATACAAAACAGAGCATCTTTTAAAAAATAAAACTAGCTAGATGAGGTTTCCCAGTAAAAATTCAAGCTTGATTCTTCCCTTCCTTTAATAAAGAGGAGATTATCATTGTTATGACAAAGTAGTCTAAAACTACCATTCCCTCCCTCATGTTGTATGATGTACCAAAATAAATTTATGGGGAACACTGGTTAACTGTGATGCTTGCTCCTTCATTGCCAGATTCCTTTGATATTTCAAGAGTGGTGATGACCCTTCTAGGTACTCTCCATCAAGTTCTTTGTTTCCAAAGGTGCTTAATGAGATCAACAAAGCAGAAGTATCATATTCAAAAGTTGATGGTAAGAAGAAATTTGTATGAACTGGGAACAGATCCAAGTCATTTTACAAACAAGGTAGATTTACTCATTTCCTCATGCTCATAATCATAGAGAGTGATGACATTTGATCTATTTTATCAAATGAAATGATACAAAGTAACAGGATTTCTGTATAAAAAAATAGGACCCATTGTGTGCAAAGAAATTAATACCTAATGGAATTTCAAAATTGGTAGATCCTCTACTCCTCTGCATAAAGTTCCACCAAGTCTTCAAGACGCAACAGTGAAGGTCAAAGCAAATATATTGGGCTATTATTGGGTACCTGGTAAACAGACATGCCTTAACTATGACAAAGTGCATACGATAGTCATTAATGTGACCTTTCTGAACAACTACATAGACTATATATTCCAGTTTGAGCCCATGGGTGGCACAATCATATCTGAGACTGAGAAGCTTGTCATCAATGTAAAACCCCTCCTCATCTTCCACAAACATCAAAGGGGTGACCCTGGAACTATTTGTGTAGTTCTCTGATGTCTTCACGAGAAGGAGGATGGGCTTAAAGAGGGAAGCCAAAAAGATGATCATTTGTGTCCCTTCTCTGGTATTTCAGTGTTTCTGAAGAATGTGAACACTGAGAAATTTAACTTCACCAATGTCATCAACAAATGCCTCTAGCTTCAACAAATACTTACACTTCTTGGTTATAGGTCATCATGATAATTTTGAAATCATAGAGTGACTCATCATCATAATCCATGCCACCCAGACCATAAATTCCCTTTCAGAAATTGTCACTTGTAACCTCTCGAGTTGCAACATATCCAATGCTTTTAGCTATAAATCTGACCTGTCATCACATTTGGTAGCTGTTTTCAGATGTCATCAAGAAGTATGGTGATCCACAAGAAAATGTGGTATATATGCACAATGGAATTCCATGCCTCCATCAGAAAGAAAGATGACATTGCCCCATTTGTTAGGAAATGGAAAGACTTGGAAAAAAAACATATTAAGTGAAGTAAACCAGGCCTAAATGAAATATATGTCCCATGGTTTCCCTTATTTCCAATAACTAGTATATGTCTGAGACAAACAAAAACTATCAGATACGTTGATGTTAAGCTAAATGAACCCCAAGATAAGGATTCAAATTTTTTTCTTTCTTGCGATTGTTTGTAACATACTTATAAGATGATTCCTTTGTTGCTTTTTATATACCTTCCCCAGGGTATGATCCCTGCTTTCACTGTTTGATGTTGATATAATTGGTAGAGGGGAAAGGAAAAAACAAACTGTTTAAATAAGGTTACAAGTGTACCCATTACTACAATGAGATATACAAGATGTTACGTTGAAAAATAAACTTTACAATGTTGGTGGGGTGGGGTGTGGGGTGAGGGGTGGTACAGGTTGTGCGGGTGGATGGGTAGAGAGGGGAAGGGATGGTATGGGAAAACAAAGGAGGAGGCAATAATGCTGGATAAGAAATTGTAACCCCTCTGTATGATATTTTCACAATAATAATGATAATAAAAGTATGGTGATCCAAACATCCAGAGCTCCCCTAAAGGAATACTGAAAACCCAATTGTCTATTTTTTTAACAATGATATCCACTCTCCAACTTGGATCTGAGAACCCATATCACCCTTAATAATTAACCATTTGTCAAGTTCATTTCTTGCTGCAAAATTAATTTAACTGAAAAACCAATATCTACCAGGATGGTAGATATTTTGATTCACATGGCCTCCAATGAGTAACCTTGTGACCCTAGCCCACTCAAATAAAAGTGTTCAGATTTGGGGAATTTTCCTTGGAAGGGGAGACCTTAAATTGGCACAGATGATCTCCTCTACTGTTTCCAGATCAGGTCCTTGAAGAAAAGGAGGAACTTTGGGAACTTTACCTTATATATGGTCAACAAATTTCACTATATCCAGAAACTGCTACTGAAACTTAGAAAAAAGCCAACTAAAAAGAACGTAAATTGGACTAGGAATCACAAAAAGTTCAGATTTGCGTTAACTATTTACTGGTCATTGGACTTCACATTTGTAACTCCTCTTAGCTTCTTAAATACTGTTCCCCATTACATTTTTTGCCCAACTGTAGGAAAAAGACAATTTTATTCTCAAACTTAACTCTTTTGGACATCTGTGGGAATTTTTCTCAAAAATATGTAATTCAGTCATCTGATACACATTGGTAAATCATCAAGTCCAACCACTTAAGGGATGAAACTTAGAAGGTTGTCCACCTTCAGATGTCAGTCATCATGCCTTCATTGTTAGAACATTTTCTAGAATGGTTCACAATCCTCAGAAAAAGTTTACTCCTACATTAAGGATTATAATAGGACATCAAGCAGGAATTCGGATATTCCATATTTTCTCCAGATGTGCCACTTTTCTGCCAACCAAGGGTTTAACAACTTAGAAACTCATTGAAATTTGGGATTTTATTTTAAATTTTATTTTAATCTTTTAGTAGTACAAAGGAGTTGCCCTTTCAACAATGCTATTTGTGAATATAATGCAAAGTCCAGAATAAAAAAAAATAAACTGTATTTAAGAGTGCTAAAATGAAATAGCCAGCATACTCAGTTAAGGGGTAAAGTACAATAAAAACTGAACACAGGAAATTGACCATAATTAGGTAAGCTGTAGAGTTGGAAACTGACCATATTCAAAGAAAAAATAAAATAGAATCAAAATAATACTGCTGCTCAAAACACTACTAAGGTCTCTGTTTAACTCCTTCCCTAGAGATTTCTTTTAGTCCTTGAAATACACTCTGAGAGCATGTAATAGATCATTTATTTCAAAATAAAATGCCCTATTTTTGGAGTACTATCCCAAAATTTTTATTTTGCATGTAATAATCTATTGTCCTGGATAACAAAAATTTTATTGGGCAAGGATTATTTAAAACTTTCCAACAGAAAGCAGTATAATGAAGCTTATCGAATTTCTTAGAAAAGTAGTAACTTTTACTTGAAGAGCTCTCTAAAATAGAGCCATATAAATTCGAACCAGTGATAAAAAAAAATGATGGAAAATGATAAAAAGTGAAGGAGGCTCGAAATAATGGGCCAAGTAGCAATTTGATGTAAAAACAGAACAAAACCAAACAAAAACCCTGGTAAACCAGCTATCAGTAGCTCATATTTGTAATCCTTCCTATACCGGATTTACAGCATGGCAGTTTGAAGCCAATCTGAGCAGAAAAGTCTATGAGATTCCATCTCCAAAATAACTAGAAAACGTCGAACAGGTTCTTTCTGGAGGCTGAATGAAAATTGTTAGCTTATTTTTTCCAGCTTCTAGTGACTATTAAAATTTCTTTCTTTGTGGTATATTCTATCACTAAAGCATATCACCATAACTGCTTTCATCACATCACCTGCTTTTATTACATCACCCCCTCTTGAATGAAATATACCTTTGCTTTGGTGAATGGAAACTCTTTTGTAAAAATACTCCCAACACACCTTTTCCCTCATTTATCTTATTTTTACGTTATGTACTAAATTTGTTTGCATTTAACCCAGCAGTTTATGTGTACAATGCATCTTAATCTGTGTCATCACTTCAACATCATCAACACCTTTGGCCCACTCCTTCCTTTACAGTTCTCAATTCTGTGGTATATACAATTAATACTTGCCTGTATTCTATCCCTTCCCTCTCCATTCTTTTACTCCTCCACTTGATTACAATTGCCCCTCTTAAAAGAATACATTTCCAGGCACTTATTTTGTTGGACTTTGACTTTTTAAAAAACTTTAGAGTTTTTTTTAAAGAATTATTTTATTTGCAGTCTCTATCATAGAGTCTAATCAACTTCAGTTAATTCATTTGTAACCCATGTCTCACCCGCGGCGTATGCTCCAGAAAATTATAGGCAAATTGTAGCTACTACAAATGAAGGAAATATTGAAACTATATTTCTCTGTGTTTAGTTTGAGGACAGTCATGATTGTATACATGAGGGATCTATTTGAATGATCCACCAGATGCCCTTCAGTAGATGAATGGATCAAGAAAATGTGGTACATATACACAATGGAATTCTATGCCTCCATCAGAAAGAATGACATTGCCCCATTTCTTAGGCAATGGAAAAACTTAAAAAATTATATTAAGTGAAGTAAGCCAGGCCCAAAGAAACACAGTCTCAAGATTCTTAATTAAATCTTCTCTGTCTTTACCACAAACATGCACAGCTACTAAGGATTAGAATGTAACTATTTCTTGGGAGACCATTGTTTAACCTACCATAATGATCCAGCAAAAATTAACTGTTTTGTGCATTCCTAAAGATAGCTAGCCTTGGAAAACTGTGGGTTATTTTTCAAATGTAAAATAAAGTGCTTTGCGTTGTCAGAAATTTCCAAAAGTAGAGAGACTTCCTTAGATCTGTGAGAAGATAGCAAACTGGATTTTTTTATTCCAGTCCTGGGGCATGAACTCAAGACCTGGGCACTGACCCAGAGTTTTCTCAAGGCTAGTCCTCTACCACTTGAGAATAGCTCCACTTTCAGCCTTTTTTGGTTTAGTGAAAATAACAGTCTGACACACATTCCTAACCAGACTGGCTTCAAACTATGAAACCATGAAACCATGATTCTCAGATCTCAGTTTAAATGTTATTTCCAATAGAATTAGTTTTGATTAAAAAGAAAATCACCTTACAGGAGAGTTCCGGGAAGATGGCAGAGTACAAGCTGGAGTCTAAACAAGCTCTCGCTTAGAAAGCAGTTTTAGAGTTCCAGTGAACAGTCCTAAGCCAGAGAATCACACCAAGTGTGCCATCACAGGACAGAGAGTCAGGCCAGAGAGGGAAAATTCAGGCAAGGAGACAGATCTGAGCTCTTGCCAGCAGCTGCCACGGCGGCAGCAGCGATGGCGGTGGAGACCACAGGCGCCCTACCTGAATCACAGAGAGTCTGAGACAAAGGAGCCAGATGCATGGGCGAGCGGATTCTACTCAACAGCAGCAATAACCGACAAAGAGCGGACATCTTCATCGTGCAGTTTGCAGACCAGAGACGAACCAGGAACCAAGACTCGGCATGAGTAGAAGCCTGACGTCCTCACTCCTTGTCAGGGAGCAGAGGAGGGAAGGCCACCCCTCCACCCCCAGTACCGGAGATATCCATCTTGGATACCGACAAAGTTTGGCGGAGCTGCTAGCTCCAACTCAAGCCTTGGAATAAAATGAGTCATTTAGCAGGTCAAAACAACTTAACGGCGGCGTGACCTGCCAGACTCAGCTCCACCCAGGGAAAAGTCACCCAGCTTGGGCGCCAGCCCTAGGAGTAGCTTTCTTCACTGGGTAATAAGAGCCAGAGGCTGCCCCTCCCTTTAGCAGCATCGACAATCAATTGAAATTCAGAAACCTTGAGAATGGCTCCAGCCTGGGCTCTGTGAGTTTTTCACAAACTAGCCCCTGGGAAAATCTACTGTTTGTCGAAAGGCCTCAACTCTACCCAGAACCTAGCCTCATCACTGCATCTCCCTCTTTTGTGATACTCAAAGCAGATCTGCCTCCTATTGAACTAGCCTGGGAGGAGGATCGTAAAATCCTAGGTAAAGCAGAGCATTTTTCTGCCTGTTCGAACAAACTGACTTGAGAAACCAACCAAGCCATAGGACCACAAGCAGATCAGAGACTCCAATAAGACTCTGGTTACTGACACAAGTGAGATAGAGGATTTTTCCCATCCCTCCCAAAAAAATGAAAGAACTTTCCTTCTTCTTCTTCTTCTTCTTCTTCTTCTTCTTCTTCTTCTTCTTCTTCTTCTTCTTCTTCTTCTTCTTCTTCTTCTTCTTCTTCTTCTTCTTCTTCTTCTTCTTCTTCTTCTTCTTCTTCTTCTTCTTCTTCTTCTTCTTCTTCTTCTTCTTCTTCTTTTTTTCTTCTTCTTCTTCTTCTTCTTCTTCTTCTTCTTCTTCTTCTTCTTCTTCTTCTTCTTCTTCTTCTTCTTCTTCTTCTTCTTTGGTACCTTATATATATAAAAAAATTTTCTTTTCTAAAACTTTTTTTAATCTTTAATTTTTGCCTTTTTTGAAAAAAATTGTTTTCCAGTAACTTAATTTTCCTCTTATAATTTTTATTTTAGTGATACGAGGGTGTGCGTTTTTCTTTCTTTTTTTTTTCTTTCTCTTTTTTTCTTCAATTATTTTTTGTTTTTTGTTTAGCTCTACTGAAGTTCTGATCTTTTTTTCTTCCTTTCTTATCCTTTTCACCATTCCCTCTCTTTCGTTCTACTTTAAGCAACTTAATTCTTGTCCTGCACATCCTCAGATAAACCTGTAGTTGTCTCTTAGACCCTGTCCCACATTGTGTACACACTTAATCCACAAATTTATTACTCAATTCAAAACTTCTGAGACTTAAATTCTTTAATAGCAGTACTAACTCTTTATACCTATATAATATTTCAAGCATATTTATTTTTAAGTTATTCACATCTCCTTTATATCCCTCCCTGTCTCTCAATATATTCACGTTCTTCTCTAGATTGTTTTCGATTCTGCAGAATATTATTAATTTTTACTTTTCTATTTTTTCTGGTCTCTTTTCTTTTCCCTTTCCCTTTCATCTTTTTTTCTCTCGCTCTACTTTCATCCTACCCAACCTATTTCCTGCTTTGAGAGTAGGACTTAGTTAACTCTACCTGTGCCTACCCACATCAATCTATTCCTATTTTTTACCCACATCTCTAACTAAATCTAATAATTTTTGGTTTCCAAATTCTACTTTGTGGTTCGTAGCCCCTTACTATATAGTTGTTTGATGTTGAATAGATGTATCTGTTTAACTACATGGTATCTGTAGACTATTGACTGCAAATTCAGACTTTGGTTGATGGTTACTTTAAGATAGTGTTCTAGCACAAAACTGGTGCTATTTTCATCTCAAATGGGCAGAGGAAGCCGTGAAAACACAAGATAAATGGTAAGTCCGGGTATCTCAATTCCAAATCTTGATAATCAGGGGACAGAACAGATAATGAATAATCCAGAGGAGAGTTCCCAAATAGCTATACAAACACTGCTGGCTAACATGTTAAATGAAAAGATTGAAAACATAAAAAGGACTCTGTAGAGCGTGATAGGGAGAGAGAGGAGGCAATCCAAAAGTTTATTCAGGAATATCATAAGCGTGAGGAAGCTACTCAAAAACTGATAAAGGATTTGTGTGAGCAGCTTGAGAATAATCAAAGAGAAAGGCAGGAATGGCGTGAGCAGGCTGAGAACACTCAAAGAGAACTACAGGAATCCCACGAACGGGAGGAAGCTAATCAAAGAGGAATCCAGGAATTGAGAGAGCAGGAAGCGAATACATAAAGATCATTAAAGGCATTCATGGAATCCATTAACAAAGAGCTGAAGGAAGTCAGGGAGACCATAAAGGGAATGCTGAATGGCATCCAACAGAAGGAATGGGAGTCCAAGGAAACCATAACCAATCAACTAAGTGATTTGAGAATAAACACTGAACACCAAAAAAAAGGAAGTAAAGAAATCCATACACGATCTAAAACAAAGCTTCAACAAAGAATTTGAAGCCATCAAAGCTGACCAATTAGAAGGAAAAGAGTTAAAAAAACAAAGTAGAAACTCTTGACAGCAGGTTAGACCATGCAGAAGATCGAATCTCAGGGATTGAAGTGAGCCAAGATATTATAGAGAACGAACGTACAACCATCCAAGACAAGTCCAAGAAATATGATAGATCTATCCAACACTTGGAAGACACCATCAGAAGGCATAATCTAAGGGTAATGGGGGTAGAGGAGCACCGAGAAACAGAAGTTAATGGTCTAGGAAATTTGTTTAACAGGATCCTAGCAGATAACTTCCCAAACCTGCAAAAAGATAGGCCTATTCATATACAAGAAGCTTTTAGATCCCCAAATAGACCAGAGCAGAATAGGACATCCCACCGTCACATTATAATCCACACAGGATCAACTCAGACCAAGGAAAAGATCCTTAAAGTTGTAAAGGAGAAAAGATTAATCAGCTATAAAGGGAAAACAATAAGAATCACCTCAGATTTCTCAGCAGAGACAATCAGAGCAAGAAGAGCCTGAAATGATGTATGCCATGCCCTAAAAACAAACAACTATCAACCAAGAATACTCTACCCAGCTAAACTCTCCTTCATAACTGAAGGCCAAATAAAAGTCTTCCATAGCAAAGAAAAATTGAAACAAAACATCTCCACCAAACCAGCCCTACAAAAGATTCTTAAAGATGTCCTACACATAGAAAACCAACAAGACCACAATAAAAGCCAAGAAACTGCACCCAAACTGAGAATCCAAGAATCATAGGAAGAACGCAGTTTTCGCAGCCCCCAAGAAGGTGGATAACATGCTAGGAACTCCCAAATACCTCTAAGTCCTATGTCTTAATGTTAACGGACTTAACATTAAAAAACAAGATCCGTCTATCTGCTGCCTCCAGGAGTCACATCTTGCCCGTAAAAAAAAACAACAACACATTTTCAATGTTAAAATCTGGAACAAAATCTACCAAGCAAACGGCCCCCATAAACAGGCGGCAGTTGCAATCCTAATATCAGATAAAATAGACTTCAAATTAAAATTCGTGAGAAGAGATAAAAAAAAAGGTCGCTACATACTAATTAAGGGATCTCTCCTTCAAGAGGATATTATAATTCTAAATATCCATTCGGCAAACAATGGAGCACACAAATTTATCCAAGAAACACTACTTTCCCTCAAATCCCATATAGATCCAAAGACATTAATTGATCAACTCGGCAAAAACTCAATAGAGAAACCGCAGATCAAAACATCTGCATAGATCAACTAGACTTAACAGACATCTACCTAACATTTGACCCAGCATCATCAGAATACACGTTTTTCTCAGCAGCCCATGGAACGTTTTCTAAAATAGACCACATTTTAGGCCACAGAGCAAATTTTCCTAAATTCAGAAACATTGAAGTTATACCTTGCATTCTCTCTGACCACAAGGGAATAAAATTAGAACTCAACTCCAAAAGCCACCAAAGAAAGTCCGATAACATATGGAGGCTGAACAACACAATGCTGAATCACGAGTGGGTCATGGAAGAGATTAGAAAGGAAATTCAAATGTTCATGCTATTCCACAAAAATGAACACAAAAATTACCAGCTCCTCTGGGACACAGCAAAGGCAGTACTCAGAGACAAGTTTATAGCTCTGAGCTCCTATATCAACAAATTGGAGAGATCTGAAACCAACAATTTAATGACAAATCTAAACCGCCTTGAAAAAGAGCAGCAAGATAAACCCCAATCCATTTGATGGAAAGAAATAATTAAAATTATATCAGAATTAAATGAATTAGAATCCAAAAAAAACTATAGAAACAATCAACAAAACAAAGAGTTGGTTCTTCGAAAAAATTAACAAAATTGACAGACCCTTAGCAAATCTTATCAGAAAAAGAAGACAATAGACACAAATAAATAAACTCAGAGATGAGAATGGAAACATCACCATGGAAACAACCAAGATTCAGAACATTATAAGGGAATACTTCTCAAAACTTTATGCTAATAAGTTTGACACCATGACAGAAATGGATCGTTTCCTAACAAATATTGACATGCCAAAACTAAACCAAGATGAGTTAAACCATCTTAACAGGCCCATATCAAGCATGGAAATAGAAACAGCAATAAGAGACCTCCCAGCTAAGAAAAGTCCAGGACCAGATGGTTTTACAGCGGAATTTTACAAGGCCTTCAAAGTCGAGCTTCCACCAATACTCCTCCAACACTTCAATGAAATTGAAAGAGAAAGTTCACTACCGAACACATTCTATGAAGCCATCATCACACTCATCCCAAAACCAGGCAGAACTCATCAAACAAAGAGAGCTATAGACCCATTTCTTTGATGACCATTGATGCAAAACTTCTCAACAAAATTTCAGCCAAACTCCTTCAATAATTCATCCAAAATATCATACACCACGATCAAACAGGATTCATTTCAGGGATGCAAAGCTGGTCCAATATATGCAAATCAATTAATATTATTCATCACATCAACAGGAACAAGGATAAGAACCACATAGTTATCTCAATAGACGCAGAAAAAGCATTCAACAAGATCCAACACCCCTTTATGATGAAGGTTTTGGAAAAATTAGGAATCCATGGAACATTCCTCAATACAATGAATGCTGTATATGACAAACCTACAGCCAGCATTATACCTAATTGTGAAAAACCAAAGCTATTTCCTCTTAACTTAGGAACAAGGCAAGGATGTCCACTCTCTCCACTTCTCTTCAATCTAGTATTAGAATACCTAGCTACAGCAATAAGACAAGAGTCAGACATAAAGAGGATCCAAATAGGGAAATGAGAAATAAAATTCTCCCTCTTTGCAGAGGACATGATCTTTTATTTAAAGAATCCCATAGACTCCACTCCCAAATTACTCAAGCTGATTCAACACTTTGGCGAAATAGCAGGGTATAAAATTAACCCCCCAAAATCAATGGCTTTTCTGTATGCCAACAATGAGAAAAGTGTGGCTGAAATTAGGAAAGCAACTCCATTTGTAATAGCCCCACAAAAAATAAAATACCTAGGAATTAACTTAACCAAAGAAGTGAAGGACCTCTATGATGAAAACTTTAAAAGCTTGAAAAAGGAAATCAAAACAGAACCTAGAAAGTGGTAAAAACTCCCTTGCTTCTGGATTGAAAAGATTAACATCGTGAAAATGACAATACTTCCCAATGCTATCTACAAATTCAATGCGCTACCTATCGAAATTCCAACCTAATTCTTCAAGGAAAAGAAGAGGCAATCAAAAATTCATATGGAACTATAAAAGACCCCGAATAGCAAAAAACGCTCCTCAACGGAAAGAACACTGCTGGAGGAATATCAATACCAAATTTCAAACTCTACTATAAAGCCATAGTAATCAATACAGCTTGGTATTGGCACAAGAACAGACCTCAGGACCAATGGAATAGAATTGAAAACCCAGAAATGAACCTACAGACCTATAGCCATCTAATCTTCGATAACGGAGCTAAAACAATAGAATGGAACAAAGACAGCCTCTTCAGTAAATGGTGCTGGCAAAATTGATTAACAACTTGTGGAAAATTAAGCTAGATCCTTATATATCACCCTGCACCAGAATCAACTCCAAATGGATCAAAGACCTCGAAGTCAAAGCAGACACTCTGAAGACTTTACAGGATGGAATAAGAGAAACCCTAGGTCTCCTTGTCTCACGCCCAAATTTTCTGAATAAGGACCCGGAAACACAACAAATCAAAGAAAGATTGGACAAATGGGATTGCATGAAGTTGCAGAGCTTCTGCATGGCAAAGGACATAGCTAGCAAGATCAATAGAAAGCCTACGGATTGGGAGAAGATCTTCACTAGCCATACAACAGACAAGGGTCTCATATCTAAAATATACTTGGAACTCAAAAAATTAAATCCCCCAACACCAAATCATCAATAAATAAGTGGGCTAAAGACTTAAAGTGAAACTTCTCTGAAGAAGAAAGAAGGATGGCCAATAGACACATGAAGAATTGCTCAACCTCCCTAGCCATAAAATAAATGCAAATCAAAACACCATTGCGATACCTACCACCTAACTCCAGTTAGAATGGCAAAAATCAAGAACTCTAACAACAACAGATGCTGGAGGGGATGTGGACAGAAGGGAACCTTACTTCATTGTTGGTTGGAGTGTAAACTTGTTCAACCACTTTGGAAAGCAGTATGGAGGTTCCTCAAAAGACTTCACATAGAGCTCCCCTATGACCCAGTAATCCCAATTTTGGGCATTTACCCAAATGTTTACAAACAAGACTACACTAAAGCTACCAGCACAACTATGTTTATTGCAGCATTATTTACCATAGCTAATATCTTGAACCAACCCAGATGCTCCTCAGTAGATGAATGGATCAAGAAAATGTGGTATATATACACAATGGAATTCTATGCCTCCATCAAAAAGAATGACATTGACCCATTTGGTACGAAATGGAAAAACTTGGGAAAAATTATATTAAGTGAAGTAAGCCAAGCCCAAAGAAACATAGGTCCATGGTTTCCCTTATTTGCAATATCTATTTTATATATGAGTCAAGCGGAAAAGGTCAGATACTGTGATGTTAGGAAAATGAACCCTTAGATATGTATTTTAATATTTTTTTTCTTTCATGAATTTGTTTCTAATGCATATATAAGATTATTTCTTTGTTGCTTTGTATGTCCCTCCCCCACAGTATAACCCATGCTTTCACTATATTTGATGCCAGTATAACTTGTGGAGGAGATGGGGAAAAACAAGTCGTTTAAGGATACAGGTGGACCTGTTGTAACAATGAGAAGTACAAGTTGTCATGTCAAAAATGAGCTTTACAACGTTGGTGTGGGGGGGGAGGATGGGTGGGGGTTGGGGGGAGGCTGGGAAGGGATGTGAAGGGTAAACAAAGGAGGAGGCTGTATGCATTATCCTGCCCATGTAATTGTAATCCTTCTGTACAATATGTACATAAAAAAATAAAATAAAAATAAAATGATAACAAATCACCTTATAGTTCAATTGTCATGCACCATATCTTTCAAAGTTTATTGATGTAAACTCTATCAAAATTTAAAATTTATTTGTTATTACTAGGGAATGAACTACTGGTGTAGCTGATTTCCATGATACTCGCTCCAAACACAAGACAATTGTAAGGTAAGAAATTCAATAATTAACAATAGTTAAAGGCCAATAAAAAGTCTGAATATCCTTATAAATGCACTATTAATATTCAACCTAAGAAAAACTTGAAAATTTCTAAAGTGTGTGTTATGAAACTATGCAAGGATGAAAAATATGCCTGAACAATGCTCCAAAGGAACACATTAAACCAAATGATAGTATTATAAGCCTATTAAAATGGCCCAATTCCAAAGCATTCAGTACAACAAATGGTGAAGGCCATGAATAGAAACTTACTCATTGCCAGTGAGAATGCAATTATATAAGTATGCTGGGAGTAAGGGTCATGATGACAAGGGTATATGGTGAAAATATTTAGCTTTGTCAGAAATCATGTTCTTCACTGTTTACACAGAAATGCTAAAAATTCCTCTAAAACAAAATTAGAATGTGGGCGTTCCCAACAAGTTAATCCATAGTAGTCTAAACATGGAAAGAACCAAGATGCCCTTCAGTAACTAACTGAATGGATAAGCTGTGACCCATCAAGTGTAGTAATCTGTGATAAAATATAAATGAGTATCTAGCAATAGCCATGAGGGAAAGTTAAGCAATCACTAGTTAAAAGAAAACAATTGGAATATTACATATGTATGTACTATTTCTTAAATGTATGTACCCTTTCCAACTACATGGCATAAAAAGGCAAAACCATGAAGACAGTAGAAAAGTCAGTAGTTACCAAGGGCCAAGGGACAGAGTGGAGAAATGAGAAGGCAGATAAAGAGAAATAGATTGATGCTGTCATGGTAGATTCATGGTGATGTTCATTCCATGAATGTGAATAAATTTATACCAAGAGTAAATCCTGATGGAACCTGTGGGGGATACCAGTTGATAATGATGTGTCATTTGGAACAATGTACCACTCAGAAGATACTGATAGTGTGGGAGGCCATGGATATTTACGGAGAGGTTATATAGGGAATCTCTGTATCTTCTACTCAATATTTTTTGCCATGAAGTATGAAACCAAAAAAAACTTATTTATAAAAAAATACAACTGCTCACACACAAACATTTGCATGCTTTAGTTCAAAATATGGTAATATGAAAGAATAAGTTTACAGCCACAACTCATTTTTTAAAGCTAGTTTATCTCCAATTGTATGAATGTTTTATTACTGTTATTATAAATGCCCTTTAATATAGGCCTTCTTGTTTATTATCATGGATAGTTCTGAAGTGAAATGAAAAGCAACAGCACCTTGACAAGCTTACAGACTTTAAAATTATTCGAATGGGTGAATGAAATGAGTGCTGCAAAGCTTTATCGACATTGGTAGGTTGCTTTACTCTAAAATGATATTAATAAGCCACTTCAAAAGCTACACCAAGTATATCATGTAAATTTCTGTCAGTTTTTGCAAGTGGACAACTTTTGGACCTTAGGCATAAATAAAATACATTGCCCTGCAAAACTTGAGCCAATGCTTTTACTAGCAACTTCACAGATTCCTAAAACTGCCTTCTAAGAGTTAGTAATCCTTAAGTGAGTGAGTGTGTGTGTGTGTGTGTGTGTGTGTGTGTGTGTTCGGACACACGTGACTGGATGCATGTGGGTGCGTGCACCTGCACGTGTGTGTTATTTCAAACTGTAAAAGTGCTTTTTATGAAAGTAGTAAGGGAACTTTTATTATGTGTTAGGTACTTCAACATCTCACTTAATCTTAAGAGTTCAGAATTGTCACCTACTTATCTTCAATTTAAACATCAGCAAATTTGATATGGATTCACATAACATTGAGCACTATGTGCGGGACACTGTTTCAATTATTTTCTTGTATATTGACATTTAATTTCTAATTTTACCAGTATTGGAAAGATGGGTATGTCCCATTACTCCATTTTGCAGATGAGAAAACTGAAGATCAAACAGATCATTGAAAGTAAGAGAAACTGATTGGAGACACATGACATCTGTTTGGATTCTGTGACTTTAACCAAAAAAGCAGTTCAACGTAAAGAATAGCAAGTGGATACCCAGTATGGAATGTAATCATCCCAGGTGCTTTTCAATGGACAAATGAATCAAGAAAATGTGGTATATATATACAATGAAACCTGTAAGTAAACACGGAATGATAGGCAAGTGGCAGATTCAAGGGAATACTTAAGGACTCAAAATGCCTTAGAAAGGTAAAGTGATAGCCTAACAAAATAAACACCAAGAAACATAACTGCAAGAGGTAGGTGGGGCCAAGGAGAGACCAGTAAACAAATGAAGAGTAGAAGGGGAGAATGAAATTGACTTCCATGTACATTTCAAACAACTAAGATAAGGAAGAACAACTAAGTAAATGTCAGGAGGGATGAGTGAGAATGCAGAAGAACAATGATCAAGATGAGTTGTATTCATAAATTGCTTGGTTAAATGGCAACTCATATGTTCAACTGGAGATGATAAAAAATAAATTACAGAGTTCAAGGATCACAATGAGTTGGAAATAAACAACCTACCACTTCTGTTCAGCATATATTTTGCTACACCTATATTTTTGATCCTTGAACTCTGTCATCGTTTTAGTCATTTTCTCATTTTAGTGAAAATTTGTATGTTACTGTTATTTCCCAACTGTCAGAGTATTAGGATAAAATCAGGGAGTATTAGGATAAAATCAGGGAGTAACAATAATATATAGGGAATTAGGATAAACTGTTTCATCTAAGTTGAAATGACACATTATTTTTAGCTCCACCAAACAAGTATTTAATTCTGATTTGGATATTTACATTAAGCACTTTTAAGATAACCTCTTGTCTCCTTGCACCATAATCCCCAGGGAAAGTTTGAAAATGTTTTCTTTGTTTCTCTGTTAAAGAGACAAATAACAAAGGAAAATGTGACATTACCATAGAAGTCTGAGTAAATATTTTAATGTAAGTTGTGAGAGAATTTGAGTTATTATACAATAAAATATGTAAGACCTCACCACGAGGAGATCCGAAGATAGCACTGGTGACCAAGATGGCATCAGGAAAGTAGGGAAATGCCACAGCTCTCTCCAACTAAAACAAGAGTTCAAGTTCGAACTCTTAATTTCCCCAAGAGACTGACAAAAACAAAAAGACAAACACCCAGAGAAAAACAGGAGGCAGAAAAAAAGAAAGAGAATGTAAAGGAAGAATTTCAGAACTGAGAAGCACAAAGACTTCTCCCCCAGTCTTTACTGGCTGCATGGCAACACACAAAGCTGTGGCCAGCCCAGCCCGGCGAGGGCTGCCAGAGTCCCCAGAGACACAGGGGGCTGTCTGAAAAATCACCCTCGCAGAAGATGCCTGAGGTACCAGTGTTGGACCTGCTGATTGCAACGAACAGAGAAACTTCTGAGCTGGGAGCTTGCACAAAGATACTACTCCCACCCCTCACTCTCCGAACAAAGGGGCTCAATCCCAACAAAGCCACTCGGCCACACAGAAGTAATCCCAGAAATACACAGGTCACCCACAGTAGGCCAGATCAGAATACCTGGAAGGTATTGAAACTGATCCGGAGAGCACAAACAGAGACAAAACCCAACGCTCAGAACCTGCATGGAGACACCTCCCTCACCTCTCAGCCAGAGGCCTATCCCAGGGAACCGACCCAAACAGCATCAACAGAGGCAGAAACAGAGGAGAAACACGCAGAGCCACCACCACCCAGCCAAGCCCACAAACATCTCAACTGAACTCTGATTGCAGCGGCAACCAGAGACCTACAGCAAACAGAAACAACAACTATCTCCAGGGTGAGTACCCCAGAGGGGACAATGTATCCCTCAAGGGAGAATACAGAAGGTGGGAACCCCTAGACCTTGACCCAGACCCATACCCCAACACCTGGACTACAGGACCCACTAAAACTGGGAACTGTTCAAGAGCTATATCAGCCTGAGAAGCACATCCAGCCAACCAGGCTATATCAAGAGTGCCCATGGAATACTTTAAGTTATTTAGAAGGAGAGATTGGAGGAAGATGGTAGAAGAGAAGCTGGAGGCTAAAAAAGCTCTCCCATAGAAAGCAGTTTTAGTGTTCAAGTGAAGAGTCCTAGGCTAAAGAATCACACCAAATGTGCCATCACAGTACAGAGAGTTTGGCCAGAGAGGTAAAATCCAGGCAAGGAGGCAGATCTGAGCACATACCAGTAGCCCTAGCTGTGACGGAAGTGGCGGCTGCCTCAGCTGCCATGCCTACAGACAGTCTCCGGGACAAAGGCACCAGACACAGCAGGCGAGCAGATTCCACTCAACACCAGCAAGAACTGACAAGGATCAAATATCTTTATCCTGCTGATCACAGATGAAAGATGGCCCAGGAATCAAGATTCTTGTGAGTAGAATCCTGACATCCTCAATCCTTCTCAGAGTGCAGAGGAGGGAAGGACTCCACTCCCCCACCACCGGAGATCTCCATCTTTGATACTGACAAAGGCCCAGCTGAGCAGCTAGCTCCAATTCAGGCCTTGGAAGAAAACAAAAGAGTCATTTACCAGGTCACAGGAACCTGACCTGCCCTGCCAGGCTCAGCTCAACCAAGGGGAAAGTCATCCCACCCAGGCAGAGGAAGCTCTCCCAGCCACCAAGAGTGACTTTCTTACTTGGTAAACAGAGCCAGAGACTGCCCCTCCCTAGAGCAGCTTAGACAAATAATTAAAATTCACTAACTATAAACCCTGAGAATGACTCCAGGCTGGGTTCTGTGAGTATCTCAGGAGCTAGTCTCCCAGGGAAAAGCTACTGTTTCCTGAAAGACCTCAACCCTACCCAGAACCTAGACTCATCACAGCATCTCCAAAATAGAGGAAACTGCCATCTCCCTCTTTTGTGATACTCAAAGCAGATCTCCCTACTACTGAACTAGCCTGGAGGGAGCATCACATAATCCAAGGTAATGCAGAACATTTTTTTGCCTATTCGAACAAACTGACTTAAACCAATCAAGCAACAGGAATACCAAACACCACAAACAGACCAGAGACTACAGTAAGAGACTGATTGTGGACACAGGAGACATACAGGATCTTCCCAACCTCACCCCTCCGAAAATAATCAAACAATTCTTTTTTGTACCATTTTTAAAATTTTTCTATTAAAAATTGTTTTCTATTAATCATTTTTTCTCTCATACTTTTTATTTTTGGTGTATATGTTTGTGTGCTTTTTAAAAAATCTCTTCATATCTTTTGGTCCTTTTTAAAAATTCTTTTCATTTTTTTCTCTTTATTTTTTACATAGCTTAATTGCATTCTGCTCATCCCCAGATATGCAGTCGTCGTTGATTTTTAGAACTTATCCCCCCTTGTGTACATCTTCAATCTAGAAATTTATTACCCATTTCACAACCTCTTTGGCTTAACTTCTTAATATCAGTATTGTCTCTTTATACCTATATAATTTTCCAACTATTAATTTTAAGAATTATTACTTTTCAGTTTTTCATATTGCCTTTCTATCTCCCTTCCTCTCATCCTACCCTTTTCTTATCTCAATATCATTTCTTTAAACTTACATCATTTTAAGTGTTTCACTTTTTAAATTTTGGTTTTCCAGTTTTTTTTCTTTTTTTTCCAAACCTCTCTCCTATCATTCTGTACAATCAATTTCCCTCTCTGAGATTAGGACTTGGTTAAATTCACTCTTTTTACCTCTCCATAGCCCTCTAATCCTATTTTTCCACACATTTCTCCCTAAACTTAATAATTTCTAATTTGCCATATTCTTCTTTGCTATTCTTAGCCCATTAATCCTTAGCTGTTAGATGTTAGATAGATTGTATCTGTTGAACTGGATTGGATCTGCAGCCATTTTGACTGTGCAACTATAGGACTCTGGTTGATGCTTACCTTGACATAGTGTTCTAGCACAAACCTTGTGTTACTTTAATAACAAATGGGCAGGACAAGCCAGAAAAACACAAGAAAAATGGCAAGCCTAGGTAGCTCAACGCCCACTCGTGATAATCAGGTGACAGAACAGTTAATGAATAACCTAGAGGAGAGTTGCCAAAAAGGTCTACAAACATGACTGGTAAACATGGTGAATGAAAAGATTGAAAACCTGCAAAGGACTCAGTGTGAGCATGATAGGGAGCAAGAGGAGTGAAACCAAAGATTAATACAGGAAACTCATGAGCATGAGGAAGCTACACAAAGATTAATACAGGAATTGAGCGAGCAGGTTTGCACAGCAAAAGACAAAGAAATTGTGTAAGCACGCTGAGAACAAACATAGAGAAAGACAGGATTGGGTGAGTAGGCCGAGAACATTCAAAGAGAAACACAGGAATTGTGTGAGCAGGCTGAGAACAGTCAAAGACAACTAGAGAATTGCATGAATATGAGGAAGCTAACCAATGGGTAACACAGGAATGGCGAGAGCAGGATGAGAATAGACAATGATGAATAGAGACATTCATGGAATCCATAAACAGACAGCTGAAAGAATTCAGGGAGACAACACAGAGAATGTTGAATAGAGCCTGACAGAAGGAATGGGAGTACAAGGAAATCATAACTAATCAACTAAGTGATTTGAGAATAAACACGGAACACCAAATTAAGGAAGTAAAGAAGTTCATACAAGATCTAAAACAAAGCTCCAACAAAGAATTTGAAGCCATCAGAGCCGACCAATTAGAAGGAAAAGAAATTTAAAAAAGTAGAAAGTCTTAAGAGTAATTTAGACAATGCAGAAAATCGAATATGGGGGATTGAAAACAGCTTAGATATTATAGAGAAAGAACATGCAATTATCCAAGACAAATCCAAGAAATATTATAGAACTATTCAACATTTGGAAGACACCATCAGAAAGCCTAATCTGAGGACAATGGGTGTAGAGGAGCACCTAGAGACAGCAGTTGATGGTCTAGGAAATTTGTTTAACAGGATCCTAGCAGAGAATTTCCCAAACATGCAAAAAGATAGGCCTATTCAGATACAAGAAGCTTTTAGAACCCCAAATAGACCAGACCAGAACAGGACATTCCACCATCACATTATAATCTACACAGGTTCAATTCAGACCAAGGAAAAGATCCTTAAAGCTGTCAAGGAGAAAAGATCAATCACCTATGAAGGGAAATCAATTAAAATCACCTCAGGTTACTCAGCAGACACAATTAAAGCCAGACGAGCCTGGAATGATGTATGCCATGCCCTAAAGACAACTATCAACCAAGAATACTGCACCCAGCTAAACTCTCCTTCATAATCGAAGGTCAAATAAAAACCTTCCATAGCAAAGAAAAATTGAAACAATACATCTCCACCAAACCAGCCCTATATAAGTTACTTAAAGATGTCCTATGCATAGAAAACCAACAAGACTCACAATAAAGGCTAAGAAAATGCACCGAAACTGAGGATCCAAGAACCATAGGAAGAACCCAGTTGTTGGAGCCCCCAAGGTGCATAACATCTCAGGAACTCCAAAATACCTCTAAGTCCTAACTCTCAACATGAACGGACTTAATTCTCCAATTAAGTGACATAGACTGTCTAGTTGAATTAAAAAGCAAGATCCTTCTATCTGCTGCCATCAGGAGTCACACCGTGCCCATATAAACAAACACGTTTTGGTGAAAGTGAACGGCTAGAACAAGATCTACCAAGCAAATTCCCCCGCCCCCCATAAACAGGCAGGAGTTGCAATCCTAATATCAGATAAAATAGACTTCAAATTAAAAGTAGTGAGAAGATATAAAGAAGGTCATTACATACTAATTAAGGTATCTCTCATACAGGACAATACTAAAAATGTAAATATCTATTTGCCAAACAACGGAGCAACCAAATTTATCCAAGAAACACTACATTCCCTCAGAGCTCACCTTGATACAAAGACATTAATTCTTGGTTACTTTAACACACCATTCTCCCTACTAGATAGATCAACTCGGCAAAAACTCAACAGAGAAACCACACATCTAAATAACTGCATAGATCAACTAGATTTAACAGATATGTACCGTACATTTCACCCAGGAGCATCAGAATACACGTTTAATTCAGCAGCATATAGAACATTTTCTAAAATAGACCACACTTTAGGTGACAAAGCAAATTTGTCCAAATTCAGAAACATTGAAGTTATACCTTGCATTCAAAAGCCACCAAAGAAAGTCCAGTAACACATGGAGGCTGAACAACACACTGCTGAATCACTAGTGGGTCATGGAAGAGATTAGAAAAGAACTTCAAATGTTTGTGATATTCAACAAAATTGAAAACACAAATTAACAGCTCCTCTGGGACACAGCAAATGCAGTACTCAGAGGCAAGTTTATAGCTCTGAGTTCCTACATCAAAAAATTGAAGAGATCTGAAACCAACAATTTAATCAGACATCTGAACCTCCTTGAAAAAGAGCAGCAAGAAAAACTCCAATTCATTCATCTGTCTTTCACTATATTTGATGTCAGTATAACTTGTGGAGGACATGGGGAAAAACCAGTTGTTTAAGGATACAGGTGGACCTGTTGCAACAATGAGAAGTACAAGTTGTCATGTCCAAAACGAGCTTTACAATATAGGTGCGGGGGGGGGGGGTAGGGAGGGAGGGAGAAGAGGGGGAAGGAGGAAGGAGAAGGATTGGGATTGGGGGGGAGGGGGGAGGCTGGGAAGGGAGGTGAAGGGTACACAGAGGAGGAGGCTGCAATGTTTGGTAAGAAATGTACGCATTATCCTGCCCATGTAATTGTAACCCCTCTGTACAGTATGTTCACAAATACAATAAAATTAAATTTAAAAAAAAGAAAAACTCCAATTTAGTAGATGGAAAGATGTAATTAAAATTAAATCAGAAGTAAGCAAATTAGAATCCAAAAAAACCCATAGAATGGATTAACAAAACAAAGAGTTGGTTCTTCGAAAAAATTAACAAAATTGAGACACCCTTAGCAAATCTTATCAGAAAAAGAAGAGAACAAACCCAAATAAACAAACTCAGAGATGAGAATGGAAACATCATCACAGAAACAACCAAGATTCAGAATATTATAAGGGAATACTTCTCAAACATTTATGCTAATAAGTTTGAGAACTTCGCAGAAATGGACCTTTCCTAGCATATATCAACATGCTGAAACTAATCCAACATGAGTTAAACCATGTTTACAGGCCCATATCAATCATTGAAATAGAAACCGCAATAAGATACCTCCTCTCTAAGAAAAGCCCAGAACGGATGGGTTTACAGCGGAATTCTTAAAGGCCTTCAAAGAAGAGCTCACACCAATAATCATCCAACTCTTCAATGAAGTGGAAAGAGAAAGTTTACTACAAAACTCATTCTATGAATCAACCATAATCCTCATCACAAAACCAGGCAGGAACTCATCAAAGAAAGAGAATTATACACCCATTTCTTTGATGAACATTGATGCAAAATTTCTCAACAAAATTTTTGGCCAATCGACTTCAACAATTCATCCAAAAAATCATAAACAACGATCAAATTGGTTCCATTTCATGTTTGTAAAGCTGATTCAATATACATAAATCAATTATTATAATTCATCACCTCAACAAGAGCAAAGATAAGAACCACGTGGTTATCTCAATAGATGCAGAAAAAGCATTTGAGAAGATCCAACACCCATTTATGATGAAGATTCTGGAAAAATTAGGAATCCAGGGAACACTCCTTAATACAATAAAGGCTGTATATGACAAACCTACAGGCAGCCTTGTACTTAATGTTGTAAAACTAATGTCTTTTCTTCCTCATTCAGGAACGAGATAAGGATATCCAGTCTCTCCACTTCTCTTCAATTTAGTAGTAGAATGCCTAGCTACAGGAATAAGAAAATATGCAAATATAAAAGGGGTCCAAATAGGGAAAGATGAAGTATAACTCTCCCTCTTTGCAGGTGACATGATCTTGAATTTAGAGAATCCCACGGACCTAATCCCAAATTACTCAAGCTGATTCAAAACTTTGGCAAAGTAGCAGGGTATGAAATGAACCCTCAAAAAACAATGGCTTTTCTCTATGCCAACAATGAGAAAAACGTGGCTGAAATCAGGAAAGCAACTCCATTCTTAATAGCCCCACAAAGAATAAAATACCTAGGGATTCACTTAACAAAAGAAGTGAAGGACCTCTATGATGAAAATTTAAAAACCGGATAAAGGAATCAAAACAGTTCTAAATCTAAGATTGCAGCATCCATATTCCAGAACATGCCTACAGAACTAGGTATAAACTACATCGACTGTTTTTCCTTCAGTGACCTAGCTGTAAGAAAGCCCCCATTTGGTCACAGGTGTGGATTGTAGGAAAAAAGACAATTCAGTATAAAGAAAATCAAAGGATCTGGGACACTTACAGAAATTCTGGACATCACTTCCACTTGAGGAGTTGCTGTGCAGGCCCAATATTGGATCTTAAGCAAAATTTGGGATTACAAAAATTAAAACCCAAAGTCTAGTAACCTCTAAAAGGCCTGGTTAATTCCTTAGTCCTCACACCTGATACTGTGATCTAGTGGGAAAACCAGAGGGAAGATTTCCAGCTATTGCAGACATCTTCCTTGGTGAATTATGAGCTTTCAACTCAGTCAGGTGGGTCCAGCAGACTTGGCTCAGGTCAATAAAACTGAGTGTAGAAGTTTGAATCTCCATACAGTGAATGGAATTTTGGCCTCGTACTACGCAGTTTGGGCGACCTTGGGTAGCTGTGGACAAGAAGTCTCTTTTTAATAGCCTGTCATTTGTGCATGGAAACATAATAACTAGCATCAGTGGTCACCCCAAGGAGGAACAAGAGAGCCACACTAGAGGGACGGAGGTCAAGCTCATACCGTCATTTTATGCTGCTTGAATTGACATGTTCTGCATGTATTTAGTAATTGACGAGTAAAAATTAATATTACATATAGAATTTTAATTCCTCTTTGTTTCTGTCTTTATTAGATTATTTTTCGAAGGGAGAAATTTTGAGTATCCTAGATCAGAAGATCCACTGCATTGGGGAAAGATCGGGGAGTCAATAAAGCCCACTATTAACCAGTTATGAGACCAACAGTAAGTCCTTGCACTTTCTGGCCTCAGTTAATCTATTTTCTATATATCTTCCTGCTGTCCTCTGGAAGTTCTATGGAGCCAACCTCATGTGCCAGACCAATGTGTGGCTAAAATTACAAAGCTGTTCTTCTGTGTGCCAAAGATTAGGTGGGGTTGGGGTGGGGCCAGGACAGGCTAGGCTGCGGTGGACAGTACTTTGATAGCAAAACCAGTAAGTCCATCCAGATCAGGCCAGTGAAGCACAAGACATCATCTTGTCTCCAATTTGTTGTACAAACTCCTCTAAGTCCCTCCTCCAAGGTGCTGGCTGTAGGATCTGGTGTCTGAGAGGCTTCCATTGAACTTCTCTACAGTTCATGGTCCACTTTACATAACGAAGACTGCTGTCAAATATGTATGTATGTGTGTGTATATGTGTGTGTATGTAGCATGTTATACTTAACACTATGTCATAATGTTCTTACGGGAAATATTTGCTTAACCCATGTGAAAAAAACTACCTAGTGCCAAAGTACACAAAAAGTTCCAGCTGCTATTAGTACCAGTAATGGTTTATTATTAGCACTAGCAGAAGTATAAATTGGAACACATAGAAGGACCCATCTGATCTACAAGGTAAGAATTCAGGAATCATATCCTCCTCTGCTGCATCTGTTGAAAAGACAAATCTTTTCAAGAGACTTGGGGAAGAAGGGGTTAACTCTACCTGTGAGGCTCAAAAGAAGCCCCATGCTGGCATATGAGTACTATCATGCACACACACACACACACACATACACACACACACACACTGGTAGGTCCATCAGTATATCAGTATTCTCAGGCATCTTCCATGAGCTGTGAAATCTATACAGCAAAGTCTAGAACGGTGTGGGAAACAGGAGCAGAGCAGCTTGTCAACACTTCACCAGCTGTCTGACTTGTCTTCCACTGCCCATTAGTAGATTTATGTTATCTCAGATGCTCTCTGAGCTTGAGGGACAGTGAAGGAATTAGAGAATCTACAAAGGTAATTTGAGCAGTCCAGCATCATGAAAATACTTCATTTAAATGCTAGTTTATTAGTAAGCGATGAGCACGCTTGGCCAGTACTGACATATATCATGTATTCTCCCTATTTTGTTTAAATAAATATCAGTATTTATGAACTCTCATTTCTCCTTGCCCCTTCTGGTATATTCCTGTAGTGTCTAATGCCTCACGTTAAAGCTTCACTCCCCCCTATCTCTGGTGAACTTTGGTGAGTATTACCAAGTAATTTTTTTATGTAATGCAACCAAGATAAAGATGATGAAGAAAATAGTGTTACCTCCAAGCTAGTATGGATATCTCTTCTGATAAAGGAAGATGATGGTCTTTCCACCATCATGCAAAAGATTCTGCCTCTGGAGACAGGGGATTGTATTTCCTCTGACTTCCGAGTTTCCTCTGGCCTCCTAGTAAAGGAATTCCTTTCTAGGAAAAAAAGCATGCCATCAAATTGCAGAAGGCCAGCACATCCACATTGTTCCTGCTTAAAAACAGTTTTAAAAAAACAGTTCTCCTAGCCATAGACTGATGATTCACACCCATAACCCTAACCATTCAGGAGTATGAGAGCAGAGGATCTCAGTTCAAAGCTCGCTGGGGCAAGAAGAGTTCATGAAACTTTTATCTCATTCACCACACAAAGCCTTTAAGAGAGTGGTGGGCCAAGCAGTATAGTGCTACCCTTGAACAAAAGAGCTCAAGGACAGTGCCCAGGCCTGGAATTAAAGCCTCATATTGGCATGCAAACACACACACACACACACACACACACACACACACACACACACACACACAAAGCTAGAAGTGGGACTGTGGCTCAATAGTATAAATTTAGTCTTTTTTCTGCATTTTTTAATTGTAAAAATGCTGTACGGACGGGTTACAGTTACATGAGCAAGGTAATGAATATATTTCCTATGGAGCATTGTTGCCTCCTCCTTTGTATTCCCCCTACCATTCCTTCCCTCCCACCTCAATTATCCCCCACCCACCCCGCCAAAGTTGTGAAGTTCGTTTTCAACTTAGTGTTTTGTACACCTCATTGTTACAATGGGTCGACCTGTACCCAAAAAATACAAACTTAAGTCATATGTGAAAAATTTCTCTGTGGGAAAATGTCGAGGCCCAGCATGCAAGCCCAAATATCAGTACATATTAAAAAACACTACTTTTAATAAGCTTTCCAGACATAACTGGTTCTCTTATTTTTTATGGTACTGAGGTTTGAACTCAGGGCCTCATATTTTCTAGATACCCAGTCTACGATTGAGCAACAGCTGTGAAATTTTTGCACTGTTTGTGAGAGAGGGTCCATATCTTGCTCAGGTGTGCAATTGGATTTCAGTCCTCCTATTTTCCTCTCCCATCAGTGCTGGGATGAGAGGTGCGCACCACTATGCACAGCTTCTTCTGTTCAGATAAGGTCTCACAGAATTCTGATTGGGTTAGGCTGAAAACACAATTTTCACTCTCTCAGCCTCCCGAAAAACTAAGCCTATACGTGCATATCACTATCCTTAGCTTATTGAAGCCCTAGATTTAATCACCAATACAAAAATTGAAAATGAAAATAAATTTAAATGGAAAGGCAGTATGGTAAGAGCAGGGAAAAGGGATGAATCAATGATCCTGGGAAGCTCCTCAAGTCCAATCAGGAAGCTTTATGTACTGACATTGGGAATAAAATGAAACTGTGTAACAAGACAGGCTTGCCTGATTTTCCTTAGCAACAAGACAGCCTTGCCTGTCTTTCTGCATTTATGCCAGAGCCAAAGGGCTCAGTAGACAATGACTAAGGAAGAAGTTAGAGCTCTTTTTGTAAGATGAAAAAGAACAAGCCTTGGACACGTCTGGAAACCAACAAAGCATCTGGAGCCTTAGACTCTTAGGCCTTTCAGAAACTACTATTCTAAAGAAACCAAATGTTCAGAGAGAAAGCTCTGAGGTGTGTAGATTCCATTATTCAACACCCAGACTTCCCAATGACACAATTCTTCCTGCCAACAATAGTCCTTCAGAGTGAGTCTCAGGGGTAAACACACTGTCCTCTGCTACCCACCAGACATTAGCCCACATCATGAGAGCATCAGGAGGTGCTCAGCCCTGTAGCAACCCAAGGAAGACGCTCAGAGGACCACACCTAATCTCGTGATGTACTCAGGCCTCCTAAAATCCAACAGCTGCCAGAAGGTGTCCTCAACCCTTCAAAAAGTTCAAGCTGTGATGCCCAGCTCTACAGCCCAAACTCCGGACCCAGTTTTAGCCCTGTTGAGTGACATGCAAGACAAGTAGGGCTCTCTGATAAATTTCTTAAAATCATCAGGCTCCGTGCCAGCATCCAGTTTCTTGTCCTCTGGTGACAAAGCCTTGTGGTGATTCAAGACAGAAGCAGCCTTGACCTCAACTCCATCTGCCATGGGCAGTTCAGCAAGCGTTTTTCTTTTGCTCCCTTAGGGGTTGGCTTTAATTTTTGGATAATCTCACCATCACTGTCTCCTAATATCACTTCCCTTAAGGGCGACCCCCCATCCAACCAAAAAGTCAAACAATCTAGAGGTGTTTTCTTTGGACAAACTAGCCTATCCATGATCTCATTTCCAGGGCATCACCTTCCCTCAGAAGCCTTGGTAAGGGCATCTTCTCCCTTCGGCAGCAGGCCTCTAATTCCTCCCAAACCTGCTGACCACAGCAGCCTCTAGCATGCTGGACACTCCATGTCCAAGTTGAGAGAGCTGCTTTCCCCAAGTTCTTTGGCTGAGGAGATGCTAGGCAGTTTCTTGTACCTTCAGGTGGCCCATATTGAGGACTCTGCAAAGCCGTCCAGCAAGATTTCACCTACCAGCCTGCCCAGTGTGCAATCCTGGTGTTTGCTTGGTCTCTGGCTTCCCTAGATCTGTCGTGTTAGTAAACCCACAGATCCCCCTGCCAGTACCACCACTGAATTGCCCACCAAGAGCACCGAGTGCTCCTGGTCTGCCTACTTTGGTCTTTGGGATTTTGCCCATCACCAGAATGGGGCCCTCTGGTGCAAACAGTTATAGGGGGATATTTCTGTGTAGCAAGCAAGTCTAGCTTTTCGTTTGGAAGCCAGCAGACTACTAGTGTAGGCTCATCACCTCTCCCCTGACAACCTGGACAGCACTGCCCCTCCCACCTCCATTGCCCACCCTGTGTTTAGGGGCCCCCTGAGCTCAGCTTCTGCTCCCTGAACCTGCCCATGTATTCTGGAAAGAGCCCAGAGGAGCCTTTGGTATCTGTTGTGCCCCAGAAGTCGGGCCACAGTGAGGCTTCTGTTGCCCACAGCCTTGCTCCTATCACAATCACCAACAGATCAGTGTTCCCAGGATCCAACGCAAACCTCTGACTTGGGTCAAAAAAGAGGCTGTGCTTGTGCCGCTCATAGTTACCGGTCAGCAGTCCTTGCACAGGGGAATCTGCTAAGGCCACCCCAGTAGCTGCAGGGACTCTGACATCAAGACAAGGGCAGGTACAACCATGCAGGCTGACTTTGTAGTAGCTCCTCTTCCATGTGCATGGCCTTTGAAGCAGAACATGGCAATGCAAAAGATCACAACACACACTAGGAGAACCTGATAAACAATAGTCCTGTGCTAAGAGACCTGACAGAGGTAAGAAAGAAAGAGAGAGACAGAGACACAGAGAGAGAGACAGAGAGAGAAAGGAGCTAGCTCTGCATTGTACCTGTTTCAATATCACTGCTGAGAAATGCATATTTTCACCAAGAAATAAAGTGGAAAACTTCTAACTCTAACTCTGCTGGAGTAGCTGGGATCAATCTAGACTTCTACCATAAACAATCACAAAAGTGGAAACTATGTGAAAAACAAACATATGTATGTAAATGTAGGCATATAAATGTGTAGCCATACATATGTATATTCACATATACAATGTGAATATGTAATATATGTATAATATATAATGTATATATGTATAATGTACAGGGAGGAAAAAAGAAATACATAGTATTTGAAGGAGTAATGACCAAACCTTCCCAGTTTTGATTGAAAGCATGAACTCTTCTATGCAGGCACCTAGCAGCTCAAAACAGTCAATTAGCATAATTACACAGGTCCACACTAAGACACATTCTAAACAGTCAAATACAGAAAACCTCCCAAAGTACAGAGGCACAAATCACACACAAGTGATCTTCAAAGAAACTAGATTAACTATTAGACAGCAAAGGCAACAAATTTAAAGTGCTAAAGGACATACGTAAAATCAAGCTTTCTAACCTTTCTACTTCCTCCAATGTGAGAGATGAGCTAAGTACCTACCTATGGCTTAGGCCTATAAGTCTAATTACTTGGGAAGGTGAATTGTGAGGATTGTGGCTCAAAGCCAGTTTGGACCTCTAGGAGCAAGTTGTAGGATAGCTGTCCTTGAGAAGGACGGAGGCCTTTGTGCCGTATTTTTGCTGGAATAAGGCACAGTACAAGTTGGCCATCAAGAATGGATGCTATAAGTTAGTGTCTCCTCAGAAGCAATTTATAAGATGCAGTAGTCCTCTAGAAGGTCAGAGCACTTTGACTACTGTCCTAGTGGTTTCAGAAATGCCATGATAATGACCATGGCAAACTCAAAACCACCTGGAGTCCTTAGCAACAGTCTTTGAGGCCTAAGAGCTAGAGTGTCAATGCTGGCAGGCATTGTTACCTCACTGTCCCAGATTCTGATTGGTCCATTTCCTCCATGATGTCACTATGCCTGGTTGTGATTGTTCCATTGTGAGAGGTTATACAGGGTATATAGGAAGCCACTGTGTTCCAACTTATGTCAGTTAACAGGGCTTGGAGCTCTTGCTTGGTGACCCACTGGACTGACTCAAAGGTAAATTGATGATTATTTTGGTCACAGGGATGGTTTGTCGTTTGGATTTTGGTATTTCTTTTTACTTTTTCTGGGTTTTCCATTATTTTATTTAGATAATTTCAGGCAGACTTACTAGCTGCCACCGTACCAGCTCCTTGAAGGAGATATCAAACAATACCAGATGAAAGAGCTCATTGACCATGGTACCTATGGACAAGTGCATCTGGCCAATCTGCACCTCACAGATATGGCGATGGCAGTACTGAGGTTTTGATTCAGAGGCTGGTGCTGGGCAAGCAAGTGCGCTACTCCTTGACCCTTGCCTCCAGTCCTTACTCTTCATTTTACTTTAGATGAGCTCTTATTGTATTATTTTGCTTGAGTTATCATCAGACTGTGATTGTAATGTATTTTCCTGCTGGAAAGCTGGCACCTACCTTAGATGGTTCAAACCTTTTTTGTCTTTTTATATTTTTTGTTAATATTTTTCTTATTGTTATAAAGATGGAGCACAGAGGGAGTACATTTATATGTCATTTTAACATTCAAAACTTTATTTAAAAGAGTGAACATGCATAAAATCACTAAAATTTATCTCTAGAAAAAATGACGATCAGAATAAATGTTTTTGGAGGCTGGGTCAGTGGCATTTGGTGTTGTTCTCGCTTCAGCTCTAGACAATGCTACATAGTTCCAAGACCGCATGGCCTAAAAAAAAAAAAGGAAAAGTAAAAAATGATCCTTTAGGGCACAGCTGTGGAAGATTTGAAATACTCTTGTACATTTTATTGACCATTTGTACACTTCTGTGCTGATGGAAAGTGATATAGCATTATGGAAGAATTTGAAACCATAACATAGCTACCATAACATAGCATTACCACTTGACCCAGGAATTCCATTGCTCATTGCATACCCAAAATAACTGAAAACAAAAGCTAGTAGTTTATATGCCAATTATAACATCAACAATGTTCACTATAGTCAAGAGTTGGAAACACCTGGAGTGTTTATCAGATGAATAGGTTTATGAAATGTGAGGTATGCATAAATGGATTATGACTTATCCACAAAAAGGCTTCAATTAATATATGCCTGTCACAGATGGACACAAAAAATAATCTACTATTTATTTGAAATATATTGACTAAACCATTTCATAAGAGAAAATGGAAGATTAAAAATTTCTGGGGCAGGTCATTGGGGTGATCATTGCTCAATGATTGTATGGATTCCATCAGTATCAAAAAGAAAGTTCACAAATAGAAATCATTGTTACAAATCAGTGCGGATATAATTAATGTCACTGAATTTTATACCTTCATAGCAAACATGAGGCCCTGCGTTCAACCCCCAGCACATCCAAATAAAAGCTAAAACTTCATCTGTTACCTATCTAATGTGGTAGGTGCTGTTCTACTGATTTGACTGTATTCCTCAAAGGAACTCTGGTATTTATTCATGCTTTTACACATAATCAATTATTTGAATATTGACATTAAGTTTTAAAGGAAACCTTTAGTAAAATGAGGGCAGTGCCTACAGTTCTAAATCAAGACACTAAAGTAGGAAGATCTCTAGGGATACTGTCAAGGCTGTATAGAGAGGTTATGTCTAAATCCCCATGCTAGCTGCTGAAACTGGAGGGATAATTGTTTGTAAGCAATTACAAGTGAGATATAAGTGAGAGTTAAGTTTCTGATCACATTAGATTTTAGTCACATCATCTTGGATTTAATATTTACATGAAATTTTAAAAATTTCCTTTTCCCCTTACTCTCAGTATGTCATATTGAAACTTTGTACAATGTTCTTGTTTTCTACATTTCAAAAGAAACATAGTTTTCCTTTGTATCTTATTAAACATGACTTTTTTTCTGTATTACAATTAAATTATATATTTTTGAAAGTTTTTATGTTTCTTTTTCTGCATGTGGGAAATGGCCATTGTCTCAACTACTCAGTTGAGACAGAGCTGCTCAGTTCTTCCAATTGATCCATAGCTCAACTTCCAGCTTCTTTCTTTTTGAAGTCTCATGAAAAGCCCAGCACAACTAAGGAGGCTGAAATCTGAGGATCTTTGTTTGAAGTCAGTCTGAGCAGCAAAGTCCGAGATTCTTATTTCCAATTAATCAAAATTTGGAGGTTGTAGAACTCTGGCCTTGAGTGAAACAGGGCAAGTTCAAGCCCTTGCACAGGTAATTACACACACAAGTCTCATGGACTTTCTTGCTTGGACTGGCTTTGAACTGCAGCCCTTAGAATTCAGCCTGCTGGGTAGCTATTATTTATGGACATGAGAAAACAGCCTGTGACTTATTTTAATAATATTTTTAATCAGCTCTTTCTTGTCTTCAACTTCAATGCTTTTTTATTTTGCTCAGTAGACCTGATCTCTGGGCCATATTGCTGTTTCTTAGCTATTTTTATGATGGGTAGGAGTGAACTCTGGGCATGGGTGCTGTCTTTGTGCTTTTCAGATTAAGGCGAATGGCCACAGTGCCACTTCAGGTTTTCTGGTGGTTAATTGGACATAAGGGTCTCATGAACTTTCCTGCCCAAGCTGGCTTTGAACCATGATCTTCATATCTCAGCCTCCTGAGTAGCTAGGATTGCAGGCAATAGCCACCAGTGCCCTTCGGTTTCCTAGCTTTTTTGACTCAAGTAAGTTTTACAACTTCAAGCACAGCACCATTTCTAGCGTTTGCCTGGCTTATTAGACTTAAGATTCTAATGTAGGGGTTGGGAAGGTGGCTCAGTGATAGAGCGCTTGCCTTGCATGCCTTAGGCCCTGGGTTCGATTCCTCAGTATCAAATAAGCAAAAAGAAAAAAGCCGGAAGTGGTGCTGTGGCTCAAGTGGTAGAGCGCTAACCTTGAGCTGAAGAGCTGAGGGGCAACGCCCAGGCCCAGATTTCAGGCCCCACGACTGGACCAAAAAAAAAAAAAAAGATTAAAAAGATTCTACTGTACTTTTCTGGGTAGTCTGGCTTCCAACCATGATCCTCAGATTTCAGCTTTCTGAGGTGCTCCAATTATACACATGAACCACAAACCCATTGCTCATTTAAAAACATTAATATGTTCCTTTTCCACGTTTTCTTTTTAAAATTTTCCTTGTTTCTTATGTTTGCATACGTGCAATTCCTGGGGCTACAAATCAGGGCCTGGTTACAATGCCAGAGCTTTTTCTTCAAGACTAGTGGCTTACTACATGAGCTAAAGTATACCTTGTGGCTATAATTATTTTGTCCTGGTGCTTGAATGAAGGCCCTGGGTGCTATCCTAGAAAGTGATTGCCAAGTTTGCCACTTGAGTCACAGCTCAACTCCAGGATTTATTTTTTGGAAATTCTTGGTAGTTAATAGGACTTAACTGTTTTATGCAAAGCCCAGCATGAATCAGTTGGCTGAAATCTGAGGATCATGGTTCAAAGCCAACCAGGGCAGGAAAGCTGATGAGGTTTTTAGGTCCAATTAATCACTGAAAACCTGGAAGTGGAGGAATTTTATCCTTAAACAAAACAGCACAACTTTAAGCCACAGGATGGCACATTGATGCCTCATGGACTTCCTTGTATGGGTTAGCTTTGAACCAGGGTCCTCAGATTTCAGCCTCTCTTCATCCACTCTGCATTGTAAATTTTATTGGTCTTGTGGCTTGACCTCTGACTCTTGGGATTAAATTTTAGCTTTTATACTCAAGGCTGGTGCTTTACCACCTCAGCCACAGTTGAAGGCTTTGTGGTGTGTAGCTGGAGATGAGTCTCAAGCATGTTCCTGCCCAGGCTGCCTTGACACTGCAATTCTCAGATGTCAGCCTCTTGTGTAGTAAAGATTGAACACATGACCAGCGACATTTGGGTCATTTTTAAAACTTTAATATAGGCTTGCTTAAACCTTTTCTTATTTCTTACCTTTTGCTTGTCCTGGGAGTAGAAACTGAAGCTCAGATGCTGTCTCAGGGCATATATGGGACTAACCATAAAATGTGTCTTTTAGGGGGAGGTTAATTGAAGAGAAGAGAATCATGTAGAGCTAGACCAGATTCAGGAGGCTGAAAATTGAGGTAAGTCCGTGATATTCTTTTCTCCAATTAACAACTAAAAAAACTGACAGTAGAAGATCATTGATCAAAACTTCAAATTCAAGCACCAGGAGTGGCACACACACACACACACACACACACACACACACACACACACAGAATTCTTATGAACTTGTATACTTATGCTAAGCTTTAAACAGTATCCTTAAATTTCTGCCTGAGTACCTAGAATTACAGATGTGAGCCACCAATTATTGGCTCATTGAAACCTCTGTTATTGGCTCTTTCTTCTCTTCTTCTATCCTGATTTCCACTTATCTCATTACTGTTGGTCCTGGTCTCGAACTCATGCAAGGCCTGGCCTGATTCAGGAGGCTGAAATCTGGCCATCATGGTTTGAAAGTGGCCTGAGCAGAAATGTCCACGAAACTCTTACCTTCAGTCAACAAAAACCTATCCCCAGTGTGGCCACCACACACAAAACAGTCTCCTGGAATTTCTTGATTAGGTTTTCCTTTACACTGGATCACATAATTTAGCCTCCTGCATTTCTAGAGTTACAGACATGAGATAATAGTCCTAAGTTCTCTACTTCCAACCATTTAGTTTTCTTATTGTGATCCTGAGGTTGGATCTCAAAAACAGGGCACTGTTTCATAGGTTTTTCACTCAAGGATGGTGCTTTCCAACTACAGACACATCTTAATTTCTGACTTTTTGCTAGTTAGTTGGAGACTTATGCACTTCCCTGCCCAGGCTGGCTATGAAAAACAACCTTCAGATTTCAGCCTTGTGAGTCAATAGGATTACACATATTGACCAAAAACTCATGCATGGCTCATTTTGAAACTTTAATTGGACTTTCTCACACCTTTTTTTTTTTTTAATTCTTTTTCATAGTCTTCGGGCTTGAACTCAGGGCTTCGGCACTGTCCCTGTTACAACTAAAGGTGAGAACTCTACTACTTCAGCCACAGTGCCACTTCCAGCCTTTCATATTTATGAGGTACTGAGGAATTCAAACATGCTAGGAAAGCACTCTATCACTAAGCCACATTCCTAGCCATTCTTACGCCTTTTAATTTTAATTTTTATTTCCATTTGTATGCTGGTCCTGGGTCTACAAATTAACGCAGGTAGACACGGAGGATTTAATTCAAGACTAACACACTAAGACATGAGCCACAGTACAACGTGTGGTTATTTTTTGTTTTGTTTTAAGTAGCTACTTAGAGTTGAGTCCATGAAGTCTCCTACCTGAGCTGGCTTTCAACTATGATCCTCAGATTTGAGTCTCCTGAGTAGCTACTATCACAGCTGTGTGCCACCATTGCTTGGCTCATTTTGAACTCTGAAATTGGCTTTCTTCTCCAACGCTTTTCTACATTTATTTATTTTATTCTTTGTGTGTGTGTTGGTACTGAGCTTAATATCAAGGTCTGGATGCTGTCCCAGAAATTATTTTCTTATTTCTGCCATTGGAGATACAGCTCAATCACCATATTTTATTTTTCTTCTTTTTGGTGGTTAATTGGAGATAAGAGTCTCATGTAAAGTGTAGCAAGACTCAGGAGGCTGAAATCAGAGGATTGCAGATTGAAGCCACCCTGGGCAGGAAAGTCCATGAGACACTTTTCACCAACTAACTACCAAGAAACTGGGAGTGGTAGAACTCCTACAAAAATTCAAGCCCTATGTTGGCACACACACAGAAAAAAAGTTCGGTGGACTTTCCTGTTTGGTCTAGTCTTTAAATGGTATCTTCATACTTCAGCCTCCTGAATAGCTAAAAATATAAGATTGAACCACCAGCCCCAGACTTATTTTTAAATCTCAAATAGTCATTTCTTCTCTTCTTTCAGCTTTCTTTTTGGTCGACTTTGAGCTGAATTATGGATGTGTTTCCCAGGTTTTTCACTAAATTTCAGTACTTTTCAACTACTATCACACCTTCATTTACAGTGTTTTCTGGGTAGTAGGAGATAATTTCAATAACTTTCCTGCCCAGGCTGGCTTTGAGTTGTGATTCTCATATTCCAACTACGTGAGTTGCTAGGAATATATAAATAAACCAAAAATGCCTAGTGCTATTTGAAACAATAACTTTCTCTTTCTCCATCTTTCACCATTTGTACTCCTTTTTTATTTCTTTTTGCAAGTGTCTGTGTTGGGGTCTCAGCACCAGGGCCTGTGTGCTGTCCCAGAGCTTTCTGTTTAAGACTAGTACTTTACCACATGTGCCAAAGCACAGCTAGTGGAATATTTTAGTGACAAATGAAACAGGAGTCTCATGGATTCTCCTACTTGGGCTGGCCTTCAACCATGATCCTCAGATTTCATCCCCTTGAGTAGCCGATAGCATATCTGTGAGCTACCAATGCTTGATTTATTTAAACCTCTGTCATTGTCTCTTCCTTCTGTACGTCTAACCTCCTTTTCTTTAATTCTTCTGTGATTTCCTGGGGTTTGAAGTCAGGGCTTTCTTGCTATCCCAGAAGGTGATTGCCCAGTTCTGCCACATGAGCCACAACTCAATTCCCAGGTTTTCTTTTCTGTTTGATAATTATTTGGAGATGAGTCTGAGGCAAAACATAGCATGAATCAAGCCAGCCTGGGCAGGAAAATCCATGAGACTAAGACCTCCATTTAACCACTAAAAAGCTGGGAGTGGTAGAGCTCTATTCTTGAACAAACCAGCACAAGTTCAAAGATGGCACACACAAGGTTCAGGATGGCATGCAGATGCACACACGCACAAACAGAAAGTCAAATTGATTTTCTTGCTTGTGTTAGCTTTGAATTGTAGTACTAAGATTTCAGTCTTTTTTCTTACACTCTCCTTTGTATTGATTGTTTTTTCACTCCTGTAATTTTTTTTAATTGTGAAAATACTGTACAGAGGGGTTACAATTACATGAGCAAGATAATGAGTACATTTCTTATCAAGCATTGTAGCCTCCTCTTTTGTTGCCCTTTCCCATCCCATCCTCCGCTCATCCCCCACCCAACCCTCCTAGCCCCACCCACCAAAGTTGTAAAGTTCGTTTTCCACATAACGATTTGTACGTCTCATTGTTGCTATCGGTCCACCTCTATCCCTATTTAAACGATATGTTTTTTCCGTACACATCCACAAATTATAAGAACATCAAATACAGCGAAAGCAGGGGTTATACTGTGGGGGAGGGACATAGAAAGCAACAAAGAGATAATCTTATAAATGTGTTAGTAACAATCGCATGAAAGAAAAAAAAAACATTTGAATACATGTCTTAGGGTTCATTTCTCTAACATCAACTTATCTGACCATTTCTGCTTTACTCAGACATATACTAGCTATTGCAAATAAGTGAAACCATGGGACCTATGTTTCTTTGGGCCTGACTAACTTCACTTAATATAATTTTTTCCAAGGCTTTCCATTTTCTAACAAATGGGGCAATGTCATTCTTTCTGGTGGGGGCATAGAATTCCATTGTGTATATATACCACATTTCAAAGATATATTCATCTACTGAGGGGCATCTGGGTTGGAAAGATCAACATCAAGAAAATGGCAATACTTCCCAAGGCAATCTACAAATTTAATGCGTTACCTATCAATATTCCAACCTCATTTTTCAAGGAGATAGAAGAGACAACCCAAAAATTCATATGGAACAATAAAAGACCACGAATAACAAAAACGATCTTCAACAGAAAGAACACTGCTGGAGGAATATCAATACCAAATTTCAAACTCTAATACAAAGCCATAGGAATCAAAACAGCTTGGTACTGGCACAAGAACAGACCTCAGGACCAATGGAATAAAATTGAAAACCCAGAAATGAACCTACAGACCTATAGCCATCTATTCTTCGATAAGGGAGCTAAAAAAAATAGAATGGAAGAAAGACGGCCTCTTCAGTAAATGGTGCTGGCAAAATTGTTTAACTACTTGTAGAAAACTAAAGCTAGATCCTTATTTATCACCCTGCACCAGAATCAACTCCAAATGGATCAAAGACCTCGGAGTTAAAGCAGACACTCTGAAAACTTTACAAGATGGAATAGGATAAACCATAGGTCTCAGACGGAATTTTTCTTAATTGATTGTTTTTATTTGCAATTTTTAGTGGTCCTGCAGCTTGAACTCTTGCTCTGGGGACTGTTTCCTGGTTTTTTCACTAAAGGCTGATGCATTTCCACTCCAGCCACAGCTCAAGGCTTTGTTCTAGGTAGCTGAAATAAGAGTCTCAAGCATGTTCCTGCCCAGGCTGATTTGATACCACAAACCTCAGATGTCAGTCTCTTGTGTAGTGAAGATTTTACACAGGCCAACAAACCTTGTGTCATTTTAAAACTACCTTCTTTTGTTTACTTTTTATTTTTTGCATGTGTGTGCTGTTCCTGGGTCTACTCATTTTGACTCATATTCTCCCCCAGGAGTTTTTATTCGACTATCCTCTATTACATGACACACACCATAACATTTTGGCGTTTTTGGGGGGGGATTGATTAATTACAGACAAGATTTTCATGGGCTCTTCTTCGTGGGCTGGCCATGAACCATCATCCTCAGATTTCAGCCTCTTGAAAAGCTAGTATGTATGAGCCACCAATGCTTGATTAATTTAATGCTCTGTCACTTGCTTTTCCTTGGTTAAATCTATTCTTCTTTACTTTATTTCTTCTGTGTGCTTTCTGGAGCTTGAACTCAGGATTTAGGGACAGTCCTAGAAAATATTTCCCCAGTTCTGCCACTTAAGCCATAGCTCAACACCCAGTTGAGTCAGGTGGCTGAAAACAGAGGACCAGGTTCCAAAGCCAGCCTGGAAAGGAAAGTCCATGACATTCTTATCTCCATTTCACCACCCAAAAGCTAGGAATGTGAGGGCACTAAGAAAAGGATGGTACACAAACACATACATCAAGCATACAAACACACACACATCCATGCACCCATACACACACACACACACAAAGTGTCCTGGACTTTGCTTCTTGGTCTGGCCTTGAAAATTGATCCTCAGGTTTCTGTCTCCTGAGTAGGACTACAGCCATGATCAACAACACCAGGCTTATGTTTAAATTTACAATTGGCCTTTCTTCTCTCCTCCTACACTTTTTTAGCACTAGGAATTGACCTCTGGGTCAACCTTTTGTTTTTTAGCTTTTGCACCAAATACAGTGCTTTACAACTACAATCATATCTACACTGGGTAGTTGGGGTAAGAGTTTCATGTACTTTTCTGACCAATCTAGTTGTAAACCTTGAATAATTAGGAATACACATATGAACCAAAACCCATGCTCATTTTGAAACTTTAGTTTTCTCTTTTCCCATATTTTTAGTTTGTGCTTTTTTGTTTTTTTGAAACATGTGTCTAGGAATTCAACTTAGGGCTTAGGTGATGTTCTAAGCTTTCTGGTTAAGATTAACAACTCAACTACATGAGCCAAAGTACAGCTTGTAGCTTATTTTTGGTGGAAATTTGAAATATGAGTCTCATGGTCTCTCCTGCCTTAGCTGGCCATGAACCAAGATCCTTAGATTTCAACTTGATGAGTACCTTGTATGTGTGAGCAACCAATGTTTGATTCATTTCAACTGCTCTCACTGACTCCTTTTGTACTTCTATCCTCCTTTTATTTCTTTCTTTGTCCTGGGGCTTGAACTCAGGGCCTCAGTGTGGTCCCAGAAATGTTTTCCCAGTTCTACCAGTTGAACCACAGCTCAACTCTAGGTTTATTTCACCCCTGTTTTCGTGGTTACTTAGAAATGAATATCATGCAGAACCAGACCAAACTGATGAGGCTGAAATCTGAGGATCAAAGTTTGTACCAGTCTGGGCAGGAAAGTCCATGATATCTTCCAATTATAACAACTAAAAGTTGAGATTAATAGAGCCTTGACCAAATCAGTACAAGTTCAAGCAACAGGACTCACACACAACATACATACATACATACATATAGACACAAACAAACACACACACACAGACACATACACACACACAAATTTTATAGACTTTTCTACTTGGCCTGGCCTTTAAACAGCAACCTCAGATATTAGCCTCCTTGTAACTAGAATTACAATTTTGAGACACCAATGATTATCTGATTGGCTCACTGAAGCTTCGGTTATCGGTTGTTTCTTCTCTTCTACCCTTCTTTACATTTATTTGATTCTTTTTGTGTGTGCTGGTCCTGTAGCTAGAACTCATATAAAGCTTGTCTGATTCAGGAAGCTGAAATCTGAACATCATGATTCAAAGCCAGCCTGAGCAGGAAAGTCTAAGATCCTTACCAACAGTTAACTGCCCAAAATCTGGGAGTAGTACAGTTCTAGACCCAGGATGGTCACAACCAACTGTCCTCTGGACATTCCTGCTAGGGTTGGTTTTTACACTAGATCCCCATATTTCTGCCTCCTGAGATTCTAGAATTATAGTCATGAGTCACCAGCCCCAGGTTCTCTTCTTACAACCATTGTTTGTGATCCTTAGGCTGGATCTCTGAGCCAGGACACAGCTTTCTCATTCGAAGCATGTGCTTTACAACTCCTATAACAGCTTCACTTCTGTTTTCTTGTTTGTTTTGCTGGTGATTTGATGATAAGAGACCATAGCCTTCAAATGCCATCTATCTTAGTATTTAGGATTACACACAAAAACCAAAAACTTATGACTCATTTTCAATATTTAATGGGATTTTCTTACAATTTTTTTATTTCTATTTTTAATTTCCATATATATGCTGGCCTTAGGGCTATAAATAAGAGCCTAGGTATTGTCCCAGAATATATATATATATATTAGAGTTTTAAAATTATGACAGGTTTTTCTGGGAAGGTGGCTCAATGGTAAGAGCGCTTGCCTTGCATTCCTGAGGCCCTGGGTTCGATTCCTCAGCACCACATAAGCAAAAAGAAAAATAAGCCGAAAGTGGTGCTGTGGCTCAGGTGGTAGAGCGCTAGCCTTGAGCTCAAGAGCTGAGGGACAGTGCCCAGGCCCAGAGTTCAGGCCCCACGACTGGACACCCCCAAAAAATTATGACAGGTAAATTTTAATTTGTTCAAACTTTTTAACAACTTAGCCTATTATGAAAATTTAAAATTTCTTGGGAAAATAGGCTTTCATGCAAAGTAATCAATGGAGACTTAGCTGAGAGGGAGCAAAGTGGGTGAAGATGGCTCATTTTCATACTAAACAAACAAACCTCAGAACCCTTGTTATAAGTCCTATAGGTTCCCTTGAGAATTGTCCTTACCCAGGAAATCTACTCACTGTGTGAAACAAGGTTGTAGTGGAATTTAAATTCAATGTTCTTAAAAAAAATCAAAATTTGTGTATTGACTTTAATTATCAAACAATAATTCTCTGAAAAAGATAATTTGGGTAAAAATATTTAGGGAAAAAGAGCACTCAAAAATGTTTGTAATACGTTCTACAATGTCTTTGCATGTGAAGCACTGAACTACAGAAAAATACCTGATTGGATACTTGAAACCAATGATTTCACATTTCTTAGTAGCTCAAAAATACAATATCCTTATTAACATGAGATAGTGAAGACTTCTCTTATGACATAAGCCAAAATGTTTTGGGATCAGAAAAGAATTGAGCAAAGTGAAAAGGCCAGAAAACGCGTTCTTAGAAGCCCTAGCTAAGCATATTGGCTTCAGCAGTGGAAGGAGGCCAAACTTTTTGATATATTGTCTTAATATTTTTGCTACCTAAAGTGATTTTACAGAGCCTATTTAGCTCACTACAATTTAGAATGGATTGAATGAAGACATGAAAATAAATTCCACATCCAAATAAAAGAGTTTTAAAAGAGAAACCGTGAAGATGTAGCAGTGGGGAAGGACTTATAGTCCTTCACCTTCACTAGACTTGAATCCAAGAATCTGTGATTAGTTGGAAATCACGCAAGAGCTAAGAGAAGGACAGAGACATAAGACATAGGAGCATTGTCCTTTTGTAACAGACACTGTCATCCAAGGTATGGATCATTTAACTCTATTCTTTACCATACATCCTTCTGAGCAAATGCAAGACCAAGAGAAAGATAATCTATTGAAATAATTTTTGAAAGAATAACTTCACTGATCCTGATATGGTATCTAAAGAGAGTCTTAAGAGAGAAGATAAAAGTGAAGTATTCTTCGGTTTCCTCTAAGCATCTTGTTAGCAAAGTATATCTTTGTGGTTAGAAGTGATTGAACCAAAAAGTGGTGGAGTACCCATTTTTTTCTAAATTTTATTTTATTTGTGAACATACTGTACAGAGGGGTTACAATTACATGGGCAAGATAATGCATACATTTCTTACCAAGCATTGCAGCCTCCTCCGTTGTTTACCCTTCACCTCCCTTCCCAGCCTCCCCCCTCCCTCCCACCCAATCCTTCCCCCCTCTCCCCACCCAATCCTTCCCCCCCTCCCCCCGCCACCGACATTGTAAAGCACGTTTTTAACATGACAATTTGTACTTCTCATTGTTGCAACAGGTCCACCTGAATCCTTAAACTACTTGTTTTTCCCCATCTCCTCCACAAGTTATACTGACATCAAATATAGTGAAAGCGGGGGTTATACTGTGGGGGAGGGACATACAAAGCAACAAAGAAATAATCTTATAAATGCGTTAGAAACACATGCATGAAAGAAAAAAAAACATTAAAATACCTATCTAAGGATTCATTTTCCTAACATCACATTATCTGACTTTTTCCGCTTGACTCATACATATATTAGATATTGCAAATAAGGGAAACCATGGGACCTATGTTTCTTTTTGCCTGGCTTACTTCACTTAATATAATTTTTTCCAAGTTTTTCCATTTCCTAACAAATAGGGCAATGTCATTCTTTCTGATGGAGGCATAGAATTCCATTGTGTATATATACCACATTTTCTTGATCCATTCATCTACTGAAGGGCATCTGGGTTGGTTCCATATCTTAGCTATGGTAAATAATGCTGCAATAAACATAGTTGTGCTGGTAGCTTTAGTGTGGTCTTGTTTGTAAACATTTGGGTAAATGCCCAAAAGTGGGATTGCTGGGTCATAGGGGAGCTCTATGTGAAGTCTTTTGAGGAACCTCCATACTACTTTCCAAACTGGTTGAACAAGTTTACGTTCCCACCAACAGTGCAGTAAGGTTCCCTTCTGTCCACATCCCCTCCAGCATCTGTTGTTGTTAGAGTTCTTGATTTTTGCCATTCTAACTGGAGTGAGGTGGTATCTCAATGTTGCTTTGATTTGCATTTCTTTTATGGGTAGGGAGTTTGAGCATTTCTTCATGTGTCTATTGGCCATCCTTCTTTCTTCTTCAGAGAAGTTTCTCTTCAAGTCTTTAGCCCACTTATTTATTGGGCAGTGGTTTCTTTGAGGATTTGTTGTTCGGGATTTAATTTTTTGAGTTCCAAGTATATTTTAGATATGAGACCATTATAAATTGTTTGGCTAGTGAATATCTTCTCCCAATCCGTGGGCTTTCTAGTGATCTGGCTAGCTATGTCCTTGGCCAGGCAGAAGCTCTGCAATTGCATGCAATCCCATTTGTCCAACCTTTTTTTGATTTTTTTTTTGTGTTTCTGGGTCTCTATTAAGAAAATTTCAGCCTGTGCCAAGGACACCTATGGTTTCTCCTATTCCATCCTGTAATATTTTCAGAGTGTCTGCTTTGACTCCGAGGTCTTTAATCCATTTGGAGTTGATTCAATTGCAGGGCGATAAATAAGGATCTAGCTTTACTTTTCTACAAGTAGTTAATGAATTTTGCCAGCACCATTTACTGAAGAGTCTGTCTTTCTTCCATTCTATTTTTTAGCTCCCTTATCGAAAATTAGATGGCTATGGGACTGTAGGTTCATTTCTGTGTTTTCAATTCTATTCCGTTTGTCATCTTTTATGTTTTACTTCATCTTTCCCTATTTGGATTCCCTTTAAATTTGCATCTTGTCTTATTGTCCCAGCTGGCATTCTAATACTAAGTAGTTGAAGAGGAGTGGAGAGACCAGACATCCTTACCTCTTTCCTGAATTAATAAGAAATGGCTTTAACTTTTCAACATTAAGTATAATGCTGGATGTAGGTTAATCAATTCTTAGCAGAAAGAAGAGCACTGGAGCAATATCAGTTCCAAATTTCAAACTATACTAAAAAGCCACAATAATAAGAAGAGCTTGGTACTGGCACAAGAACAGTTTTGAGGACCAATGGAATAGGACTGAAGACTCAAAAATAAACACACTGACATATTGCCACCTAATCTTTGACAAGGGAGCTAAAAAAATAGAATGGAAGAAAAACAGCGTTTTCAGTAAATGGTGCTGGTAAAATTGGTTATACACCTGTAGAAAACTAAAGCTAGATCCATATATATATTTATATATCATATATATCACGAAGGGTGACATATATATATACATATACATATATATATATATATATATATATATATATATATATATATCTTAATAGAGAACCAGAAACAAAACAAATCAAAGAGAGGTTGGACAAATGGGATTGCATGAAACAGCAGAGCTTCTGCAAGGAAAAGTTCATAGACAGCAAGATCAATAAAAAGCCCACTTACTGGGAGAAGTTCTTCATGAGTCAGAAAACAGACAAAGTCTTATATATAAAATATACTTAGGACTCAAAATCATAAATACCCCAACAACACATCCTCAAAGGAACAACTGTCTAATATCTAAGTTGGCTGAAGACTTAAAGAGAGACTTCTTTGAAGACGAAATAAAAAGTGTCCATTAGACACATGAAGCAAAATATATATATATATGTATATATATATATATATATATTTGTAATTTGGAGAGTGGAAGGGATATAGCAGAATGCTTAAATGGGGATTCAGGTTGACCATTGTGACAATGAGATGTACAGGACACTGTGCAGAAAATGAATTTACAATCTCAGGCAGGGGTCGAGGAGGGAGGATTTGGAGATGTAGGGAAGGAAAGGATGGTAGGAGAAGAACAAAGGAGGAGGTAACAATGCTGTATACGAAATGTACTCATTACCTAGTCCTGTAACTCTGAACCCTCTGTACAGTATTTTTACAATAAAAATATATAAAAAAAAATCTCTGCCTGCTGTAGATTTCCAGTGCTGCCCTAAGAATTGCATTTTCTGCCTATTCTGGCTGTGGTTAGGTCCACCTGCCCAATGGATCAGCAGTCTTCAAGGCATCTTGGTCTTCCAGTGGGACTTGGATTATCCAGTGGTGGTTGGAACCAGGCCAAGGACAGGAAAAAAACCACTTCCAGGACATGGCTTCCTCATTGCCCAGGCAACTAGGATTGCAAGCAGAATTTCTCTGAATTTGACTCCAGAAAAGTATCAGTGAACCAAAAGGCAAGTCCACCAAACACCTCACTCCTCCCCCCCCCCCATTTCCTCCTTTCTCCCTCCCTGGGAAAGTGTAAAACAATTTTGCAGGTTTTGACACACACACAAAATGCCCACCATCTCCCCTGGTAAACTTGGTTTCAAGTCACTAAGTCATGTCAACGGATAATGCTGCATTCATTATTCTGGACAACATCTTCAGGTTGTTTGATGCTTTAATTTGTTGTTGTTGTTGTTGATGTTGTTGGTAGGGGTGCCTGAACTCTGGGTCTGGGTGCTGTCCCTGAGCTGTTCAGCTCAAGGCTAGCGCACTACCACTTTAGCCACAGTGCCACTTCCAGTTTTTTCTGCTTATGTGGTGCTGAAGAACTGAACCTAGGACCTCATGCATGCAAGACAAGCACTCTACTACTGAGTCCTAATGATTTAATTCTTTAAAATTTCTTTTTGTCAGTCATGGGCCTTGAACTCAGGGCTTGGGTATTAACATATCCCAGAGTTCTTTAGCTCAAGGGGAGCCCACTCCCAATTGAGTTACAGTGCCACTTCCTGTTTGGAGATAACTGACTCACAGACTTTCATGCCAGGATTTGCTTTGAACAGATGAATTTTTAAATTATATTTCTCCTAGGTGTTTATTGGAACATTACAGTTTTTCTGGAATTTAATGTTTTCTGTAAACGTTTGTCTTCAAGTAATCCAAAAGCATTAAATATTACATTTCGAAGCTATCCTTTAGCACATCCATTTTGAAATTATTATCTCAAGATGAAATTCTAATTCTTTGTAGTAACAACCCATTAAAGTCCAAATGGGAAATATGCTAATTTCAGCAGCCTTGGCTCTCCTTCCTCTTTTTTTCTCTCCAGTATCTTTTCTTGTTTTGGAACAAGTGTCATGGACTGTCCAACCAATCAAAAGGAAGATTATTCCATTAATTTAATAGAAACGGAATCCAGCCTACCTGCATCTCAAGGGAACTTTGAGTATAATGTTAATCTAATAGTGGATTTTCAGTCATTTTGATAATTTTTTGTTTAACCACTCATTAAAGCGGTTCCAAAAGGCAAGATTCAAAAATCATGTTCTGCTTTCTAAGAATGTTAAAAAAGCTAGTAATTCAACAAAGATTACATGGTGAAGAATTTCTCTTTTATCGTAGCCCTTACCACTGATCCCTTCCCTTCAAACTTGTAGATTTGTTCAGTTTTCTTGTTCCAGCATTCATTTTGGTATTTGCTTCAGTAATATCCTTGTAGTATTTGACAATGAAATTCCATTTATTGTTAGAGAGCTCAATTCATATTGCCAAAGGCAGACTATGAGCAGTTCATAAAGCATAAACTATTGAGAATCATTAACATGGTCATATGAAAATATTCCATAAATTAATATAAGTACCACATAAATGTGCATCTTAATATACTTTTAAAAATGCAAAGTAGTTACATATATATGTCATAAAATAATTCAGATCACTGGTAGAAGAGATTAAGCTAAAATTTTTATTTATATCATCCCCAATATTTTGTCAAATTTTCTTTTCTCATTAACATTCACCTTAGGGCCTGCTTTTCCTAGCAACAAGTTATAAGTTGATATCCTTGGATTTTAGTCCCCTCTGAGTAACGTCTTTTCTTTCCACCACTAGTTAGTCCCTCATGTTAAATACCTGAGGAATAACGTCCCATTGTGCCTGCAAGAAAAGTACCCAAGTCGACTGTCTGTGCCTACTCTTGCTTTGCTTTGTTTGTGAATGTGGTAGCAGAGACAGGGGTGTCAGAGATCAGGTGGCTGGAACCATGGTGTTAAGAATTATGGGTAGCAAAATGAGTAGCAGAGAATAGGATACCAGGGAAAGGATAATTGTGACTGTAATTGCTGAATTGTATTGGCAGTAAATTGGGTAGCAGCAACAGCTTTGCAGGGGTTGGGGTAGCTAATACATGTATCCAGAACAATTTAACAGTGTCAAGGAAGCACAGACAAAATGAAAGATAAAAGTTGTGAAGCATTGTGGGAATTCTTTGCCTACCCATTCTAAAAACATAGAGGAGGGTTATTTTAAACTAAAACTACAAAAGAAAATTTAAGGTCTTGGTGCTAACAAATCTGTCCAGGTGTTATTACATTAAATAGAGAATTCAAAATGGATTTTCTTCATGAATACAGAGATCAAAGATATTATAATTCTTATTTCAAAATGCAAAATAAAAGCGAAAATTAGTCAGGAGGTAAAATTCATATTGAATGTTAATATTTAAGCAGAAAAGAAGATCCTAGATGGCAGACTAAAGACAAAGCAATATTAGAGCATTATATGTTCAATAATAATTAAGAAACTTTAATTGAAAAATTGAGCTAGAATGTTCACATCAGGAAAAGGCAAGCAATCAGAGTCTACCACCAACAAAGAAATATCATAATGTATATCTCAGAAAAAGGAACCAAGTTCCTTATCCTTGATGTCAATGATACACATAACCCCCCTTACAAACACACACACACACACACACACACACACACACACACAGACACGAATTATGCAACAGCTCAAGCTACTCACATCCATTCAACATGAGTCAAAGGTCTTCTTGTAATACTTGAAACTTTAAATTTTGAAGTCTTACTCTGAAAACATTACAGGAAGGAATAGGAGAAACCCTAGGTCTCCTTGGCACAGGCCGAAATTTTCTTAAAAGAGACCCAGAAATACAAAAAATCAAAGACAAATGGGACAAGTGGGATTTCATGAAATTGCAGAGCTTCTGCATGGCAAAGGACATAGCTAGCCAGATCACTAGAAAGCCCATGGATTGGGAGAAGATCTGCACTAGCCATACAACGGATAAGGGTCTCATATCTAAAATATACCTGGAACTCAAAAAATTAAATCCCTCAACAACAAATCTTCAGAGAAACAACTGCCCATTAAATAAGTGGGCTAAAGACTTAAAGAGAAACTTCACTGAAGGGGAAAGAAGGATGGCAAATAAACACATGAAGTAATACTCAACCTCTCTAGCCATAAAAGAATTGCAAATAAAAACAACATTGAGGTACCACCTTACCCAATTAGAATGGCTTTAATCAAATACTCTAATAACAACAGATGCCAGAGGGGATGTGGACAGAAGGAAACTTTACTGCATTGTTGGTGGGAGTGTAAACTTGTTCAACCACTTTGGAAAGCAGTATGGAGGTTCATCAAAAGACTCCACATAGAGCTCCCCTATGACCCAGCAATCCCACTTTTGGGCATTTACCCACATGATCACAAACAAGATCATAGTAAAGCTATCAGCACACCTATGCTTATTGTAGAATTATTTACCATAGCTATGATATGGAACCAACCCAGATGCCCCTCAGTAGATGAATGGATCAAGAAAATGTGGTATATATACACAATGGAATTCTATGCCTCCATCAGAAAGAATGACATTGCTTCATTTGTTAGGAAATGGAAAGACTTGGAAAAATTATATTAAGTGAAGTAAGCCAGACCCAAAGAAACATAGGTCCCATGGCTTCCCTTATTTGCAATAACTAGTATATGTCTGAGGCAAGCAAAAAAGTTCAGATAAATGGTGCTAGGGAAATGAACCCCAAGATATGTATTCAATTTTTTTTTATTTTATGCAGTTATTTCTAACATATTTTTAAGATGATATCTATATTGCTTTTTATGTCTCTCTGCCTGCTTTCACTGTATTTGATGTTGGTACAATTTGGGTAGGGGAAGGGCATAAACAAATCGTTTAACTAGGGGTACAGGTGGACACATTGCAACAATGAGATATACAAGTCATTATGTCGAAAAATGCACTTTACAACTTTGGTGGAGGGAGGAGGGGTTTGGCCATCTACTTTCCAGCTGATCTATAGGTATAGAAGCAAAATGTAATACAAAGCAATACAAACCAGTTCTTACTATAAATAATTTTTCTCTGAACATCTTAAAAATCAATTCTGACAACATGCAATAAAAAAATCCCTAAGTTAAAACATTCTTCTAGACAAATTGAAGAAATACTGAGAACAAGTATTTTAAGAATAATTTCAGAGAGCTTGAACTCAGGGCCTGGGTTCTGTCTCTGACATTTATTACTAAAGACTAGTGCTGCCACTTTGAACCACAGTGCCACAGTAAAGTCTCACCAATTTTCCTCTCCATACTGGCTTTGAACTATGATATAGATGTTTCAGCTCTCTGCGTAGCTAGGATTATAGGCATGAGCCCTTGCACCTGTCTAGAATAATTGCTTACCTGGGACAGAGGCCAGTGAGTATTAAATGTCATTCATGTTTAACTTTGTAAAATAAAGTTAACTGAAATGCCTTCCACTAGAAATAAGGAATTAAATGTGTAGATGTGTTACAAAGTTCTTACCAAAAGATACATATTTTCCTTGCTTTGTTTTTCTTCCAAAATTGTTTGCTTTCCCGAATCATACCTTATCTTTCCTTGCTGATTTCTTTAGTTTATTTCATACATGCCCACAGCTACTTCAACTATCATTTCTTATGTGAAGACTTTGCAAATATCTATTTTCAGTCCAAACTCCTTGTATGCACCTCTCATCCATATATTCAACTGACATAAAAACTAGTGAAACAGTAGTCATCTCTTACCATTACTGGATATTAAAGTTTAAGTAAAATTTAAGAAAATAAAGAATAACATAAATAAATATAACATGATTTTAATAGTAATGCTAAACATAAATAAAACGTTGATTATTTTCTGGAGCAATTTAATAAAAACCTCAAGGAAAAGAAATCAACTTTTTTGAGTGCTGATATTATGGTTTAAACTTAGGACCTTACCTTGTCACTTAGGCTTTTTCCCTCAAAGTCTGTGCTCTGTATTTGAATGACAGCTCCCCTTCCAACTTTATTTGGGGGATTATATAGAGGTAAGAATCGCATGTAATAAAAAACATTTGGGTCCCTATCTTGGGGTTCATTTCACATAACATCCTCTTATATGGTACCATGTACAAGTTACTCCAAGTAAGATTAACCATGGGACCTGTGGTTATTTGAGCCTGGCTTAATCACTTGTTTCTGCGTCTTTCCCTTTCCTAGCAAATTGGGAGATGCCATTTTCTCTGATTGGAGGCATAGAATTCCAGTGTGTGTGTGTGTTTTGTGTGTGTGTGTGTGTGTGTGTGTGTGTGTGTGTGTGTGTGTTTGTGTGTGTGTGTATCACATTTTCTTGATCCATTCATCTACTGAGGGGCATCTGGGTTGGTTCCATATCTTAGCTATGGTAAATAATGCTGCAATAAACATAGTTGTACCGGTAGCTTAGTATGGTCTTGTTTGTGATCATTTGGGTAAATGCCCAAAAATGGGGACTGCTGGATCATAGGGTGGCTCTAAGTGAGGTCTTAGAAAACTTTATATCAAGTGAAGTAAGCCAAAACCAAAGAAACATTGGTCCTATGGTTTTCCTTATTTGCAATAACTATTATATGTCTGGGACAAGCATAAAATTTCAAAAGCTATGTCCATATGACCAGATAAGATGCTGTTAAGCGAAATGAACCCCAAGATAGGATTTATAATCTACCAAGTGTTTTTTTTCTTTTTATGTTCCTCCCCCATGGTTTAATCTTTGTTTTCACTGTATTTAGTGTCAGTGCCCTGCATCTTGTATACACCCTTCTCTAGCTTGGGGAGGGGAAGGGAGAAAACAAAATAGATAAATAGTGATACAGGCTGACGCATTGTAACAATGAGATGCACAAGACACTATGTTGAAAAAGTATCTTTACAATATGGGTGGGGAAGAGGGGTAGGGAGTAGAGGGGAGTGTATTTGTGGAGGTGGGAGGGAAGGGGAGGGGAAAAACAAAGGAGGAGGTAACAATGCTTGATAGAAAATGTACTCATTAACTTGCTCATGTAACTATAACCCCTCTACACAGCATTTTTACAATGAAAACCTCTTTTAAAAAATAGAAGGTGTGCTGGGAATCGGTGGCTCACGCCTGTAATCCTAGCTACTCAGGATGCTGAGATCTGAGGATCACGGTTCAAAGACAGTCCAAGAAAAAAAGTCTGTGAGACTCTTATCTCCAATTAAACCACTATAAAACCGATGCTAGTGCTGTGGCTCAAGCGGTAGAGCACTCCCCTTGAGCTGAAGAGTGCAGGGACAATGCTCGAGCCCAGAGTTCAAGCCCCGCGACCGACACACACACACACACACACACACACACACACACACAAAACAAAAGGTGTCATGTACACCATGTATAGTAGCCCCATCTGTAATCTCAGCTGATTGGGAAGCAGAAATGACAAGGATCTTTGTCTCAGGCCAGGCCAAAGAAATAACTTCCAAGACAGCCATCTCAACAAATGAGCTGGCCATAGTAGTTCACATCTGTAATCCTAGCTAATTGTGTGTGAGACATAAGAAGCAATCTAAGATCATTCAGTCAATCTAAGATCAGACCCGGGCAAAAAGTTCAAGACCTCAAGTAAATAAAATGGACCAGAAGTATAGCAAAAGTAATTGAACTGCTTGTTGCTATACAACTAAAGTCCTATCTAGCAAGCAGAGAACACCTGAATAGAACCCTAGTAATACTCCTCTCTTCCACCAAAAAGCCTAAATAACTTTGCCCTATTTGAACATCTAATTTCAAGGCCACTGACAGATCAGAGATGGTGATACTATCTTAAAAATTGGGTATTCAAAAGAGACAAAGTTCTTTAGGTTTTGAAAAAGTTGAAAAGGTAGGAAAATCCATGCGATGTTTGTTAGCTCCGTAATTCTAGAAAACATAAAATGTACTCAAGTATTTAATATATATCCATATGTGTGCATATATTCATGTTTGTATATATATATGTGTGTGTGTGTATATATATAATCATATATATATATATATATATATATATACATACATATATATGTATGGTTCATCTCTTTTCTGTGTAGCAAATGGTTCAAATGAATCTGTACAATCACTCCTCAAAGGCATGAATAGACAAAGAGAATGAGCAGAGAACTCATACTCAGGAATCTATGGTTAGCCCATAACCTGAAAATCTTTTACAGCAGTTTGCATGTGTCAGTTACTGCAGTACAGGGACAATACGATGGCAATGAGATACCAGGCAGATGAAATGAGAAATGAGAGATACAAATGGTACAATATTCTTCTGATGGGTAAGTAGAATTTCCAGTGTGTGCGTGTGTGTGTGTGTGTGTGTGTGTGTGTGTGCGTGTGTGTGTGTGTGTGTGTGTGTGTGTGTGTGTGTATATGAGTGTGGGGGGGGGTGTATTACATTTACTTGGTTCATTTCTCTCCTGAGGAGTATTTGGACTGATTCTGTAAGCATGGTTGTGCTGAAAACGTTACTATATCCTGGTTTGCATTCTTTCGGGTAAATGCCCAGGAGTAGAATTGCTGGATCATATGGAAATGGGTAGTCAATAGAGGAGTGAAGTGGGAAAAGGTAGAAGATTGAATAGGAGAAAAGGGGGAAAATGCAGAGAGGAATCCAGTAAATATCCTACAAAATTAAGAAGAGTGAAGGAAGAGCTGTATAGGGGAGGGATGGATGAGAATGTTGAAAGGGTTGACATTGATCAAGGTATAACGCATAAACTGCTTCATTTAATGATAACTGCTTTGCTACTTAAAATAATAATAAAAAAAACATGTACCTAAAATGTTATGCAATTAGAAGCAAAGCATGAGAATCTGCTCAGATAATCTGTAGGGTCAATAAATCTTTTTGATTAGGATAAGTTTTAGAACAACACTAATGATACATATCATTTGAAGAAAATTTAATGATTTCCAGCTATTTAAAATAATCACTTTTGAAGATATAGCTCAAGTGGCAGAGTGCTACTTAGTGAGCAAAGCTGTCAGATAATGAATTCAAGTCTCAATCTCGAACACAAGTAAAAACAATAAGTATAATTTGGGCACTTTTCTTGGCATTAGTAGCTCATGCATTAATCCTACCTTATATCAGAAGGCAGAGATCTGGGGATCTCAGTTCAATGTCAGCTTAGATTGAAATGTTTGTGAGACTCTCATCTCCAATTCACTGTCAAAGAAAGCTGGAAGTGGAATCATGAGTTAAGTGGTAGAATGCTAGCCTACAGCAAAAAGCTCAGGGGCAGAAGCCAAGCCTTGAGTTCAAGCCTTAGAATAGTGCATATATATACACAAAGAAAGTAAGTCACTCAATTTCTCAACCTTCCATTTCCCTAATCCTAACTCTAATCTTGGACAGAACCCTAAGAATAATCTTGATGATAATAGTAACCCAATCCTAAAATTAATGGAAAACACTCGAGTTTAGACACATTCTAACAGATACTCATTGTCCTTGAAATGATTTGCAGTTTGTTCCAAATCCTACAGATTCCCTGACTTGGTCTCTGAAATCGTTCCCTATTATGAATCATTAACCTCAAGTCTTCATATCATGAAAACTATCACAGTTTCCACTGATCTTAACGTTTACTGAACTCCTATATCTCCAAAAAGAAGTTGAAGGTTTATTTAAAATATACTTCAATACCTAACATTAACTATATATAAATCTTACTAGAAACCTGACTCTAAATTTAACCCAATTCAACCTTAAAGAGGAAACTTAGTAAAACTCTGTAGTTATTGTTAAATCTCAAACTTATTTTACTTGAAAATATTAGCAGAAAACTCAGTTTTACCGTAAAGCTTACCCTTCCCTAAGCCTAAGTCTAACCTGAACTAGAACAGTAACCCTAACCCTAGAACTAATAGCCTTTGGATTCTAAAAGCCATACAAATACATTAGTTTTTGTTCATCTTAACTTTGATTCAACTCATCTTTCTAAAAATAGTTTGTAGTTTTACTCAGTATCTTGCCATATTTTAACCCGAACCCTAACTGGAATATTGAGGCTAACCCTCGCAAATCATATCCTAATCTTAATATTATTATCAGTTTCTTATTTCACATTCATCCTAATTATAGCTAGATTTGTTATTCGAAGATTTACTTTCAGTTTGGCCCTAAACTTTCCATTTCCCTAAGGCTAACTCTAACTCCAGCTGGAACTGAAACCAAACTTTCACTCTAATGATGGTCCAATTCTAATGTTTAACACAAAAACTCTAGTTTTTAATCATTCTAATGGATACTCTAGTTTGCACTCTGGAAATGCGTTTCAATTTGTCCTAATTCCCACAAATTTTCTGACTCTACCTCTGAAGTTATCTTGTTCCCTAACATGAAGTATTATTTGTCCTCAAATTCTCTTATCAGGAAAAATATTGTAGTTTCCAATGATCCTACGTTTTTCTGAACCCCTGTACCCTAAAACAATTTCAGATTTACTTACCATCTAATCCATTACCTGACTAACTCTCAAGTTTAACCTGGCTGGAAAACTCTCATTAATATTACAAGAATGATCACTGAGAAATAAATATAATGATAATGCTCTAGTTACTATTCAATCTCTCATATTTGTTCCTACTTGTTAGTGAAAACTGAATACTTTTTTGGTCAGTCATGGGGCTTGAACTCTGGGCTTGGGCACTATCCCTCAGCTCTTCAGCTCAAGGTGAGCCCTCTACTGCTTGAGCCACAGCTCCACTTCCAGGTTTTTTGGGTGTTTAATTGGAGATAAAGAGTTCGCATGCACTATGCTACCAAGGGTGGCATCCAACTGCAGTCCTCAGATCTCAGTCTCCTGAGAGGATAGGATGACAGGCATTGAAAAATATGTTTTGCTGGGTGCCAGTTGCTCATGGCTGTCATCCTAAGTACTCAGGAGTTGAGATCTGAGGATCACGGCTCAAAGCCAGACTGGGCAGGAAGTACCCTGAGACTCTTATCTCCAACAAACAACCAGAAACCTGAACGGGGTGCTGTGGCTCACGTAGTAGAGTGCTTGCCTTGAGCTGAAGAGCTCAGGGGCAGCACCCAGGCCCAGCGTTCAAGCCCACAATTGAAAAAAAGAAAGTAAAACATCTTCCTGCAAAGATGTAGAGGTGTGTGTGGGAGGGTGTAGTGATTGAGAGACCAGGTGCTGGCCTCACTTTACAGACATTTCTAAGAACTCAGCAAGTTTGCACCAGTTTGAAGCCACAGTAGAATGGATGGGGCCTTACGAAGAACTCAAGTGGTCGAAGCCTATGGCAGGCAGGGAGTGGGCAAATGGGTGAATGGGTGGGATTGTTGTGTCTGTATTCTCCCTAATGAAGGATGGATTTGGATGCTGGGTGTCAAAGTCTGAAGTAAAGAGTTGCAAGAAGTTTGTGGCCTGATGAATTTGGTTTCCTCTGGGTATATGAAGATGGATGAATCTGGCGCCTGCTGTGGCTCACAACTGTCATACTAGCTACTCATAAAGCTAAGATGTAAAGACCACGATTCAAAGCCAGCTTGGGCAGGAACATCTGTGGGTCTTGATATACAATGAGCCACCAGAAAACAGGAAACGGCACTATGGCTCAAATTGTAGAGTGCTCATCTTCAGCTGAAGAGCTGAAGGACAGCTCCCTGACCCAGAGTTCAAACCCCATGACCAACAATAAACAAAGAGGTTGGCTGAGTTTTCCACATTGCAGTGTGTACGGTAGGAAATTCCATGCTGGGTTATGAGCATTCCAGATATGAGAGGCTCAATGCTGTGTCTACAGTTAGTCGGAGTATGATAGTGCCATCTTCTCAGGGGTTGGATGTGATCCTAATAGAGGGAGTTCATGGTATTGTTCTCAGGAACTGCTAAGGGCTTGGAATATCCGTGTGTGTGTGTGTGTGTGTGTGTGTGTGTGTGTGTGTGTGTGTGTGTAATTTTCCTTCGTCTCTTTCTGTCCCCTTCCTGGTTGCTGGTCTGCCTCTTTCTGACCTCAGATGGTGCCCCTCCTTCACACCGACCTTGCTGTTAGCCCCCTATCAGGGTCTACAACGAGTCCTAAATTGCCACAGGCCTGTGTTCCAACTTTTCTCTGGGGCACAAGTCTCGCTGTCCCAATATTTGGCCACCTCCAGGGGATTCTGGGTCAGTGATGCCAGCTGGCTTAGGGTTTCCTCTGCCTGAGAGGGAGGGCCTCAGTCATGTGATGTCCTTTCCTTTTCCTCAGCTGGGCCTCTGACTGCACATCCCTCTCATCAGGCTTGCAGTGGAGTGGGGAATCAGGGATTGCTGGTGGCTCTGGCCAACTCGAGATTGACAGCTGACTGAAGGCTGCCCAAGCAAGGAGGATCTAGGGCTACATGGGAAGTGAGGCCAAGGTGGCTTGGAAGTATAGGTCAGTGTCTAGGAAATGTAAATGTACTTTATCACAGGACAGTCTATCTTCCGGCCCCAACTGGGCCTCTCAGGTCCTTCTAAAAAATTGCAGATGCTCAGAATACAGAGGCACAAACTTTAGATTCCAGGGCCAGGGAACTGGGGGATGAGAGACTGGTATGGCCAATACCTCATTGTTTTGGGGTATTAGTGTTGACCTGGCTATACACCCCCTTATGTACTTTCACTTCTTAACCCAGTGTTGGCCACGCACTGGCCACTTGTGGCAGTACTGTGGAAGTGGCAGGAGTGGATGTGAGGTCTAGGATGACCAAAATCAGGATTTATGACCTTGGGGGGTGGCAAAGGATGACTTTTAAAAAAATCTTAGAGCTGGGATTCAGAGCCTAGGCAATGTCCCCAAGCTTCTTTTGCTCAAAGCTAACATTCTACCACTTGAAACAGAGCTCAACTTTCATCTTTTTTTAGTAGTTTAGTGGAGATAAGAATCTCATAGATTTTCCTACCTGTTCTGGCTTCATGCTGCCATCCTAAGATCTCAGCCTATTGAGTAGCTAGGATTGCTGGGATAAGCCACTGGCACCTATTAAGGATATTAGTGTGTGTTTGTGTGTGTGTGTGTGTGTGTGTGTGTGTGTGTGTGTGTGTGTGTGTGTGTGTGTGTGTTTACCGGGACTTGAACTCAGAGCCTAGGTGCTATCCTTTACCTTGTTTTCACAAGGTTGGTGCTGTACCACTTGAAATACAGTAGCTCTGCTTCCCAGCTTTTTGGTGATTCATTGGACATAAGAGTCTGCCCAAGCCAGCTTTTAATTTTGATTGATCCTCAGGTCTCAGGCTTGAATACCTAGGATGACAGGCATGAGCCACAGGCGCCCAGCTGATAATGGCCTTTCACCACAGTGTACTGGGATCTCCTGAAAACTTTCTTTATTTTTTTCTGTGCCAGTACCGGGGCTTGAACTCAGGGTCTGGGCTCTGGTCTCTTAACTTTTTCCCTCAAGGCTGGTACTCTTCCACTTGAGCCACAGCTTGATTTCTGGATTTTGGTAGTTCATTGGATAGAAGAGTGTCACTAATTTTCCTCCACTGAACTTGCTTTGACCAAACATCTCTGATCTCAGACTTCTGAATAGCTACGATTTACAGGGGTTTAGCCACTGGAGGCATTGGGTAGAAGCTTCTCTTGAGCAAGAGTTCTTCCCTTCATTTGCCTTGACTCCTCCATGCAAAGGGGGCCTGAAGGTCAGGAGCTGTGTAAAATAGGCTTCCAGCCACAGAAATTGGCTGGGGTCTTTGGTAAAATGTCAAGCTAATCTTCCCCTGAGCCCCATTCTGGGACGCCACCCTCTGCCCTACCTGTGACTCAAGTACAAACCTTGACCCTGCCTTCAGTGTTCTGCCAGACTTGTCTGAGGCCATAGAACCTTCATTCCACCCACACCACCTGCTCTACACACCCCTCAGGACCTTTGCACATGCTCTGCACCTTCTTCCCTAGGCCCTCTGTCCTGTTCCACATCTTAGAACTCCTGTGGAATTTTGGCACTGGTCATATCACCTCCTGGAGCGAATCTTTCCTTCCTTTCTCTCACTTTTTTAAATACTGAGTTGCTAGAGATCGAACTAGTGCAGGCTGACTGTCAAATGCTGTATCTTGGTGTGTGTGTGTGTGTGTGTGTGTGTGTGTGTGTGTGTGTGTGTGTGTGTGTGTGCCAGTCCTGGGGTTAGAATTCATGGCCTTGATGTTATCCCTGAATTTTTATGCTCAAGGGTAGCATTCTACTACTTGTACCACAGCTCTGGTTTTTTTGGTGCTTAATTGGAGAAAAGAGACTCATATAGACTTTCCTGCCTGCACTAGGCTTGCAGTTATAATCATCAGATCTCAACTTCCTGAGTGCTATTATTACAGGGGTGAGCCACCACCACCTGCCCTCTACCTCTTACCTACCTTGGCTCTCCTCTGAGTTCCAGAAGTGTATGTCTTACCAAGCTCACATTTTTTTTGCCAGTGTTGGCTTGATCTCAGGGTCTAGGCATGTTCCTGAGCTGCTTTTGCTCAAGGCTACATTCTATCACTGAAGCCATAGTGACACTTTTGGCTGTTTCTGTTTATGTGATACTGAGGAATCCAACCCAGGGCTTCATGCTTGCTTGGTAAGCACTCTACCACTTAGCCACATTCACAGCCCAATGCTTACTTGTAACAGGAACTATGAGGATGGGATTTATTGGCATACTCTTTTCAGCACAGAAATCGATGGGCATTTCAAATCTTTGCCAGGATTTGGGACCAGAGTGGGACTCGGCAATGAGGAATGATGAATGAGTGATAGCCACCAGGCCCCAGAGATCTAGGCTCAAGTCCTACAGAGGGATAGGGAACATGGAGCCAGAACCTTCCACAATACCTACAGCCTAGGAACAGTGGTCTCCCTGGAGGCAGTGGCTGGCTGCTAGATGTCCCAATGGGACACCTCAGCCAGAACATAATGAACCTGTTGAATATACCAGCCAAGGCAAGCCTTCTGGGCTTCAGTTATTAAATGGCAGAGAAGGATGCTTTGTTCAAGCTACTGGCTTAGTACTCTCTGAGGGCTTGTCCCAGCATTCACATGTTGGGGGTCTGGTCATAGGCAACCTGCTGAATGCATATCATCCATACATCATCTATACATACACAGAGACACGGAGTTACTGCCTTCTTTTTTTCTTTGGCAGGTCTCAGGTTGAAATATGAGCCTAGGCCCTATCCTTAATCTCCTCTTTCTCAAGAGTAGCACTCTGCCCTTAAGCCACAGCCCCAACACATGGGGATATTTTCCTGTGATCTCTTAGAAATAAGAGTTTTGCAGACTTTCCTGCCCTGGCTGAATTCAAATTGGCATTCTCTACATCTCAGGCTCCTGAGGAGCTAGGATTACAAACAGGAGCCACTGACACCTGGCTTTCTTTGCTTCTTCTTGTTCTTTTTTTAATCATGACAATCTGAAATCTTCAGTGTCATTCCAATGGTTTGCATTCGAAGTAAACTTCCCAGGCCTGGAGTTTGAGCCCCAGAACTGCCACACAGAAATGGAGGGAGCTCCTGACAAACTCATTCCTATTTATGTGAAGGAAAGTGGAATGTTATAAAAGTAATTAAATTTGCAGTAAATTCATGATTCTATTTTAGAAAGCCACACATAAATCATTGGATTTATATCTTCTATTCTAGCACCATGTTATGATTTCCCTAATGGAAGGATATTGACTAATTTTTAATTAATGCTTTCATAAGTATTCAACCATGATACTTCATTAAACGGAGACATAATTTAATAACTAATTATTGGTAACTATATATCATTAAATGGAGACATAACTTAATAACTAATTATTGGTAACTATATATATAAAATTTAATAATATCCTCATATTCTCTCTCTCTACATATATATATATATATATATATATATATATACAGCATGCAACAATCTACACACACACACACACACACACACACACACACACACACACACACATATATATATATATATCTATTGGGAACTACTGTGGCTTGATAACAGGTAACAGGTCCTTAGAACTTCCTTGCATCTCAGTTTGCCAGAGGTTGGTGTGCTAAGACTTTGACTCCATTTATGTATTGGACATTGTAGGCCGTGAGTTGAAATCCCAGCATTGCCAAAAATTTATTCATGTAGTAAAAAGATACTTTTGACACATTTTTTTCCTAAAAAAAAGTCCTGGGTCTCAGTATGATGTATAATTCATATCCAAATATATCATGTATGATAGGATGTAATAAATGAAATGTTATATGTGTAATAATAATAAATGAATAAAGGTAATAAACATCATATTCACTAAATTCATGTGTGTATTTTTTCCAGTGCTGGAGCTTCAATTCAGGCCCTGGGAACTGGTTTGAATTTCTTGTCTTCAAGGACGGTGAGCTTCTCCTTCACCCACAGTGACACAGGGATACCCAGATGCCGAGTTCAAATCCCAGGCCTGCCAGAAAAATGGTGCAAATTCCAAGCCATGGCCTTATTTTATTTTATTATTTTTTTGCCAAGCACGGGGCTTGAACTCAGTTCTTGGCATCTCTGCCACAGCTGGCCCTGGGATTCTAGGACCCAAGTTCAAATATTGGGGTTGGCAAGAGATAAAATAAATAGGAAAAGGATAAAATGGAGAAATTCAAGAAGGTGGTTTTACTTTTTTTCCCTTTGCATTGTGACCATCCTGCGTGTAAATGACAAAGCCCTGAAAGTGTACATGACATTGCATGCTGATGTTTGGCTGGCTATTAGGGACGACAAAACCAAAACCATAACTTAGGCCTGGAGGTTGCATCCCAGGGCTGCCACTAAATATTGGCAGAGAGTCCAAGAAACCCATTTGCATGAACATCAATTCGAATTGAATTTTATAAAAGTAACAAATTAGTAGTTAGTGTATGAGTATACCATAAAATTATACACAACAATTTTATTACATTGATTAATTTTCAATTAATACTTTACTATGTATTCAACCATGATACTTAAAAGTGGAAGGAATAATTTGAATGTCAATAATGGATAGTAATATAATATATGTAATTTCATAATATACAGACACATTTCTCTTGCCTTATACATACATATATGTGTATATATATATATATATATATATATATATATACATATACATATACATATATGCCAATCTACACATTTATCTGTTCATACACTTGTCACTCCTGGGGCTCAGCGGTATAATGATAGCTAGTACATACAAAGCCCTGGATTCGATTCCTCACTATCACAAGCACATAAAAATCCAGAAGTTGTGCTCTCGCTCAAGCAGTTGAGCATTAGCTTTGAGCATAAAAGCCTAGGGACTGTTTCTAGACTCTTATTCAAGGTCCAGGATGGGCATGAAAAAATGTTGAATGTTGTGACTGCAACTCTATAAGGATAGGACTTCAAATACCTCATCACAGAGCCAGCCGGGAGTCTGGTGCTGACAGCTGCCATCTAACCTGACTTACTCAGAGGTATACGACTGCAACTCAGCCCCACAGAACCAGATGCTGCTGGCTTGCTCACCCCTGTCATCCAAGCTACTCGGGGGCTGAGATCTGACACTGGTGTATTTAAAACCCAGTCCTGGCGGGATGTCTGTGAAACTCTGAGCTGTGGATGAAAGTGATAGATCTCTAGCCTTGAGCAAAAGATCTTAGGACAGTATCCCCAACATTTCAGTGCAATCCCTGTGGCTGACTCGCCCCAAAAAATGCTCCTCTGAATCATTAGATCTGAACTTTGTGCAATTTGTGATGTGTTTCTGAAAGAATGGTGATACTGATGAAAGCACCCTAATACTAATGACAGCTTGTGGGATGCATCTATGTGATGAGTCCTTCCTGGAATGCTGGAGCCCTCACGGGGTGCTGTGTGCTGAGTCCTGTACAGGATGCTATGTGCTGAGTCCTTCACAGGGTGCAGTGTGCTGAGTCTTGCATTGGGTTCTGGGTGATGAGTCTTTCACAGGATGCTGTGTGCTGAGTCCTGTAAAGAGGGTTATTTGGAGCCGGGCACCAGTGGCTCACGCCTCTAATCCTAACTACTATGGAGGCTGAGATTTGAGGATAGTGGTTCAAAGCCAGCCCTGGCAGGAAAGTCGCTGAAACTCTGATCTCCAATAAAACACCAAAACACCAGACAACTGGAAGTGTCGCTGTAGCTCAAGTTTAGAGCACTAGCCTTGAGCTGAAGAGCTGAAGGACTGTATTCAGGCCCAGATTTCAAGCCCCATGACCGACAAAAAAAAGTGTTATGTATTTTGTCCTTCAAAGGGTGCATGCTTTCATCTTGTCCTTGTAAGAACTCCAACTGACATGACTATGCAGAAAAGAATATTGAGGCTCAGATCTGTCCCCATGGCAGGGACAAAATCATGTATTATTGAAGACTAGTGAGTTGTCTACAGGAGGCAATTGTTTTGTCTTGTTTTTTCTAAGTCATGAACCTTGAACTCAGGGCTTAGGCACTGACCCATACCTCTTGGGCTCATGGCTAGCACTCACCACACAGAGCCAAGGACCCCCTTGCAACAGAGTGTCACAGCTTAGGGTTCTATAACCGAGGTCTGTCATCCTGCCTTCTCAAGAAGCTGAGGTCTGGGTTCCAAACTATCCCTGACACAAAAGATACCATGAGACTATTATATCCTATTCACCACTAAGAAACCTGAAGTGGAAGCTAGGTGCTTGTGGCTCATGCCGATCATCCTAGCTACTCAGGAGGATGAGATCTGAAGATCATGTTTCAAAGTTTTAGCTTGGGCAGGAAAGTCCTTGAGACACTTAGCTCCAATGAACCACCAGAAAACCGGAAGTGGCTCTGTGGCTCAAGTGGTAGAGCACAAGATTTGAGCTGAAGAGCTCAGGGACAACTTCCATGCTCAGATTTCAACTCCTACAATGACAACAACAACAACAAAAAGACAGAAACAAACTAACAAACTTGAAGTAGAGGGCTGGGAATGTGCCTTAGGGGTAGAGTGCTTTGCATATATGAAACCCTGGGCTTGATTTCTCAGAACCACATCACTAGGAAAAAGCCTGAAGGGGCTCTGTGGTTCAAGTGGGAGAGGGCAACCATTGTACAAGAGAAACTAGGTTCAGTGCTCATGTCTTGAGTTCAAACTCCAGGACTAGTGTATGCACACACACATGCATGTATACACACACACAGAGAGAAAGCAGAAGTGAAGCTGTGACAAATTGGTAAAGCACCAGACTTCAGATCTGAACTCATGGTCAGCACCCAGGCCCTATGTTTAACCTCAAAACCTAGCCACCCAAGGCCCAACTAGGTGAGGTCAAAGGTCTCAAAACCTGATGAGCTTCATCAGTCCTAGATGACAGGAAGCTTTGTGATATCCAACATGTGCTTGGATTTCCCAAGGTTCTGGAAACCTAGGAGAAACATTATAGGCCCATCATTGCCGACTATGAAACGTTTCATTATGTTCAGTGCCCTAGTTGTCTGCCTGAAGGACTCCTGAATTATATTGAGCACTGTATCTGTACACTGGAATATAGTCTTATAAAGGCAGGATAAGAGCACAGAAGTTGGCCTGCAATGGGAGGTGGCAAAAATGAAGGTCTCCTCTTAAAACAGAGCACTGGGAAGAGAGATAGCTAAGGGTAAAAACAGGCCTTTTTCTCCTGACCTTCAGAGCCCGCCCACACATCTTCAGTAATTGGCCCAGATGGAGTTATTTGGTACACAGCTGTACAAGAGTGAGGTCTTTTGTGTTCCTGTCCAGACAATGAGGGAGACTTCTTCCAGCAGGCCTGGAATGAAGAGAACCCCTCAGGCTACATTGGGAGCAGTGAGGGGAGCCCTGGAACATGCAATATCATAGGGGAAGGGATGTGAAGGGTAAACAAAGGAGGAGGCTGCAATGCTTGGTAAGAAATGTACGCATTATCCTGCCCATGTAATTGTAACCCCTCTGTACAGTATGTTCACAAATAAAATAAAATAAAATTTAACAAAAAGCAGTCTCTGTGTTATGAACTCATTGTATTGAATACAATTTTCCTTGCTTGGTGCCACTCATCATACCGACTCAGGAGTTTCACCTAGAGGAATACATCCATACATACACAAAGAAATTGAGGTACAGTTTTTTTTTGAGGGGGAAGTCCTGGGGTTGAACTATGAGCCTAGGCCTGGTCCAAGAGTTCCTTTTGCCCAAGGGTACTGCATTAAGCTTGAGTCACAGCCCCACTTCTGGGTTTTTCTGTGATCTCTTAGAAACAACATTGCCAAGGACTTTCTTACACTGGCTGGTTTCACACTCAAATTCTCTACATCTCAGCCTCCTGAGGAGCTGGGATTACAGTCAGCAGGCACTTTCACCTTCTTTTTTTTTTTTTCTTTGTTTTATAATCTGGACTTACTTCTTAATAAGGTCATTCCTATGGTTGAGACTTATAAGTAAACTACCCAATATTCTTTATACCTGTTTTCTCTGAGAGTATTTTCCCTCTTCATCTTACCCTCTGGTCACAGGTTTGAAGCCAAAAGTGAGAAATGAGTGTTACAGGATTTAGGAGCAAATGTCAACAGGACATGCCAGTTCTGTCACTTAGCATTGAGCTGCAGTGAATTTACTGTCTCGGGATATGAGGACCGAAAGCTGGAGCGATCCTTATACTATCTGTATTGCTCCTTTTGCCTATAAAATGATCTAATAATTATGATTGTTTTGTATCTCCAACCTTAAGTATCTAGGACACACTAGAAGCATGTTCCTGTTTCCATTTTTCTCTAGTACCTCTCGAGATTTAGACTAAAGTTTTGGGTGGAGCAGCTCCTAGATGAATCCCTGAGGAAATACACTTGAAGCCTCCTCAGAAGATCTCCATTCAAAGCCAGCCCTAGCAGAAAAGGTTTATTGTCTCCAATAAACCACCAGAAAACCAGAAGTGGAGCAGTGGCCTAGAGGGTAGAGCTCCGGCTTTGAGAGAGAAAGCCAAGCAAGCCATACAGGCCAGACCAGGCAGGAAAGCCTGGGAGATGCGTATTTCCATTGAAGAACCAGATGGCTGGAAGTGGAGCTGTGCCAGTGGTAGAACCTCTGCCTTGTGAAAAACAGCTGAGGAATGCATCACTTCCTCAGTTTAAGCCATAGGATGGCCACAAAAGAAAATTCAAAAAGAGAAGGCCAAGTTTATGTATTAGTGTCCTACTTACTTACGTGTGTATATTAAGTCCCTAAGTGCAAAGAGGCTGTATGCAAAACTTCTGCTTTTATTTACAGGTTTATGTTTTAGATATGCTCATTGTACATACTGCATCATTCTCTTCATTTCAGCCCCATTGATTTTCTCTTCCAGGATTCTAGGCCTATTTCCTTATATGATGCACACTGAAGCTCTCAGCAGCCTTTATTTACATTTTATTATGAGGCCAATGCAGGAGCAGTCACAAATCAGGCAGGGGAAAAGAAGATCAGAGTTCATAGAAATAAGCAGTATTCAGAAAATTATAATTGGGGACGCAAAATGGTAGCATATATATGTAAAAACTACCATTAAGAAAATAGATGAGGCGGCTGGGAATGTGGATTAGTGGGAGAGTGCTTGCCTAGCATTCAAGAGGCCCTGGGTTCGACTCCTCAGTAACACATACACAGAAAAATCCAGAATTGGTGCTGTGGCTCAAGTAGCAGAGTGCTAGAGACAATGTCCAGGCCTTGAGTTCAGCGCAAGAAATGTCAAAAAGATAACTAAGTAGTTAGTTAGTTAGTTAGGTAGGTAGGTAGGTAGGTAGGCAGGTAGATAGGTTGGTACATAGATAGATACATAGAAAGAAAGAAAGGAGGAAAGAAAGATAGAAAGAAAGAAAGAAAGAAAGAAAGAAAGAAAGAAAGAAAGAAAGAAAGAAAGAAAGAAAGAAAGAAAGAAAGAAAGAAAGAAAGAAAGAGAGAGAAAGAAAGAGAGACAGAGAGAGAGAGAAAGAGAGAGAGAAAGAGAGAAAGAGAGAAAGAGAGAAAGAAAGAAAGAAAGAAAGAAAGAAAGAAAGAAAGAAAGAAAGAAAGAAAGAAAGAAAGAAAGAAAGAAAGAAAGAAAGAAAGAAAGAAAAGAAAGAAAGAAAGAAAGAAAGAAAGAAAGAAAGAAAGAAAGAAAGAAAGACAGGTCAATAGATGATAGATAGATAGATAGATAGATAGATAGATAGATAGATAGATAGATAGATAGATAGATAGATAGATAGATAGATAGATAGACAGACAGATAGATAGATAGATAGAAAAATGATAGATGAATCTGGTCTTGGACTTCAGGAGGAAAGAAGGGAACAATTCCCAGTCATGAAGCTTCTGCAGTGTGCCAGGACACCAGCATCACCTTCACACAACCACAAAGCAGGAAAAATATCTCTTGACCGCTTCTCAGGCAGCCGAATGCTGCAGAGCCAAGAGGGCAGAGCCAGGTTCTAACTCAGCTGCTTGGGGACAAAAGAGAAATGACCCTGCCTCACCTTGGACTGGGGATTGGCATTAATGATGTGGAGAATGAAGGAAGGAGAAAAGACTGGCAGAGGTAGAAGAAGGGCCTTCAAATCTGATAGATGGAGAGTAAAAAACCCATTCCCTAAGACCAGAGAGCAGGGCTTTTCTACTCTGTTCCTCCCCTCTCCCTCACTAAACTGGCTCTCTGTTGGTAACCTAAAGATAGCCTGAAGCTCTCTTCACCTGAGTGAGGAAGGTTAGTCATTGTTTGAGGAAGCTGAGAAAAGCCTGATCCTGGTGTAACTGTAACAAACATTTCAGGTTTCCCCCATTGCTGGCTGTCCCTGGAATGAATGAAGTGGTTTTGCAGCTCACTTCCCTGTTGAGTGTGTATATTCTGCCTCCTTGTTCTCTTCACCTAGCCTGGCTTTTGAAATTGTTTTCTGTCCTTCAAATACAGTGTTATACTGGAGTTCTTCCTGCTGACTGTGCCAGGGCTTGGATCCTGAGAACTTCATTTGAACCCAGGATGGGGCAATGGGTCAAGAACACTAAGAACATTTAGAGTAACTTCTCATCACCAAGGGAAAAACAAGAAGCTCTTGAACATCTGACCTTTCAGATGTGGAAGTCAGAGTGTCATAGACTTTTCTGCCCTGGCTGGCTTCAGTGTGATCCTGAGACCTCAGCCTCCTGAGCTAGGGTGATGGGCAAGAGCTACTGGTGCTCTGCTAGGTTCAGATGAGTAATGACATTGACAGTACAAGTCAACTGCTTATCACAAAAGGGTTTGGGGAGCATATTAAGCCTTTCAACATTGGACCTTTCAGAACCCTGTGGACACAAGGTTACAATGCTAGAGTCAGTGAGGCTGGGCATGTCGATCTGCTACACTTAAGCCTGGAGGTCTGACTCCAATTCTGCTGTATATTAGTGTTGATTTTCCAGAGAATATTCTCATAATTAGCAAATAGGAAAAGTACTTTGATTAACCCTCAATTTTTTCCAGTTGTGTGTCTTGTATCAAACCTGGGCACTGTCTCTGAGCAATTCAGTCAAGTCTAACTCTCTACCACTTGAGCCACAGCTCCACATGGGATTTTTTAGTGGTTCCTTGGAGATAAGAATCTAACAGGCTTTTCTTGCCTAGGCTGTCTTTGAACTGTGGTCTTCAAATCTCAGCCTCATGAGAAGGTAGTTTTCCAGGTGTGAGCCACCAGCATCTGGCCTATTGTTTTTGACAGTCCTGGGGATTGTTTTTCTCAATGCTAGCACTCTACCACTTGAGCCACTCCACTGCATCTGGCATTTTCTGAATATGTGGCATTGAGGATTCAAACCCTGGTATTCATGCATGTTGAGTGAGCTCTTTAGCACTAAGCCACATTTCTAGCCTCCCCCTTACAATTTTATCCCACAAGTTTCCTGTCCTCAAGAAAAGCTTTCTCAGTATAAATCATCTAAAAACACCCCTATAGTAAGGTGTCCAAAGATAAATAAGACAAACTCATTCTTGGGAGAGACTCTAAACGTGAGAAGACTGTGACAAATGCCTCCATTTAATTATGTATCATGTTTCAACACAAAAAGTTTTAATGATAAATGATTCAATGTCCTAAATTATTGTGCATAATTTTATAATACATGTGCAAAATGTAAATGGGAATAATGTAAATAAAATAAACAAAAAATTAATCAAATAAAAAATAAAATAATTACAAAATCAATAATGAAAATCGTAACATGTAATAAACATACATATGTACGTAAATATCATATATTACACATGTATAGAAATATCTTTTCCATAACAGGGCCTTCATTCAGACCATGGGAACTCTAGCCTGAATTTCTTTTCCTCAAGGACAGTAAATTTTTCCTTTACTCATGGTACAAAAGAGTTACCTGGACGGTGAGATCAAATCCCAACAATGGTAGAAATACTGGCCCCAGTTCCAAGACAGTAACTTAATCTTTTAATGGAAGCAGTTATGTTTATTCAGTTCCATACTGAACATTAAATAAAAAGCAGTGTAGAATTTTGTACATCTATTCAGACATCCTCCCCTTACCCCCAAAGTGTTTCTCGAAATACTACATGGTTTCTTTTTTGTATGTTTTTTATTGTAAAAATGTTGTACAGAATGGTCACAGTTACATGAACAACGTCATGAGTATATTTCCTATTGAGCATTGTTACCTTCTCCTTTGTTTTCCCCCTACCATCCCTTACCTCCCATCTCCACAACTACTCCCCCTACCAAACTCAGTGACTTAATTTTTTAGTTTTGGCTTGGCACGGTGTTTGAACTCAAATAGTAGCAAATCTGCACTTTCCCTCACATTGCTACAAGTTCCTGAGTTCAAATCCCAGTCTAGGAAACAAAACTGGCAGAAATTCCAAACCAGAGAGCTCTATTTTTTTAAATATAGTTGAATAATCTTTTTTTTTATTTTTTCTTTTTTGTGGCTTTTTTAGGGCTTGAACTCTGGTCGTGGCAACTCTGCCTCAGCTTTGATCACCCTAGCCTAGGTGGAGCCTAAGTACTCATACGCAATCCTGGAATCCTAGGCCCAGAGGGCTTGCAGAAAGAAAAAAAAAGTAGGATAGCACAAAAAGTGGCAAGCTGCAGAGGGATGGGTGTTTAATTTTTTTTTAATCTTTGCACGGTGACCATCCTGGGTCTGAATGCCATGGGTACAAATTACACCTGATCTGCCATTCCTGACAGCTGGCGGGTTAGCAGGGAAGCCATAGGCCAACCTGTCAACATAGGCCCTGGGTTCAAATCCAGGTCCTGACAACTACCAATGGCAGGAGATCACAAGACACTCATTCCTATGCATAGGAATATCAATTGAAAGAGAAGTTTGTGCATTGGTCAAGCCTAAAATTGGATGCAGTAATCCTAGGACACTGATTGATCTTAATTTCATGCTTTATTAAGCATGAAAAGAATAGCATTCCTTTAATTGTGTTATAATAAATACCTAAGAGTTGGGAAGAATGTAGTATATGTCATTCAATCATAGATAGGAGGCTATGGTGCTTTTTACCAATATATATTTATTTGTATTCTACTGCCTGCCTATCCTTGTATCGCTGTTTTGGCCAATCCTGGGTCACGATCTCAGCACCTAGGAACCACCTCACAGCTTCATTGGCTAGAGGCTGTTGTGCTCACACTCACCCATTCATGAATTGGACCTGCTAGGCCCTGAGTTCAGATCCCAGCACTGCCAAAAATTTAATCTTGGAGTAAGAAGCCAAATACGACACCTGTTTTTCTTTTCTGGGAGAGTTCTGCGTGTCAGGCATGATGGAGAACACATCTACAAATCTAGATGGTATATGTAAATGGTAGGATGTAAACAATGTAATACATAGTTAGGATGCATCAGTGTCAGTAAAATAAACGGTAAATAAATGAAAAAAATATAATGTATAACCACACCAAACATAGTATAGACTGAACATCTGTATGGAAGTTCAATCCTATCTTTAAACTGTATATAAGGAGTACGTTTTCCAGGTCTGGGGCTTGAATTCAGGCCTAGGGAATAGGCCTGACTTACTGGTCTTCAAGCAGGGTGAACTTCCCCTTCCCTGACAGTGCAATAGAGTTACCCAGACCCCGGGTTCAAATTCCAGGACTTGCAGACAAAATATGGCACACATTCCAAGCCAGGGAGCTTCATTAGCATTTTTAATATTTTTTAAGTTCACTTCACCTTTATTTGATACATATTGATTTTATAATATGAGAGTTTTTCAAAAAAGGGGTCTAAACTTTTACATTTCAGCATAACACATTGGTGTTTCTATTTTGACCATCTGCCCTGAAGAGTGAGAATGAAAATCAGGACATTTCTCCCTAGAAGATCGGGACAGTTGAATTTATTTCTATTTAGAGTTTTTTCTACAATTATAAACTCTCTGCATTTGTGTCGTATGAGTTTTCCTCAGTGCCTACCACGAAATACACTAGGGGAGTCCTCATAGCACAAAAGGTAGGATTTCTGAATAAAACCTCACTTCTGTGAGGACAGTAGGTACTTCTAAGCATTTTGGGAATAAACTGGATTGTAAAATGAAAAACGAAAACAATGGGACTGTGATGTATCTCAGTAGTGGAGTACTTTCCTAAAGAGCATAAGACCATGGCAGAAAAGTTTCCTAAAGCTCAGAATGTTAGAATTTTATGATCTGCATGAACAAATATTTTTGGGGGGTCCTGGGGCTTGAACTCAGGGTTTATCCCTGTGCTCTTCAGCTCAAGGCAAGCGATCTACTGCTTGAGTCACAGTGCCACTTCGGTTTTCTAGTGGTTTATTGGAGATAAGAGTCTCACAGACTTATCTGCCTGGGCTGACTTTGAACGGCCAAACTCAGATCACAGCCTCCTGAGTAGCTAGGATTATAGGCATGAGTCACTGTTGCCAGGCACATGAAAAAACTTCTTAAAGATGGATTCTGAGAAAAGAAACTTGGAAAACACTTTTAGTATAAATAATTTATAGTGCCATGGTTAAGGCACTAATTCAGAAGTATTTATTCATTGGCTAGTTTCTTAGTTTATTTAAATATATATATGCATTATTAAAATATATATGTATATAAATATTATTAAAAACATAGCTTTGAAGTGTACCTAAGAGCATATGTGCTCCTGTAAAGTTATACAAATGAAAAAGCTTCATTTTTCTTTTCAGTTTGGTTGGTATCATAAATTAGGTGGGATTTGTGTATTGTTTTTTTCTCTGTTCCCCCAACCCCCTCTGCTCACATTTGAACTCAGCTTGCTCTTCCTTGGCTTCATTGTTCATAGCTGATTTTCTACCACTTCAGCTATACCTGTAGCCTGGCATTTTGCCAGTTAATTGGAGATGATGTCTCTCAGGCTTTTCTGCCTTCATTGGCTTTGAAATTTCATCTTCCAGTTCTCAGCCTCCTGAGTAGCTAGGATTAAATATGTGAGCCACTGGGGTGCCTAGGGATAATTTAGACTTTGGTTAGTGTATTCTTTGTGTTTTTCTTGGCAAGGGATCATCTACTATAAAATTTCTGTGAATGACCTGGGTCTGAAGTAAGATATATAATACATATGCAAATCTGTATAATTTTCATAAGATGTAATAAATTTAATACGTGTTATAAGTGTATTAATAGTCAATAAATATAATGAATTAATAATACAAAAAATAAACACACTCAAAGCAATATGCAGTAAACATAAATATGTAGATATTAATCATTTCAAATGTGGATGAATATTAATTAACAGGGTGGGGATTGAATTCAGGCCTAGGGAACAGGCCTGAATTGCTTGTATTCAAAGAAGGTGAGTTTCTCCATCCCCCAGAGTGTATTAGATTTTCCCAGACTCCAAGTGCAAATCCCAGGCCGGGCAGAAAAAAACGAGCATGAAATCCAAGCCAGAGAGCACTATTAGTATTTTTAAATTTTTAAAATTCATTTTATTTTATTTTCTATTTATGTATGTATGTATGTATGTATGTATTTATTTATTTATTTATTTATTTATTATTTATTTATTTGCCAAGCACGCGATTTGATCTTAGGTCGTGGCAACTCTGCCTTAGCTTCCATCAGCTTAGGCTGGGTTTGTGCAGCCTTTGGACCCACAGCGCATCCTGGGAGCCTAGGCCTCATGGCTGACAGGAAAAAAATGAAAATGGCAAGGAAAAATAGCCACGAATTGCAAACAGTTAGAGGTTTCTCTGTTTTCCTTCCATGCATGGTGACCATCCCGGGTCCAAATGACACGACCTCAACCTGTAGGTCACCTGGCATTTCTGTCAGTGGGCTGTCAGCGAAGCCATAGGCCAATCTGCACACCTAGGCCCTGAGTTTGAATCCCGGTCTTGCCACTTACAAAGGGCTGGAGAGCGTAAGAACTATTGCCTGTCCATAGGAACACCAGAGGAATGTGATCAATGTTATGGTTGGATGAGTAGTTTGTCAATTAGTCTAGCAAAAACTAAATCCAGTATTCACAAGATGTGGATTGATTTTAATTTATAGTTTATTATGCATTAAAAGAATACATTGTGTATGAGTTTGTGTGTGTGTGTGTGTGTGTGGGTGTGTGTGTGTGTGTGTTTTGTCAGTAGTGGGGACTGAACTCGGGCCTTGGTGTTATCCCTCAGCTTTTCAGCTCAGGGTTAGGGCGGTACCATGTGAGACACAGTGCCATTCCCAGCTTTTTCTGATCATGTGTTGCTGAGGAATCGAAACCGGGACTCATGCATGCAGGATAACACTCTCCCAATGAGCCACCTTCCCATCCCCTAAAAGAATACTATTGATTAAATGGAGTCCTCACTAAATACCTGAGAATCGCTAGGAAGGTAGTATATGTCATTGAATAACAGATAGACATCTCTGGCAATATCTAAATAGATATTTGTATACCACTGTCTGCGTAGAAAGGTATTGCTATTTTGGCCAAACCTGTGTCTCCATCCTAGGTCCTGGGATCCACTTGGCACCTGAATGTGCTAGAGGCTGCCGTGCTGACACTCACCCATTTGTGAATGGGGCCTCTAGGCCCTCAGTTCAGTTCCCAGCATTGCTAAAAATGTCTTCCTGGAGTCAGATTGCAAGTATGATACCTGTTTTCCTTTTCTGTGCAAGTGTTGGGTGTCAGGTATGAAATTTATAATATGTCTGCAAAGCTACCTGCTATGGAATAGATTTGAATGAATGTAATAAATGTAATAGGTGCACTCATAGTCCATAAAATAAATTGTAAACAAATAAATATATAATAAAATACAATTAATCATTCCAACAAACAAGATATAGACTGAATGTATGGATGTAAGTATAAATGATAAAATGTAAATGGTTATAAATGTTATGTTCTCCAGGGCTGGGGCTTGAATTCAGGCCTAGGGAACAGGCCTGAATTGCTTGCATTCAAGGGAGGAGATCTTCCTTTCCTCCGCCTCCCACAAGTGCATCAGAGTTACCTAGATCCCAAGGTGACATCCCTGGCATGGCAGACAATAAAATGGCACGAAATCCAAGACAGGGAGCTTCAATAGTGTTGTTAATTAATTAATTAATTTTTGCCAAGCACAGGGTTTGAACTCAGGTTGTGGCAACTCCTCCTCATTTTCCATCACCCTAGGCTGGGATAGTGCAGCCTCTGGACCCACAGCCCATCCTGTGGTCCTAGACCTCAGGGGCTCACAGGAAAAGAAAATGAAAACAGCACCGAAAAAAAGCCACAAACGGAGGACGGTCAGCAGTTTCTGTTTTCCTTCCTTGCACGTTGACCATCCTGGATGTGAATGACATGGCTGCAACATGTAGGTCATCTGGCATTTCTGAAGGCTGGCTCTATCAGTGAAGCCATAGGCCAACGTGGACACTAGGCCCTGAGTTCGAATCCCGGTCATGCCACTTACAAGGGGCTGAAGAGCCTAAGAAAATATTCTTGTCCATAGGAACACCAGAAGAATGTGGTTAATGTCATGGTTGGATGAGTAGTCCGTCAATCAGTCTTGCTTAAAATTAGACCCAATAATCACTGGACAGGGATTGACTTTAATTCATAGTATATTATGTATTAAAAGAATACTATTGATTAAATGGAGTTCTCACTAAATACATGAGAATCGGTAGGAAGGTAGTATATGTCATTGAAAACTAGATAGACACCTCTGGCAGTGCCTAAATATCTAAATTTATATTTGGGCTGGAAAAGTGGCTCCGTTGTAGAGCTCTTACCTTGCATGCCTGAGGCCCTGGGTTCGATTCTTCAGCACCACATAAGCAAAAAGAAAAAAAGCCGGAAGTGGTGCTGTGGCTCAAGTGATAGAGTGCTAGCCTTGAGCTGAGGGACAGCACCCAGGCCCAAAGTTCAGGCCCCACGACCAGACACTAAAATAAATACATAAATTTTATTTATTTATATATCTCCATCATCATAGAAAGTTACTGCTATTTTGGCCAAACCTGGGGCTTGATCCCAGGTCCTGAGATCCACTTGGCAGCTGAATGGGCTAGAGGCTGCGGTGCTGACACTCACCCATTCATGAATTCGGCCTTTCAGGCATTCACATCAGGTCCCATCATTGCCAAAAATTTCTTCCTGGTGTAATATTTCAAGGGTGACACCTGTTTTCCTTTTCTATGCAAGTTCATAATAAGTCTGCAAAGCTACACGCTATGGAATAGATGGGAATAAATGTAATAAATGTTATAGGTGCACTCACGGTCCATAAAATAAATGCTAAATAAATAAATAAATGATAAAATATAATGTATCACTCCAAAAAACATGATATAGACTGAATATATTGATGTAAGTAGAAATCATATATTTAACATGTGTATAAATGTTATGAGATGCTTGAATTCAGGCCTAGGGAAGAGTTTAGTTCATGCATGATTCTCATAGGAAATGATAGGCAAGATGTATGGCACAACAATTATTTTTAATTAAGAGTTCATGAAGTGTGACAATAAGAATCACATTCAGGAAATGGAGGCATTGGGAAAGATCCAAGAATCGGTACTTGAATGGTAGATAGGATTTGAACACAGCTCGCTACATCTCCTACTCTATCCAAATAGGTAATTAGCATACTAGCTTCAGCTTATGAATGGATGAATATTGTGCCCCATCCCCACCCTGGGGCTCGATCTCAGGTCTGGGTATGTCTTAGCTCCTTAGTGGCTCACAAGCTGATGGGCTCATGTGGACCCATTTGGCTGTTGGGCTTCCTAGACCCCAAGTTCAAATCCCAGCACTACCAAAAGGTTTATCTTAATGTGAGAAGCCAATTCTTGCACCTGTTTTCCTGTACTGTGCAAGTGCTGGGTCTCAGCAAGAATCAAGAAACATTGGCAACTCTACACCCATGAGAATAGGTTGTCATCCATGTCAGCACAGTTTTATATGTCATTCTATGCTCAATAAAATACACAATACATCCTTGAAAAAGACTCAAAATAAAACGAATAACTACACTGAATGCAAGATGCATACCACACCTGTACGTAAATAGAGATCCTATGTTAAAAAGAGCTGGGCTTCTTATTTTGTCCAGTGCTGTGACTTCAGATCAGGCCCCGGACTAGGCCTGACATTCTAGTCTTCAAGGATGGTGAACCTCCCCTTCCCCGACAGTGCAACAGAGATACTCATACCTGAGTTCAAATCCCAGCACTGACAAAAGATTCATCCTGATGTCAGAAGCCAGTCATTGCACCTGTTTTCCTCTCCTGTGAAAGTCCTGGGTCTCAGCTAAGCTGGAGAATGAATGCATAGGCAACCCTGTAACCATGGGAAAAGTTTGTCATCCATGTCAGCACAGTTATAGCTGTCACCATACTCAGTAAAATACACAATACCTCCATGAATTAGACACAAATTAAGGAGAAGTGCACCGAATGCAAAATGATGACCGCACATGTATGTCAATATAGATCCTGTGTTTAAATTATGAATTTAGGACTATCCTGGCCCTCCCTGGGGTTCGATGTCAGGTCCTGGGAAAGGTCTAGCTCCTTAGTTGCTCACAGGCTGGTATCCTCACCTAGAACTTTTCGCCAATTGACCCTGCTAGGCTCTGAGTTAAAATCCCAATACTGCCAATAGATGAACTCTCATGTGAGAAACACATCGATCCACCTGTTTTCCTATGAAAGTCCAGGTTCTCAGGGAGGATGGAGAATGCTATACAGGCAACTCCATAGCCATGGGAATAGGTTATCATCCGTTTCTGCACAGTTATATCTGTCATCATGCTCAATAAAACACAAAATGCATACATGACTAAGACACACAATAAAAAGTGTAACTATACTGAATTCATGAGGCATTCCACACATGTATGTAAATAGAGATCCTATATGTAAAATAGGTGGGTATATTATTTTTGCCAATACTGGGGCTTCAATTCAGGCCCTGTGACTTAGCCTGATATTGTAGTCTTCAAGGATGGTGAGCTTCCCTTTCCTCCACAGTGCTATAGATTTACCCAGACCTGAGTTGGAAACATAGCAGTGGTAGAAAAATGGTGCAAGTTCTGAGCCAGGGTGTTTATTATTATTATTATTATTATTATTACTATTACTATTATTTTTTGCCAAGGAAGGGATTTGAACTCAGTTCGTGGTAACTCTGCCTCAGCTTCAATCATCTCAGGTGACAGGCTGCCATGGGCCCATAGCCAATCCTGGGATTCTAGGCTTTGAAGTCTTGCAGGAAAACACACATACACACACACACACACACACACACACACACACACACACACAAACACACAGAGAGAAAAAAAAGCCGCGGGATGGATTTTTTACATTTTTTTCCCTTTCTATGGTGACCATCCTGGGTCTGAATGACATGTCTGCAAAGGGTACTTCACCGTGCATTGGCGAAGGCTAGTGGGCTATAGGGGAAGCCATAGTCCCATGCAGCAATGTAGGCCCTGAGTTTAACTGCTGGTCCTGACACCTACCAATCGGGGGATTTCCCAAGAGACTTATTCCTATGCATCGGAATACCGATGGAATGTTAACAAACTATGATTGAGAAGTTTCTGCATGCATAGGTCTAGTCTAAAATCAGACACATTGATCTTATTGAATAGTTTATTAAGCATGAAAAGAATCCTATTCCTTCAATGGCGCATAATAACTACCTAAGAGATGGTAGGAACGTAGTTGATGTCATTGAATCCTAGGTAGATGTCTCTGGCACTCTATACAAATATATATTTATTGGCATACTACCACCTGCCTATCCATGTATGGCTATTTTGTCCACCCCTGTGGCTTGATGTCAGAGTCTGGGAACTGCCTGGCAGTTTCCTGGGCTAGAGGTTGTGGTTTTGACACACCCATTCATGAATTGTTTCTGCTAGGCCCTGAGTTCAGATTCCAGCACTGCCAACAATTGGATTGTGGATTAAGAAGCCAAGCGTGACACCTGTTTTCCTTTGTTCTGAGCGTTCTGGATGTCAGGCATGATTGAGAACACTTCTACAAATCTAGATACTATGTGATAAGATGTCATCAAAATAATAAATGGAATGCGTGTTATCACAGTCAATAAAATAAATGGTTAATGAATAAAACAGAAATACAATAAATAATCACAACAAACAGGATATGTACTGAACATCTATAAGTAAGTATGAGTCTTATCATTACAATATACATAAATAGTATGTTTCCCAGAGCTGGGGCTTGAATTCAAGCCTAGGGAGCAAGCCTGACTTTCTTGACTTCAAGCACGGTGAGCTTCTCCTTTGTCCACAGTGCTGCAAAGTTACCCAGACCCTGAGTTCAAATCCAAAGCCTGGCAGAAAAAACGGCACCAATTGCAAGCCAGGGAGATTATTTATCTATCTATCTATCTATTTATTTATTTATTTTGTGTGAAGCAAGATCTTGAACTCAGGTCATGGCAACTCTGCCTCATCTTCCATCACTCTAGTCTGGGGTGCAGCCACTGGCACCACAGGCAATCCTGGGATCCTGGACCTCCAGGCCTTGTGGAAGGGAAAAATGCACACAGAAGAAGTGGTGAGATGAAGTTTTAACATTTTGCACCATGACCATTTGGGTCTGAATGACACGGCTCCAAAGGGTACTTCTTGTATTGCTGAAGGCTGGCAGGGTACTGGGGAAGATATAGTCCTGCACGGCAATATAAGCCTAGAGTCGAATCTAAGTCATGTCACTTCCAGATGGCGGGAGATCCTAAGAGACCCATTCCCATTTATAGGAATAATGATTGAATGTTGTAAGTGTCACAGTTGAATGAGTTGCTCATGAGTGATACTCATATAAAATTAGACATTATGATTTCAGTAGGCTGACTAATTTTATTTAATATGAAGCATTAAAAGACTACTATTTCTGGAAGTGGCTCTGTGGCTCAAGTGATAGAGTGCTCGCTTTGAGCTGAATAGTGCAGGGACAGCGCCAAGCCCAGAGTTTATGTTTTTGAAAAGACTACTATTTCTTACAGGGACACATTAATTTCAGAACACTGATTTACTTAATAGTTTATTAAGGATGAAAACAATAACATTAATTATATGGAGACATAATAAATACCCAAGAATTGTTATGAATGTAGACTATATAACTGAATAATGGATAGACATCTCTGGTACACTATAAAGACATATATTTATTAGCATACTACCATCTGCATGTCAATCTGTTCTTATTTTGTCAACTCCTGGGGCTCAATTTCAGGTCCTGGGAAATGCCTGTCAGCTCAGTTTGCCCCAGTATGGCATGCTGACACTCAATCATTCATGAATTTGGCCCTGTAGGCCATGAGTTCAAATGCCAGCACTCCCAAACAAGAAATCATGGAGTAAGAAGCAGATGGTGACACATGTTTTCCTTTTCTGTGAAAGTCCTGTGTGTCAGGTATGAAGTGAAATACATATGCAGACCTATATCCTATGTAATCAATATTCTATGTGCCATAATAGTCAATAAAATAAATGGTCACTACATGAACAAAACAAAAAATAAAATGAATAACTACATTAAATGCAATATAGAGTCAATATATGTATGTAAATATAAATCATATATTTAAAATGTACACAAATAGGATGTATTCTAGGGGTGGGGATCAATTTCAGGCCTAAGGAACAGACTTGAATTTCTTGACTTCAAAAAAGCAAGCCTCCCCTTGCTACACAGTGCAACAGATTTACCCAGACCATGAGTTCCAATCTCAGTCCTGGCAGAAAAAAATGGCATCTCTATGCTATGTGATGCCCAATTCTTAGGTATTTCATTATTTCTCCATTTAATGAATGTAATTTTTTAAATGCTTCATAAAGTATTGATTAAAATCAATCAGTGTCCTAGAATATAATTGTCTATAATTTTATTCTAGAATCATTCAAAAACTGTCCATTCAATCATGATATACATCACATTCCATTGGTATTCATATGGATAGAAATGAGTTTTTAGGATCTTCTGCCATTTGGAGGTGGCAGGACCAGGATTCAAATTGTGGGCTCCAGCTCCCACTACTTAAATCCGAAGATAGGGAACTCACCAGTCTGTTCAAGAACATCATCAAGACCAATAATTAAGCAGGCACCAGTGGCTCTCAGCAGTCCTTCATGATACTTACAAGGCTGTGAAAGGAGATTCATGGTCAAAGTCACCCTAGGCTGGAAAGTACTTGAGACCCCTGTCCAACTTCAGTGTCAACAAAGCCAGAAGTAGAGCCAGTGGTAGGAGGGTAGCCTTGAGCAAAAACAGCTCACCAACTGTGCCTAGGTCCTGAGTTCAATGTCCGGGACTGGCAACAAACAGGCATACACACAAAAATCTGTGCAGCTATATGGCTAAAGCAGGTCTCCCTCTTGTTCCCTACTGGATTGGACAGAGTTCCCTGGGAAAGGGGCTGCTGTCATCTTGACTCTGCCCATTCTGCCTGCATCACAGGATACCAGCCATACCCCCATTCTTTTATGGTTCTTTCTGACCAATGGGATACAAGAATCGTGGCCCCCCACATTCCATGCTGCCCTGTAGCACCAAGATTCCCTCTGTTAGTTGACACCACTACCAGCAGTTGAGGAGGGTAGAGGTAACTGAGTGGTAAACAAGAGACTCGAGGCGAATTTGGAGTACAATAGGAAATTGACAACCTAGTCAGAGAGTGGGAAAATAGAGGATTTCCCAGAGCCTGGGAATGTGGCCAGCCCATCTTTCCCATCCCAGAGCTCGGATGTCTGAAACAACAAGACTATGTGAGAGAGCTGTGGGCAACAAACTACTGCCAGAACACCAGCAGAAGAAATCCTCCCATCAGACCTTCAGCATTCAAGAAAACAAAGAATACATAAAAGGGAAGGATCCCAAAGACAAATACCTCTGGGAAGGGTGATTCAACCGAGGGTCTGGCCAAAGGTGATGCTGACCACTGGCCTCCCCTGCCTTTGGACACAGTCACACCCACCAGGATCCAGAATGTCAAGGGTCCCGATACCACCAAGAATATGCAGAGGTGCTAGCGACATGTGGTGCCTGCCCTGGACCACAGCAAAAGGAGAAACCAGGTGCTCTATGCCAAGATCAAACCACTGAAACAGGAAAAGCCAGACCTGCAGGATTGACGAGAGAAAGAGAAGGAGAAGGTAGCCAAAGTACACAAAGCACCAAAAACAGAGCTAGACATCCACAAGCCACCCATATAGAGGTTGGTTTTGGCAGAAAGTGATTTACAATCAGCACCAGCCCACATGCAGCTCATGGCCTATGACAGCGAAATGGAGCATGAAGCTCTCACCAGCTGCCTACAGGCCACAGAGCAACGCATGGCAGAGCTGGAGATGGTGGCTTCTGTGGTTACTACTTACAGAAGGTGGCCGAAATGTTCAAACAGCTAAATGATGTAACACTTCAGCTCAAGAAAAAGAAGAGAAGCTTCTATGACCTGCAGCAAGTGAACACAGAATTTTAGGAGAAGGTGTAAGCATTCTGGACATAGAGGAGCAACAGGAAGAACAGAATCTGCAAGTTCCAACAAGTGCTGGAGGGGTGTGAGGTACTAAAGAGACTTCAGGACAACCTGAGTTGAATGGTGTCTGCAGCGAATCTGGAGACAGACACCTTCTCGCAGAACCTGAGCATTGAGAGGTCCATGCAGAAGGAGGAGCCCTGGTGGCAGACCAAGCAGGTGAACCAACTGACAGAGGAAAAGGAGTGAGGATGAAGGTAGGTGCTGCACCTAGAGAATGAGCTGGGGGAACTGAGAAGGAAGCTGGCAAAGCCATGGCCCTCTGTGGGTCCATCTCAGGAGGAGCAGCACCTGCGGGCCCACACCTACCACACACAGATGGGGTTGAAAAACGTGGAGAAACAACTTCAAATCCAGGTACAGGAAAACTAGAAACTCCGTCTCCACTATGCAGAGCAGCGGGAGCAAGTGGGAGGATTGGAGGAGAAAACCAAGGATCCGCAGGACATCCCCGATACCCCATGATGTGCATGCGTATGAAACCCACAGCGGGAGGAACAGCTGGCCTTGCTGCAGGACGCTCTCTACAGGGTGAGCAGTGAGAAGGAGGAGCTCACCAGCATCGTGGACTCAGAGCAGCAGGTGAAGAAACATCTACAGGAACAGCTGGACTGCTGAGAGGAGAAGATAGAGGAAGGGAAAGAGGTAGCTGAGAGAGAAAGCCAAGTGACTCAGGAGCTCCAGGAGCAGCAGGAGCAGTCCCTGGCCCAGCTTCAGGAGTTCAGAGTCACCTGTGAGCAGCACATTGCCTCCAATGAGCAGCTGTGCTCCAAGTAGTAGGTCCTGCAGTAGCACCTGCAGAGGCAGACCCAGCTGTTGGAGCAGCTGAAACAAGTGCAGGGTCCGACCAACTGGGGGACTAGATGGTGCCCCCAAAGTGGCAGGACAGTTTCAAGTGCCTGGACGTGACCTGTCCAGAGGAGGAGCACATGCAGGCCCAGCTGAGCTTCCTGGCTTTCCCTGGGGAAGGAGAAGCTGTGAACCCTGGAGAAGCAAAAGCTGAGGAAGCGACTCTCCTCGATGTGCCCATGGCAGAGGATGGAGATGTCTCCCGAACTCAGAGGGACGTGGAGCTGTTAGCACTCTTGGAGGCTGAGATCCACAGGGGGATACTCCTGCCACAGGAGCAGCGAGACTGCTGCAGGCACTCCCCCTCCCACCGACAGCTCAGTGCCAGATAGAGCTGGAGCCACAGGTCCCCCGCCCAATGAGCTGCCACCACAGCATGTGTGAGGTTGGGAAGTGGGACATGTGGGCGTCCAAGAAGAAAATCTTCTTCATCCACAACCTGCCTGATGAGGTGGACTTCCAGAGTCCTGCAGATGAGCTCCACCATCGATGCAACCAGCTGTCGGCACATATCTGCACCATCCAGGAGTCCCTCCTGACATGTAAAGAACAGATGTTCATTCTGGATCAGCTTTGTCAGGAGAAAGTCGAGTGCATGTGCCAGCTGTCCCAGGAGAAGATGAAGAGTAGATAGCTGCCAGAGCTTCTGTGGCTCCTACACGGGGCTCCAGATGCTGACACAGGCTGAGCTCCCCACCAGTGCAGCTGCTTCAGAGGCCTCAGGCTCCTGGGTGGTCAAAATCAGGGAGAAGCAGAAAGGTTTTGAAGAATTGCAACTTCAGGATAGTGTGGAAACTGCAAGAGGAGAGGTCAAGGTTCCCTGCCCTGTACAGGACTCCCCCACAGAGCATGTCCTGCTGCAGATCCCCACATGCAGAACTGCCCATAGCTGGTGCGCTCAGGCTTGCAGTGCTCTGTCCCTTTTTTCTGTAGACACATGGGGATGATGACTCCCTATGTGACTTACTGAGTCCCCAAATCCTCAGTAGCCACCAGAACTAGGTGGCCAGGTGGGCTTCTCTAGGCCTCCATCTGCCTGGTGATAGGAAGGGTAAACTATGGGCCTGGTAGAGCAGAGGCTGCTGGGAGGAGGCCCAAATTCCAGGAACATCTAATGGCCCATTGGTGGCCAGGGAAGAGGCCCGTGTTATGCTTATCAAAAAGAATAAATCGTTTCCAAAGGGAAAAAAAAAGGCCTCCACAAAGATTTGTTCTTCCAGTTATGGGGCTTGAACTCAGGGCCTGTCCACTGTCCTTGAGCTCTATTTGATCAAGACTGGTGGTCTACAAGTTGAGCCCCATCTCCCCTTCCAGCTTTTTCTTCGTGGAATCGAACCCAGGGCTTCAGGCTTGCTAGGCGACCACTCTATCACTGAGCCACATTCTCAGCTAGGATGATCTCCTGCCCCCAAACCCATATGGCCATTCCTCAGATAAATAGGAAGTAGGGGCTAGGATGAATATGAAGCACAAGTCTGGTTCACACAGAAATAATCCCCTGCCCCCTCTTCGACACCCTTATTTAAAGTTTCTCTTTTACTATTGAGGGATGAGAGCGGGAGAGGGACATCTGAGAGAGGAGTACCAAGAACAGTGGCCCCCTGAGCCCCACAGCTTCCTCCACACAAGTAGTCCTACAGATTCCCATCTTACCTGACTCAATGTTGTGTCTACACTGTCTCCCTACTCCAGCAAGGCTCAGAATGAAATAAATGTCAGCCCTGGCCTCAGCCCACACCCAGGGTAGAAGCTCCTAGTCCCAAACTGACTTCCACCTCTGACTTCCCAGAGTTAGGCTGGACCCACCACTCACCACTGTATTGGTGTCAATGATCTCATGGATGGATTTCAGGAAGAAGGTCTATGGCAAAGAGCAGAAGCAGCAGGGTAAGCAGGGAGGAAGGACCCGGAGCAATTGGTCTGGGATCTTCCTCCTTGGAGTCCTCCCGTCAAGCCAGAGCCATCCTGACCCAAAGCCCAGCCAAGGGCAGGGGGTGGAGAAGATAGAGGAGCACGGGACTAGAGGAGGTACTGCTTTATCTTGGTGGACTTGAAATTTCCAATATTTGGCCCATGCCAATACCAAAGCCAACATGCAATGCCTCTCCTTGTCATTGCCCATGAGTGTTGTCCCTGAGCTCTTTTTCTCAAGGCTTGCACTCTACCACTTTAGCCAAGGGACACTTCTTGTTTTCTGATGGTTCATAGAGGATAAGAGTCTCACACACTTTCCTGCCCAAGCTGGCTTGGAAGCCAGATCTCACCTTCCTGAGTAGCAAGGATGTCAGGCGTGAGCCACAACTGCCCAGCATGTGATGCCTTTTTAAACGATCTTGGCAAGTCTGTAAATGGAACCCCAAAGGGCTTGGATAGACCAAGACCCAATCAAGGAGCTGGGACTGGGGAAGGCTGACATTCTAGCCATTCTGTTCCCCAAAATTATAGATGTCAGGTGGTGTTGGATGCATCGAACTCCTAGGCCAACAACCACCAGACTTAGTGGAAAAAAGGTATAGAATACCCAAAGGTTACAGTGTAGAAATCTCTGATTTTGCATGCATATGGATGTGTGTGTGTGTGTGTGTGTGTGTGTGTGTGTGTGTGTGTGTGTGTGTTTACCAAGGGTTGAAGAGCCTAGGTGGTAACCTTTAGCTTGTTTGCACAAGTTTGGTGCTCTAACACTTGAACTATAGTATTACTTCTTCCCAGCTTTTTGGTGATTCTTTGGAGATAAGAGTATGCCCAGGCTAGGTTTGAATCTTGATTGGTCCTCCAGTGTCAGCCTTGAGTAGCTAGGATTATAGGCATGTGCCACTGACATCCAGCTGCATGGATGTCTTTTCATACTTTCTGTTCTAACAGCTGTCTACTTGCCTTGGCCTAGATCACTGACCTCTACATCAGTTCCCAGCAGCACCTGACTGTGTGGAGACCATAATGCTCAAATATTGTCAGTGCATCCTATTTCTTTGTCCTCAGGGCAGGGTATGTCTCCTCTGAAGACCGGAGGGGTAGGGGAAGGTGTACGAGGGATAGCTGTAGATGGGTGCTCGGCTAGGAAATAGGTACTCTGTTTTATCCAAAAAGGAATGCGTGCCCAGATGCTAATGGCTCATGCTCTCATAATCCTAGCTCGTTCAGCAGGCTGAGATTGGAGGATTAACATTCAGATGCAGCCCAGCAAGAATTGTCTGTGAGACTCTCCTCTCCCAAGAACCACCTGAAAGCTGGAAGAAAAGCTCTGGCTTAAGTGGTAGAGTGGTATCCTTGAATGAAAAAACTGAGGGACAGAGCACAGGTCCTGGATTCAAGCCCTACTACCAAGATGCACTCTTGCGCATGCACACACACACACACACACACACACACACACACACACACACACACACACACAGAGGAAGGTAGTAATGATAAGCTGAGCTAGAACTGGGGGCAGTCCTGAGGCATAATCATAATAAACTCTCAAGCCACATCAGTTGTTTCTCCTTAAGTCCTTCTTGGGCTGCGGGGTCTGCGCTATGGCCGTAAGTTGCATGGAACCTGCCCCTCCATCCCAGCACGGGGACATAGAACCAAGGGAAGGACACTATGGATGCTCCTTTGTAGTTGTCCCATGATTGCAGACCTTCATCTGCCCTGAGCACTGGTGAGTTAAGCAGGGCTCCGAGTCCTGGGACTTCTGGAATATAGCGACTGCTACAAGCAGCAGCCAACCTGCTTTTGTTCCTCAGCCTACAAGTCTTTCATGACCCAACTCAAAACCTGCCCAAGGTGTGCCTGACAAATTCACATTCTTGTGATTCCCTTGTGAGCTGGCCTTAACTGGTCTACCCCTTCTGGCCCAGAACCGTGGTCTGAGACGTCGATTTAGTGCTCAGATCCACACTGCACTCATGACAGATGCCCTTCTGATTACCGGCGGATGACCTGCATGCCACAAGGCATGACCTTTTCTGGTACTGTGTCCTGCTCTGTAGGCAAAGGCCTTCAAGGAGGCTGCTCTCAAGATTTGTAGGACACATAGACATTGGAAGACTATCAGGAGCCCACTGGAAAGTACTTGCTAGAGCCACAACATGAGGTCAAAGCAGGCCAGGTATTGGTCATGGGGCTCTAAGTCTGGGCCTGGGCACCATCTCTCAGCTCTTCAGCTTAGCACTTCAGCCGCTTCTGGTTTTCTGGTGGATCCTTGGAGATCAGAGTCTCCCGGACATTCCTGCCCAGGCTGGCTTTGAACGGCAATCCTCACATCTCAGCCTCCTGATATGCTAGGAGGACCAGCATAAGCCACCCATGCCTGGCCTATCTGTCCGTTCACCACAGTGGACTAGGAGCTCCTGAAAGCTTTTCTTTATTTTTTAGGTGCCAGTACTGGGGCCTGAACTCACGGTCTGGCCTGTAGGTTCTTAAAGTTTTCTCTCAATGAGGACATGCTACCACTTGAGCCAAAGCTCCATTTCTGGCTTTTGTTAGTTCATGGGCAAGAAAGTCTCACTAACTTTCCTCCCTTGAGATGGCTTTGACCCACAATCTCTGATCTCAGTCTCCTGAGTAGCTAGGATTTACGGGGGTTGAGCCACTGGTGGCTTTGGGCTAGAAGCTTTTCTTAAGAAGAATTCTTCCCTGCATTTGCCCTGACTCCTCCATGTAAAGAGGGCCTGAGGGTCAGGAGCTGTGAAAAATAGGCTTCCAGCCACAGAAATTGGCTGGGGTCTTTGGTGAAATGTCAAGCTAATAGTTCCCTGGGCCTCATTCTGGGACCTCACCCTCTGCTCTACTTGTGACTCAAGTACAAATCTTGACCCAGCCTTCAGTGTTCTGCCAGACTTGTCTGAAGCCACAGAACCATCATTCCATCCACACAACCTGCTCTACACCACACCTCAGGACCTTTGCCCATGCTCTACCTTGTGCCTGAGGCTCTCTGTCCTGTTCCACAACTTAGAACTCCTGTGGAATTTTGGCACTGGTTATATCACTTCCTGGAGCAAGTCTTTCCTTCCCTTCTCCATCTTTTTTTAAAAAAATACTGAGTTTCTAGAGGTGGAATTTGTGCAGGTTGACTGTCAAATTCTCTATCTTGGTGTGTGTGTGTGTGTATGTGTGTGTGTGTGTGTGTGTGTGTGTGTGTGTGTGTGTGTGTGTGTGTATGTGTGTGTATGTGTGTGTGTGTGTGTGCCTGTGCCACTCCTGGGTTTGAATTCAGGGCCTGGATGCTATCTCTGATCTTTTGTGCTCAAGACTAGCACTCTACTACTTCAACCACAGCTCTACTTCTGGCTTTGTGGGTGTTTAATTGGAGAAAAGAATCTCATATAGACTTTCCTGCTTGCATTTGGGATCCTCAGATCTCAGCCTCCTGAGTAGCTAAGGTTACAGGAGTGAGCAAACAGCATCTGCCCTCTACCTATTACCCATAACCTCGGCCCTCCTCTATGTCCCAGAAGAATATGTCTCACTGTGCTCACGTTTTTTTGTTGCTGTTGTTGTTGTTGTTGTTTTATTTTGCCAATCTTAGGGCTTGAACTCAGGGTCTGGGCATGTTCCTGACCTTTTTTTGCTCAAGGTTAGCACTTTTATTGCTTAAGCCACAGTGTCACTTTTGGCTTTTTCTGTTTCTGTGGTAGGAATGAATCGAACTCAGGGCTTCATGTGTGCTAAGTAAGCACTCTACCAGTAAGCCACATTTGAAGCCCAAGGCTTACTTCTAATGGGAGTTATGATGGTGGGATTTATTGGATTACCCCTTTTGGCACAGAAATTGCTGGCTATTTCCTATCTTTCCCAGGATTTGGGACCAGCCTGAGACTCAGCAATGAAGAATGATGAATGAGTGATGGCCACCAGGCCCCAGAGACCTAGGCTCACATCTTAATGAGGGATATAGGGTATAGAGCCACAACCTTCAACAACTCCTACAGTCTAAGAATTGTGGTTTCCCTTGAGAAGTGCCAGGACATAATGCACCCGTTGTACACACCAGTTGCACACACCAGCCCAGGCAAAGCCTTCGTGGCTTCAGTTCTTAAATTGCACTGAAGATGCTTATTCAAGCTGCCTGCTCAGACTTAGTGCTTTCTGAGGGCTTGTTCCAGCTTGCCCAGTTTGGGGGGCTGGGCATGGCCAACCTGCTCAATGCCCATCATCCTGGCCCTGGCCCTGAGACTTTTGCTCAAGGGTAGTGCTCTGCAACTTGAGCCACAGGGCCACTCAGGGTTTTTCTGTTGTTATTTTATTTTGATTTCCTGTGATCTCTTAAGAAATATGAGTGTCGCGGTCTTTCCTACCCAGGCTGAATTCAACTTGGCATCTCAGCCTCCTGAGGAGCTAGGATTACAGGCAAGAGCCACTGACACTTGGCTTCCTTTTCTTCTTGTTGTTCTTTTTTTTCGTGACAATCTGAAATCTTCAAGGTGTCATTCCAATGGTTTATTAGAAGTAAACTTCCCAGGCCTGGAATTCGAATGCTAGGACTACCACCCACAAATGGAGGGAGATCCTAACAAACTCATTCCTATTCATGTGAATGCTAATGGAATGTTATGAAAGTAATAATTAAATTTGCAGTTAATTCATGATTCTACTTTAGAATGCCACACAAAAATTATTGAATTTATATCTTCCATTCTAGCACCATGGTATGATTAAGGATATTGACTGATTTTTATTAATGATTTTATAAGTATTAGATGATGATACTGAAGTGCCCCCATCGCAGGACCCCCACCAAAAAGACGACCGAGAGTCGGACCTTCCAAAATACAAAAGCAAGGCTTTATTCAGTCAGGTTGCAGCTCAGGATTCGTCCTACACACCGACACAGTGGAGCTTAGGAGGAAGCCCCAAGCTGAAATTTCATAGGGTTTATAAAGGCAAAAACTACAAAGTTACAGTAACCAGATGTGTTAACAGGACATCCTAGGGTGATAAGGGGTGATAGGGGGTGATCAGACCATTTGGGCTAGGGCATTAAAGGTCAGGGGGTTATCACACCATTTGGGCTAGGGCAATAAAGGACAGGGGGTTATCAGACCATTTGGGCTAGGGCAATAAAGGGCTGGGGGTTATCATACCATTTTGGCTAGGGCAATAAAGGGCAGTGGGTTATCTGTGAAGCAAGGGAAGTTTGTGACCACAGATAACTCTGTCCTTGGGATTTATGTGAGCTCTGGTTAACTTCAACATGGACAAGTCAGTTCCTGGAATTTATGTTTGCTCTGGGTCACTCATAATTTAACATAAAGGACAGAATGGCTGCTGCCTCAAAATGGAGTTACTTCAACTCTTCAATACTTCATTAAATGGAAGCATAATTTAATAACTAATAATTTGTAATAATATATAATTTAATAATATCCTCACATTCCCTCTGTCTATATATATATATATATATATATATATATATATATATGTATATATATTTGGCGTTACTGTGGCTTGATCACAGGTCCTCAGAACTTCCTGGCAGCTCAGTTTTCGGGAGGCTGGTGTGCTAAATCTGTGACCCCATTTATGGATTGGGCATTTTAGGCCGTGCGTTGAAATCCCAGCATGGCCAATAATGTATTCATGGAGTAAGAAGCCAATTTTGACACATTTTTTTCCTTCTCTGTGAAAGTTCTGGGTCTCAGTATATGTGATATAATGTAATAAAATAAATGATTTATGTGCAATAATACTAAACAAATAAGGGTAATAAATGTCATACGGAGTAAACCCATGTATGCAAATAGATCTCATATATGAGTATCATTTTTTCCAGTACTGGGGCTTCAATTCAGGCTCTTGGAACTTTTCTGAACTTGTCTTCAAGGAAGGCAATCTTCCCCTTCACCCACAGTGCCACAGAGTTACCCAGACTCTGAGTTTAAATGCCAGGCCTGCCAGTATAATGGTGCAAATACCAAGTCAAGGCCATATTATTATTGTTATTGCTGTTGTTGTTATCATTGTTATTATTATTTGGTTTTAGGCCAAGTACCGAGCTTGAACTCAGGTCTTGGCATCTCTGCCAAAGCCAATCCTGGGATCCTAGGTCCCGAGTTCAAATCTCAAGGCTGGCAAAAAAAATAAAAAGGAAAAAAATAAAACTGAGAAGTTCAATGAGGTGATTACACTTTTTTTCCTTTGTATTGTACCATCCTGGGTCTAAATAACAATGCCCAGACAATGTACATGACCTTACATTGCTGATGTTTGGCAGGCTATTAGGGAAGCCAAGCCGAAATCGGCAACTTAGGCCTGGAGCTTGAATCCCGGGACTCCCACTAATGAATGGCTGTCGGGAGATTCTAAGAAACGCTTTCCAATAGACATCTGTACAAATTGAATGTTGTAAAAGTAACAATTACATTACTAGTTAGTGTACAATTATATTAGAAAATTATAAACAACAGGTATACTACATTGACTAATTTTCAATTAATAATTTATTATGTAGTCAATCATGATACTTAAAAAAGGAAGGAATAATTTAATTGGCAATATTTGATAGAAATATCATATATGCAATTTCATAATTTACAGACATCTCTTATTAAATATATCTACATCTATCTATCTATCTACCTATCTATCTATCTATCTATCTATCTATCTATCTATCTATCTATCTATCTATCTGTCTGTCTGTCTACCAATCTACACATTTATCTGTTTATACACTTGTGACTACTGGGGCTCCGTGGTAGAGGGCTCGCCAAGTAAGTACGAAGCCATGGGTTCAATTCCTCACTACCATTTGAATAGAAAAATCCAGAAGTTTTGCTGTAGCTCAAACACTCGAGCACTAGCTTTGAGCATAAAGGCTTAGGGACTGTGTCTAGACTCTTACTCAAGAGCCAGGACTGGCACCAAAACAAAAAATAAAAAAGGAAAAGATAGAATGTTCTGACTGCAACTATATATGGATAGTGCTGCAAATACCTCATCACAGAGCAAGCTGGGAATCTAGTGCTGACATTTGCCATCTAACCTGAATTAGACAGAGGTAAACCACTGCAACCCAGTTCCATCAACTAGATGCTGCTGGCTTGCTCACCCTGTCATCCAAGATACTAGGGGGCTGAGATCTGACACTGGTTGGTTTAAAACCTAGGCTTGGCAGGAAGTCTGTGAAACTCTGAGCTGTGGCTTAAAGTCGCAGAGTTCTAGCCTGATCAAAAGACGTTAGGACAGTACCCCCAACATTTCAGTGCAATCCCCGTGGCTGACTCCCCTCCGAAAAACAACTCACCCCTCCAAAATCTAAATTTGGACTGTTTGTGGTGTGTTTCTGAAAGAATGATGATACTGATGAAAGCATCCTAATTCTAATGATATTATTTGGGCTACAGCTATGTGATGAGTATTTCATGAGTTGTTGTGTGCTGAGTACTTCTGGGAGTGCATTTTTTCATCTGGTTCTTGTAAGAGCTCCACAAGTAAGATGATTGTGCAGATGAGAAACTTGTGGCACCATTTCATGGCCAAAATTATGTATGTACCTAACTCTAGTGAGTTGTCTCCTGCAGACAATTGTTCTGTATTATATTTCTTGATCATGAACCTTGAACTCAGGGTCTAGCCACTGACGTTTACCTGTGGGGATCATGGGTAGCGCCCTACCACAAGGAGGCAAGGACCCGCTTGCAACAGAGTGTTACAGTCTAGGCGTGCAGTAGCTGAGGTCTGTCATCCTGTCTACTCAGGAAGCTGAGATCTGACGGTCTGGGTTCAAAACTATCCCAGACACAAAAGGTCCCATGAGACTTTTATCTCCTATTCACTACTTAGGAACTTGAAGTGGAAGCTAGTTGCTGCTGACTTGTGCCTGTCATCCTAGGTACTCCGGATGCTGAGAGCTGAGGATCACGGTCCAAAGCCAGCCTGGGCAGGAAATTCCTTGAGACGCTTCTCTCCAGTGACCCACCAAAAACCTCAAGGGGTGCTGTTGCTCAAGTAGTAGAGTGATTGACTTTAGCTAAAGAGCTCAAGGACAGCACCCAGGCCTAGTCTTAAATTCCTACAACTTCCAACAAAAGAAAGAAAGAAACCTGAAGTAGAGTGCTGGGAATGTGTCTTAGGAGTAGAGTGCTTTGCATGTATGAATCCCTGGGTTTGATTCCTTAGTACTACACTAGAAAAAAGCCTGAAGTGGCTGGGTGCCTCAAGTGGTAGAGTGCTATCCTTGTACAGGAGAAACTCAGGTACAGTGTTCAGGTCCTGAGTTGAAGCTCCAGGACAAGTGTATGAACACACATACATGCACACACACACACACACACACACACACACACACACACACACACACACACACACAAACACACAGAGATAACAGAAGTGAAGCTGTGACAAGAAATGATAAAGCACTGAGCTTCTGCTCTGAGCTCATGGTCAGTATCCAGGTCCTGTGTTCAACCCTGAAACACAGCCACCCAGGGCCCAACTAGGAGAGGTCAAAGTTTCAAAACATGATGAGTTTCACCAGCCCAAGATGACATGAAGCATAGTAATATTACACATGTACTTTGATTTAGCAAGCTTCTGGAAACCCAGGGAAGCATCATTGTCAATAATGAATCATTTTATTAGATTCAGCTCCTTAGTTGTCTGCCAAAAGGACCCTTGAATTAATTGTATCAGGTTATTTCAGCACTGAAACATAGTCTAACAAATACAGGATAAGTGCAGGGAACTTGGCCTGCCACGGGAGGTGGCACAATTGAAGTCTTCCTGTCACAACAGAGCTCTCGGCAGAGAGATAGCTTGAGATACAAAGAGGCCTTTTTCTCCTGGCCACCAGAGCCCACCCACACTCCTCACTAATTGGCCTAGAAAGAGTTTTTTGTCACTCAGCTCTACAGGATTGTGGCCTTTTGTCTGCCTGTTCCAATAATGAGGAAGTCTTCTTCCAGCAGTCCCCGATGTGGAGAAAACCTCAGGCTACAATGGGAACAGTGAGAGGAGGCCCGGAAGATGCACTGTCTTGAAAACTCTCTCTGTGCTATGAAATCATTTTATTCAAAACAAATTTCCTAGCTGGATGTCTTTCATTATAGGGATTCTGGACCTTCACCAATAGAAATACATGCATACATACATGGGGAGACATGTTGTTACTGGCTTTTTTTTTAATTGCCAAGTTTGGGAGTTTTACTATGAGCCTAGGCACTGTCCCTGAGTTCTTGTGCTTAAAGTTAATGCTCTGCCCTTGAGCTATAGCCCCATTCATGGGGATTTTTTATTCCTGTAATCGCTCAGAAATAAGAGTGTGGTGGATTTTCCTGTCCTGGCTAAATTCAAACTGGCATTCTCTACCTCTCAGCCTCCTGAAGAGCTAGGATTACAGGGAGGATCCACTGACACTTGGCTTTCTTTCCTTCTCATTCTGTTCTTTCATCCTGACAATCTGAAATCTTCACAGTGTAATTCCAATCGTTTGCATTTCAAAGTAAAATACCCAGGCCTGGAGTTAAAGTGAAAGTACTGCCACCTATAAATGGAGGGAGATCTTGAGAAAATCATTCCTATCCATGGGAATGCCTAATAAAATGTTATAAAAGTAACAATTAAATTTGCAATTAGTTAATATTATTCATCACATCAACAGGAGCAAGAATAAGAACCACATGGTTATCTCAATAGACGCAGAAAAAGCATTCGACAAGATCCAACACCCCTTTATGATGAAGGTTTTGGAAAAATTAGGAATCCATGGAACATTCCTCAATACAATAAAGGCTGTATATGACAAACCTACAGCCAGCATTATACTCAATGGTGAAAAACTAAAGCCATTTCCTCTTAACTCAGGAACAAGACAAGGATGCCCACTCTCTCCACTTCTCTTCAATCTAGTATTAGAATGCCTAGCTACAGCAATAAGACAAGATGCAGACATAAAGGGGATCCAAATAGGGAAAGAAGAAATAAAACTCTCCCTCTTTGCAGATGACATGGTCTTGTATTTAAAGAATCCCATAGACTCCACTCCCAAATTACTCAAGCTGATTCAAAACTTTGGCAAAGTAGCAGGTTATAAAATTAACCCCCAAAAATCAATGGCTTTTCTGTATGCCAACAATGAGAAAAGTGTGGCTGAAATTAGGAAAGCAACTCCATTTGTAATAGCCCCACAAAAAATAAAATACCTAGGAATTAACTTAACCAAAGAAGGGAAGGACCTCTATGATGAAAACTTTAAAATCTTGAAAAAGGAAATCAACACAGAACTTAAAAAATGGCAAAACCTCCCATGCTCCTGGATTGGAAAGATTAACATCGTGAAAATGGCAATACTTCCCAAGGCTATCTACAAATTCAACACAATACCTACCAAAATTCCACCCTCATTCTTCAAGGAAATAGAAGAGGCAATCCAAAAATTCATATGGAACAATAAAAGACCCCGAATAGCAAAAATGCTCCTCAACGGAAAGAACACTGCTGGAGGAATATCAATACCAAATTTCAAACTCTACTATAAAGCCATAGTAATCAAAACAGCTTGGTATTGGCATAAGAACAGACCTCAGGACCAATGGAATAGAATTGAAAACCCAGAAATGAACCTACAGACCTATAGCCATCTAATCTTCGATAAGGGAGCTAAAACAATAGAATGGAAGACAGACAGCCTCTTTAGTAAATGGTGCTGGCAAAACTGGTTAACTACATGTAGAAAACTAAAGCTAGATCCTTATATATCACCCTGCACCAGAATCAACTCCAAATGGATCAAAGACCTTGAACTCAAAGCAGACACTCTGAAAACATTACAGGATGGAATAGGAGAAACCCTGGGTCTCCTTGGCTCAGGCCGAAATTTTCTGAATAGAGACCCGGAAACACAACAAATTAAAGAAAGGCTGGACAAATGGGATTGTATAAGGTTGCAGAGCTTCTGCAGGGCAAATGACATAGCTAGCAAGATCAATAGAAAGCCCACGGATTGGGAGAAGATCTTTACTAGCCATACAACGGACAAGGGTCTCATATCTAAAATATACTTGGAACTCAAAAAATTAAACCACCCAACAACAAATCCTCAAAGAAACAACTGCCCAATAAGTAAGTGGGCGAAAGACTTAAAGAGAAACTTCTCTGAAGAAGAAAGAAGGATGGCCAATAGACACATGAAGAAATGTTCAACATCCCTAGCCATAAAAGAAATGCAAATCAAAACAACATTGAGATATCACCTCACTCCAGTTTGAACGGCAAAAATCAAGAACTCTAACAACAACAGATGCTGGAGGGGATGTGGACAGAAAGGAACCTTACTTCATTGTTGGTGGGAATGTAACCTTGTTCAACCACTTTGGAAAGCAGTATGGAGGTTCCTCAAAAGACTCCACATAGAGCTCCCCAATGACCCAGCAATCCCACTTTTGGGCATTTACCCAAATGATCACAAACAAGGCCACACTAAAGCTACCAGCACAACTATGTTTATTGCAGCATTATTTACCATAGCTAAGACATGGAACCAACCCAGATGCCCCTCAGTAGATGAATGGATCAAGAAGATGTGGTATATATACACAATGGAATTCTATGCCTCCATCAGAAAGAATGACATTTCCCCATTTGTTAGGAAATGGAAAGGCTTGGAAAAAATTATATTAATTGAAGTAAGCCAGGCCCAAAGAAACATAGGTCCCATGGTTTCCCTTATTTGCAATATCTAGTATAGGTATGAGTCAAGCGGAAAAAGTCAGATAATGTGATGTTAGGAAAACGAAACCTCAAATATGTATTTTAATGTTTTTGTTTCTTTCATGCATGTGTTTCTAACGCATTTATAAGATTATTTCTTTGTTGCTTTGTATGTCCCTCCTCCACAGTGTAACCCCCGCTTTCACTATATTTGATGTCAGTATAACATGTGGAGGAGATGGGGACAAACAAGTCGTTTAAGGATTCAGGTGGACCTGTTGCAACAATGAGAAGTACAAAATGTCATGTCAAAACCAGCTTTACAATGTCGGTGGGGGGGGGTGTGGGGGGGTATGATTGGGTGGGAGGGAGGGGGGAGGCTGGGAAGGGAGGTGAAGGGTAAACAAAGGAGGAGGCTGCAATGCTTGGTAAGAAATGTATGCATTATCCTTCCCAGGTAATTGTAACCCCTCTGTACAGTATGTTCTCAAATAAAATAAAATAAAATTAAAAAAAAAAGCGCTGCTATAAATTTGCAATTAGTTAATAACTCTCTTATATAATGCCACACAAAAAGTATTGGATAATGTCTTCCATTCTAGCAACATGGTATGATTCTCCCAATTATGGAATACTGACTACTTTTACATTAATGCTTTAATAAGTATTCAACCATGATACTTCATTAAAAGGAGGCATAATTTAATAACTAATAATTCATAATACATATAATTCAATATTCTCACATTCTCTCTCATATACATACCAAACTACACGTCTATCTATCTATCTATCTATCTATCTATCTATCTATCTATCTATCTATCTATCTATCTATCTATCTATCTATCTATCTATCTATCTATCTATCTGCCACTACTATTGCTTGATCACAGGTCTTCAGAACTGGCTGGCAGTTCAGTTTGCCAAAGGCTTTTGTTTTCCAACTGACCCATTCATGATTTGTGCATTGTGGGCTGTGAGTTCAAATCCCAGCATGGCCAAAAGTTTATATGTGGAGTCAGAACCCAATTTTGACCCATTTTTCTCCTTCTCTGTGAAAGTTGTGGGTCTCAGGATGATGTATAATCCATATGCAAATAAATCCATGTGATAAGATGTAATAAATGAAATAAATGTGATATATGTAATAATTCTAAATAAAATAAATAAAAAATAAATAAGTGTAATAAATGTCATAGGGAGTAAACACATGTATGTAAATTGATCTCATGTATGAATATTATTTTTTCCAGTGCTGGGGCTTGAATTCAGGCCCTGGAAACTGGTCTGAAATTCTTGTCTTCAACGATGGTGAGTTTCCCCTCCCCTACAGTGCCAAAGAGTTAATCAGACCCTGAGTTGAAATCCCAGGCCTGCCAGAAAAATGGTGCAAATTCCAAGCCAGTGTCTTAATTTTTTGACCAGGGACATGCACTATCTTGAAAGCACTCTCTGTGCTATGATATCATTCTATTCAAAGCAAATTTCTTAGCTGGGTGCTATTTTTCCTAATAACTATGGATGTTCACTGATATAAATACATGCATATATACACAGACACATGGAATTACTGGCTCTTTCTTTTTAGTGCAGATCCTGAGGATTGAACTATGAGCCTAGAAATTGACTCTGAGCTCCATTTACACAAAGCAATACTTTATTGTGCCTTAATCCATGATACTTCATTAAATGGAGGAATAATTTAATACCTAATAATTATTAGTAATATGTTAAATGTCATTTAATAATATACAGACATCTCACATTCTATAATATATTTATATTTAAATGTACAGTGGAATACACATATACATCTCTCTCTCTCTCTCTCTCTCTCTCTCTATATATATATATATATACTCTCTCTCTCTCTATATATATATATATATATATATACATATATATATACACATGTATTTGCAGCAATTTATACATCTATCTATTTATATATTGACCACTCCTGGGGCTAGAACTCAGGTCTTGGGAACTGCCTGGCATTGAATTTGTTTGAGGCTGCTGTGCTTAAACTGACCCCTTGTTGAATTAGGCATTTCAGGCCCTGAGTTCAAATCCCAGCAGTGCCAAAGTCAATAGGTGGAGTAAGAAGCCAATGTTGACCTGATTTCCTTTCTGTGTTAATATTGTGTCCTAGGTACAATATGTAATATCTATGCAACTACATATATTTGATATATATTATACATGTATATAAATAATATTTTTGCCAGTTCTAGGGCTGGAATTCACACACTGGGTAATGCTCTGGAATTTTTTTTTCTTCTAGGAGGTTAGCTTTCACATCACCCAGAGCACAATAGAGTTACCCAGTCCCTGAGTTCAAATTACAAGTATGGCAGATAAAATGGCCCAAATTCCTATCCAGGACCTTAACTTTTTTGGAGTGGCAAACTCCAAAAAAGTAGCTTGAACTCTGGTCACCACAACTCTTCCTCAGCCTTGATTATCCTAGGCTGGGGTGCAGCTTTTACACCCACAGATGATCCAGAGATCCTAGGACCCATGTTCAACTCCCAGCTCTGACAAAAAAATAAACCAACCAAGATGGAGGAGGAAAAACCAGGAAGTTTTAGACAACAGTTTTACCTTTGTTTCTTTTGCACTGTGATCATCGTGGATCTCAATGACTCAGCTTGAAAATTGTACATGACCTTGCATGGCTGAAAGTTGGCGTGCTGTCAGTGAAGCCTCAGCCCAACCCAGAAACCAAGGCCCTGAGTTTGATCTTTGTAATGTACCAATTGAACTACTAATTAGCTAGTCATTGTAGTATAAGATTGTACGCAATAAATATAGGTCATTGATTAATTTAATATTTTATTGTCTCCCTCTGTGATTAATTAATGGAGGCATAATTTTAGACCAAATAATTCATAATAATAGAGTATATAAAAATAAGATATAGACATCACTATACAGTAGAATCTATATAAACGTCTATCTGTCTCTCTCTATAACTTTATTTATAGATACATATACATATGTAAATACACACCCTGCAGTATACATATCTATCTGTTTATATATTGGCCACTCCTAGGCCTTTATCTCAGGTCCTCAAATTTGCCTGACAACTTCACTTGCCTCAGACTGGTGTGCTAACATTGACACATTCATGAAGTGGGCCTTCTAGGCCCAGAGTTCAAATCACAGAACTGCCAAGAACTTAATCATGGTAGAAGAAGCCAATTGTCCCGCTTGTTTTCCTTATCAGTGAAAGTCCTGGGTCTCAGGAATGATGTATAATACATAGTCAAATCTGTGTTCTATTTAATAGGATGTAAATAATGTTATACATATAATCATACTCTCTAAAATATATAATAAATAAATAAAAAACAAAATAAAATGAATACCTACACTAAATGCAATATGTCATAAACATGCATATGTAAATATAAATCATGTTTTTAAAATGTATACGAATATTATTTTTGCCAGTGCTAGGGCTTGAATTCAGACCCTGGGAACAGACCTGTCTTTCTTGTCTTCCAGCATTGTGAGTTTTCCCATCCCCTACAGTACTGCAGATTTACCCAGACCCTAAGTTCAAATCCCAGGCTCGGCAGAAAAAATGGCTCGAATACGCCAAGTAGCCTCATAATTATTTAAGTATTTTTAATGTATCTATGTATGTATGCATGTATGTATTTTTATTTTGTCAAGCTCAATGGCAGCTCTGCCTCAGCTTTGATCACTCTAGGCTGGGTTGTAGCCACTGGACCCAGAGCCGAACCTAGGTTCCTGGGCCTCAAAGGCTGACAGGAAAAATAAATAAATAAAACGACACAGAAAAAAATCCAGTAACTTTCAGATGTCTGCCGGTTTTACATTTGTTCTCTTTTCAAGGTGACCATCCTGGGTCTAAAAGACAGGGCTGAAAAGTGTTGGTAACCTGCCATTGCTGAAGGTTGTTGGGCTTTCAGGGAAGCCATGGGCCAACACCACAACATAGGCCCTGTGTTCGAAGCTGGGTCCTGACCCCTACCAATGGAGGGAGATCCTAAGAGTCTTGTTCCTATTCATAGGAATACCGATGGAAGATTATGAATGTCAAGGTTTAATTGGTTGTTCCTGAATGATACTAGTATAAAATTAGAGAGTGATTTTAGGAGTCCAAAGGATTTTAATGAATATTTTTTGGCACATTAAAAGAATACTATTAATTATGTGGACACAATAGTTTCGGGACAGTGGTCGATTTAATTAATAATTTGTTAAGGATGAAAACAGTAATATTAATTACATGGAGGCATAATAAATACCCAAGACTTAATAGGAATGTAGCCTATATAACTGAATAATGTATAGACATCTCTGGCACTCTATAAAGATCTGTATTTATTTGTGTACTACCATCTGCATGTCAATCTGTTCTTGTTTTGTCAACCCCTGGGGCTCAATCTCAGGTGCTGGGAACTGCTTGCCGGTTCAATATGCCCCAGGCTGGCATGCTGACACTCACCCATTCATGAATTGGGCCTTGTAGGCTGTGAGTTCAGATGCCAGTACTCACAAAAATTGAATCGTGCAGTAAGACACAGGGTGACACATGTTTTCTTTTTCTGTAAAAGTCCTGGGTGTCAGGTGTGAAGTTTCATGCATAGGCAATTCTATATCTTATTTAATAAATGTAGTAAATATTCCATGTGTTGTAGCAGTCAATAAAATAAATGGTAAATGAATAAAAAATGAATAACTTCATTAAGCACAATTTGGAGTCAACATACAGGGCTCTATCTCAGGGCCTGGGAACTGCCTGGCAGCTGAATTGACTAGTGGCTGCTGTGCTGGTATTAACCCATTCATGAACTGAGCCTTCTTTGCCTGAGTTTAGATCCCAGCACTGCCAAAATGTAATTTTTGAGTGAGAAGCTGAGCATGACAAGTTTTCCTTTTCTGTGAATGTGCTCTGTGTCAGGTAGGATGTATAATTTGGATGCAAATCTATATTCTATGTAATAGGATGTAATAAAGGTAAAAAACATCATAGGTTGAAGAATTGCCACTACAGTAAATAATAAACAGATTGAATTAGTAGTGAATCATTCTAGGATAAAATTAGATGCAATAAGTGTAGGATGTGCACTAAGTTTAATTGATATTTTATTAAGCATTAACAGAATAAAATTACATGGAGACATAATTAAATAACTAATAATTGGTAGTAACACATGATGCATAATTTAATAATCTATAGACATTGGTCTCATTCTATGAAATATCTAATTATATATATGGATATATGTACATATATGATAAACAATAATGGGATATTGAGTAATTATTAATTAATGCTTTATTAATTGTTAACTGGGACACATCATTAAATGGAGACATAATTTAATACCTAATAATTGGTAGTAATATTATCTATAGTTTAATAATATGCAGAAATCTCATTTTGTATATATAATATTTATATACAGCAATCTCTATCTATTTGTACCTCATTCACTCCTGGGGCTCAGTGGTTGAGTGCTCCCCTAATAAGCACGGAGCTCTGGGTTCGATTCCTCAGTGCCACAAAACAGAAAACCCAGAAGTTCTGCTCTTTCAATCAATTGAGTGCTAGCCTTGAGCACAAACGTTTAGGGACAGTGTCTAAGCTCTTACTCATGCCCTGGTCTGATAACAAAAAAAGGTAGAATGGTCTAACTGCAATTATAGAAGGACAGAACTTCAAATACCTCATTACAGATCAAGCTAGGAGACTGGTGCTGACAGCAGCCACCTAACCTGACTTAACCACATGTAAACCGCTGAACCCAGCTCCACGGGTTACCCATATCATCCTGGCTTATGCCCATCATCCTGGCTGCTCAGGAGTTTTAAAACCCCGTCTTTGCAGGAAGTCTGAGAGACACCTCAAAATGTGGCTCCAAGAGGTAGAGCTCTAGCCTTGAGCAAATGTTACTGGAACAGTACCCCATGCTTTGAGTTCAAGCCCCATGGCTAACAACCCCTCCCCCCAAAAAACACCCCACTAAACCATTGGATGTGAACTTGTATGGTTTGTAAAATTTTCCTCAAAGAATGGTGATACTGATGAAAGCACCCTAATTCTAATGACAGCTTGTGGAATGGAGCTATGTGCTGAGTCCTCCATAGGGTGCTCTATTCTGAGTCCCGCACAGGGTGTTATGTGCTGAGTCTTTCATAGGATGCAGTGTGCTGAGTCCTGCATTGGGTGCTGGGTGCTGAGACTTTAACAGGATGTTGTGTGCTGAGTGGTGCAACGAGTGCCATGTGCTATGTCCTTAACCGGGTGCATTCTTACATCTTGTCTATGTAAGAGCTCCACAACTTAGATGATTATACAGACAAGAATACTGAGGCTCAGATAGGTCCCCATGTCAGGGATAAAATTATGTGTTACCGAAGATTAGTGAGTTGTCTACAGCAGACAATGGTTTTGTTTTGTTTTTTCTCGGTCATGAACCTTGAACTCAGGGCTTAAGCGCTGACCCGTACGTCTTGGGCTCATGGCTAGCACTCCACCACGTGGAGCCATGGACTCCCTTGCAGCAGAGGCCACAGCCAAGGGGTCAGTAGCTGGTCTCTCATCCTGCCTTCTCATGTAGCTGAGTTCTAAAGATCTGGGTTCCAAACTATCTCAGACACAAAAGGTACCATGAGACTATTATCTCCAATTCACTACTAAGAACCTGAAGGGGAAGCTGGGTGCTTTTGGCTCATGTCTCTCATCTTAGCTACTCAGGAGGATGTGATCTGAGGATCATGGTTCAAAGCTAGCCTAGGCAGGAAAGTCCTTGAGAAACATAGCTCCAATGAACCACCAGAAAACCGGAAGAAGCTCTGTGGCTCAAGTGGTAGAGCACAAGATTTGAACTGAAGAGGTCAGGGACAGCACCCAGGCCAAGACAACCGACCAGGCCATTCAACCGACAACAACAACAATAAAAAAAGACAGAACTAAACTAACAAAGCTGAAGTAGAGGGCTGGGAATGTGCTTTAGTGGTAGAGTGCTTTCCATATATGAAATCCTGGGCTTCATTTCTCAGGAGCACATCACTAGGACAAAGCCTGAAGAGGCTCTGTGGCTCAAGTGAGAAAGGGATATCATTATACAAGAGAAAATAGGTACGGTGCTCAGGTCCTGAGGTCAAGCTTCAGGACTCATGTATGTGTGTGCACGCACACACACACTCGCGCACACACACACCGTCATGTGCTCACACACACACACACACACACACACACACACACACACACACACACATACATATACTAGATATTGCAAATAAGGGAAATCATGGTACCTATGTTTCTTTGTGCTTGGCTTACTTCACTTAATATAAATTTTTCCAAGTCTTTCCATTTCCTGACAAATGGGGCAATGTCATTCTTTCTGATGGAGACATAGAATTCCATTGTATATATATACCACATTTTCTTGATCCATTCATCTACTGAGGAGCATCTGGGTTGGTTCCATATGTTAGCTATGGTAAATAATGCTGCAATAAACATAGTTGTGCTGGTAGCTTTAGTGTGGTCTTGTTTGTAAACATTTGGGTACATGTCCAAAACTGTGACTGGTAGGTCATAAGGGAGCTCTATGTGGAGTCTTTTGAGGAACCTCCATACAACTTTCCAAACTGGTTGAACAAGTTTACACTCCCACCAACAATGAAGTAAGGTTCCCTTCTGTCCACATCCCCTCCAGCATTTGTTGTTATTAGAGTTCTTGATTTTTGCCATTCCAACTAGAGTGAGGTGGTATCTCAATGTTGTTTTGATTTGCATTTCTTTTATGGCTAGGGAGGTTGAGCATTTCTTCATGTGTCTATTGGCCATCCTTCTTTCTTCTTCAGAGAAGTTTCTCTTTAAGTAAATAGTCCACTTATTTATTAGGCAGTTGTTTCTTTGAGGATTTGTTGTTGGGGGATTTAATTTTTTGAGTTCCAAGTATATTTTAGATATGAGACCCTTGTCCATTGTATGGCTAGTGAAGATCTTCTCCCAATCCGTGGGTTTTCTATTGATCTTGCTAGCTATGTCCTTTGCCATTCAGAAGCTCTGCAACTTCATGCAATCCCATTTGTCCAACCTTTCTTTGATTTGTTATTTTTCCGGGTCTCTATTAAGAAAATTTTGGCCTGCCCCAAGGAGACCTAGGGTTTCTCCTATCCCATCCTGTAATGTTTTCAGAGTGCCTACTTTGACTCTGAGGTCTTTGATCCATTTGGAGTTGATTCTGGTGCAGGGTGATATATAAGGATCTACCTTTAGTTTTCTACAAGTAGCTAACCAATTTTTCCAGCACCATTTATTGAAGAGGCTGTCTTTCTTCCATTCTATTTTTTAGTTCCCTTATCAAATATTATATGGCTATATGTCTGTAGGTTCATTTCTGTGTTTTCAATTCTATTCCATTGGTCCTGAGGTCTGTTCTTGTGCCAGTACCAACCTGTTTTGATTACTATGGTTTTATAGTAGAGTTTGAAATTTGGTATTGATATTCTGTATGCCAACAATGAGAAAAGAGGGGCTGAAATTAGGAAAGCAACTCCATTTGTAATAGCCCCACAAAAAATAAAATACCTATGAATTAACTTAACCAAAGAAGTGAAGGACCTCGATGATGAAAACATTAATAACTTGAAAAAGGAAATCAAAACAGAACTTAGAAAATGGGAAAAGCTCCCATGCTCCTGTATTGGAAAGATTAACATCGTGAAAATGACAATACTTCTCAAGGCTATCTACATATTTAATGCGATACCTATCAAAATTCCAACCACATTCTTCAAGGAAATAGAAGAGGCAATCCAAAAATTCATGTGGAATAATAAAATTCCCCGAATAGCAAAAAGGCTCTTCAACGGTTGTGTGCCTTGATAAATCATGCTAATCTTTAGCTCGGGGTTCTCCTCCTTGGCTCTGCTGTGTTGGAGTGTAGGATGAGACTCGAGCTGCAGCCCGATTAAATAAAACTTTAAAACAACTGTAAAATCTGACTCTTGATGGTCTTCTTTGTGGGGATCCAGCAACCTGGGTATAACATTAGTGGAGGCCTTCAGGGATCCCCCCAAAGACATCTGAGATCTCAGACTTCAAAGGTAAAACAGCGCTGTCTTTGTTAATTTGTCATGTCCTGTCGTTGTCTGTTTTACTTTCATTTTCCTTTGTGAGGATGGCTGCTCCCATGTACAAAGGGTTGTCTAAGCTGAAGCGCTTGCACAACAACCCTGGAGGAACTGGGAGACGTCCCACATCCTCTTGTGGGGAGGGGGTCTTTGGAACCCCACCGTGTGGGGTGGGAGTTGGAACCCCACTGTGTGGGGTGGGCTGGAGGCGGTTCTTGGAACACCGCCTTGTGAATTTTGGGACGGGGGTCGTTTCGGTGTTGGGCCAGAACTGACCAAGAGGGCCTCCTAACCGAGGCCTAACTTGCCCACTGTAGCTCTGCTCCTTCTGCTGTGGGGCGTGGGTGGGAACCTCGCCATGACAGGTGTCAGTGGACCAATTTGGGAAATCTCCTCTTTGTAATCTTTTTTTTGTAACTGTCAGGCCTGCATGTGTTTTGTTTGTACTGTTTATTGGTTTTTGGACTGTACAACTGACGGGACTGGAAACCATGGGCAGCACTCCGTCTAGCCACCTAGACTTACAAAAAGAAACCGAGGAAGAGGTAAAGAAGAGGTACCCCCTGGTTTTTCAGGGAGATAACTTGGAAGAAGAAATGTTTCCTCCCCCATACTCTCTTTTCCAGGTTCTTTATGCAGAATCTGAGAATGATCAAGAGGAGGAGGGAGCTATAGAATCCTCTGCACCTGCCCTTAAAGTTTCTGAGGGGCCAGTCACTCAACGATGCCATGGGATCAACCCCTCTTCTCATACAGCTGTTTTTCTCTTACGCACCATAGGTCCTGTGTATGTGGATGGTCAACAGCAACTCCAATATTGGTCATTTTCTACCAGTGACCTATACAAAAATGCCTATACACCCAAAATGCCCCCTTTTCTGAGAAACACCAGGATTTAATTAGTTTGCTTAAACTATTCACTTTATTCATCTGCCCATTGGGATGATTTTAGTCAGCTTTTACAGGTCTTTTTTACCACCGAAGAAAGAGACTGTATCCAAGAGGTGGCACGGAAACATCCCTGGCCCCACAGGAGCACCTATCATGGATCCTGCCCTGATCACTGCCTATTTTCCTGAGATCCGACCAACATGGGACTACAATATGGTTGAAGGTAGGGAGCGACTCCTCATCTATCACCAGGCTCTGTTGGCAGGTCTCAAGGCGGCAGCTTGCCAACCTACTAATATGGCCAAAGTTTTTGATGTTAGATAGGGAGGAAGTGAAAGTCCATCAACATGTCTTGAGTAGCTCATAGAAGCTTTTAGTCAATATACCCCATAATATCTTGAGACCCAGGAGTCAGCTCAGATGATTATGTTTGCCTATATAAGTCAAGCTGAACCAGACATAAAGCAAAAGTTGCAGGCTCTAGACAGACTTGGTGAAAAGTCTATTAGGGATCTATTAGCTGTGGTGGAAAAGGTTTACAATAAGAGAGAGACAGAGGAGCAAAGACAGGAAAGGAAGGACAGAGAATGTGAAATGGAGTGTAAAAAGAGCAACCAGGCCAAGGAAAAGAGTCCAGACTTGTTGGACAAGACACTATCGCATGCCGAGCATACCTGGTTCACAGAAGGCAGCAGTTTCATTTGACATGGAAAAAGGTACGCAGGTGCAGCAGTCACCACGGACACTGAGATAGTGTGGGCAGAAGCACTCCCCCAGGGAATGTCTACACGAAGAGCAGAACTAGTGGCACTAACAAAAGCCCTACAGATGGGAAAAGGGAAGAGACTAAATATTTACACGGATAGTCGGTATGCTTTTGCCACTGTGCATGTTCATGGAACCATTTACCAAGAGAGGGGGCTGTTGACAGCTGAGGGAAAGGCTATTAAAAACAAACAAGAAATTTTAAGCCTCATCCAGGCCTTATAGGAACCAGCAAATATTGCCATTATGCACTGTCCTGGCCATCAAAAGGTAACTGATTCAATAACCAAAGGAAATAACTTGGTCGATCAGGCAGCTAAGGAGGCGGCCCTCCAGGCCAGAGTGGAAGTAGACCCAGGGCCACTAGTTATGGCTCTTGAGCCTCAGTACTCCCAAGAAGATTTGCAGTGAATAAAGAAAATTTCCATGGCCTAACCCCCGAACAGAGAAAGAAATGAAGACTGATGGAAAACTAGTGAGGGAAAATTTATCTTGCCACAAAGATTGGGCAAGGGAATTCTTATGAGAATCCATTGGGTCTCACACATGGGAACCCGAAGAATGCAGCACTTGCTGACACTCAGAAGTAAAAATCAGGCAAGGAAATCAACTCATTGAGGACATTGTTAAAAATTTTAAAGCCTGTCAGCTCACCAATGCCCCCAATCAACCGGTTACAAAAGGAGCTCGCCTCCATGGAGATAGACCAGGTGTGTATCAGGAAGTAGACTTCACAGAAATTAAAACTGGAAAATTTGGATATAAATATTTGCTAGTTTTTGTAGACACTTTTTCAGGATGGGTTGAAGCCTACCCAACAAAGCATTAGACCAGGAACATCGTGGCTAAGAAGATCCTGGAAAAAATCCTACCCAGGTATGGCTTCCCATCCACCATTGGGCCTTCATCTCAAAAGTAAGTCAGGGAATAGCCGCAGCACTGGGGACAGATTGGAAATTGCACTGTGCTTATAGACCCCAGAGTTCAGGCCAGGTAGAAAGAATGAATCGGACTCTAAAAGAGACCTTAACTAAATTGGCCTTGGAGACTGGTGCAGACTGGGTATGGCTGCTTCCTTTTGACCTGTTTAGAGTAGGAAATTCACCCTATCAGCTTGGCTTTACTCCTTTTGAAATAATGTATGGACAACCCCCAACCTAGCCTCCAGACTGAATTGCTTGCTGATTTGGATGATACTGAATTTCTGTGTAAGCTTAACTATTTAGAGCTGGTGCATAAGAGGATGTGGCCCCAGCTTAGAGCATTATATGATTCTGCTTCTATTCCTGCCCCCAATTTGTTTAAACCAGGGGACTAGGTGTTTGTTTGAAGGGACAACTTGAGATCTCTGGAACCTTGGTAGAAGGGACCTTACATGGTGCTACTGGCTACACCTACTGCCCTTAAGGTGGATGGTATTGCTGCTTGGATCCAGTGCTCCCACTCCAGACTGGATGACCACTTTGTCCTGGACGACTGTGGGGAAACATGGGGAAGTCTCCAAGCATCCTACCCAACCACTCCGCATATGCCTCAAGTAAAGAAAAATGAACTGCTTGTTATTGGTATTGTTGTTTAATAGAATGGCTAAGGTCAGAGAGGGACCATAATCCATTCAAAATCAAAAGCTGTTGGAGTTTAGTTTTGGGCCAGAGCCATAAGATAGTGTCTCAGGACTATAAGTCAAAGGGGGGAAATGCAGGGTTAAAGTTTTGAGGCAGTGACCACTTGTTGCTTGTTTCTAGCAGAGCAACACATGGTGGTAATCCAAACACCTGGTTGGTTGTGTGCCTTTATAAACCCTGCAAATCTTCAGCTTGACGCTCTCCACCTAGGCTCCTCTGTGTCAGAGTGTGGGACAAGGCCCGAGCTGCAGCTCATTTAAGTGAAACCTTAAAACAGCTGTAAAGTCTGACTCTCGGTGGTCTTTTTGGTGGGGGTCCTGCGACTGCGGTATAACAATGTTTCCATTTTTCTCTAGTACCCCTAGAGATTTAGACTAAGGGCTTGTGTGGAGCGGTTCCTCGGTGAATTCTTGAGTAAACCACTTGAAGCCTCCTCAGGAGATTGCCATTCAAGCCAGCCGAGCAGGAGAGTCTCTGAGACTATTTTATCCAATAAACCACCAGAGAACCAGAAGGGGAGCAGTGGCCCAGAGGGTAGAGCTTCTGCTTTGAGAGAGAAAACTGAGCAGGAGATACAATCCTGACCAGGCAGGAAAGCCTGGGAATTGTTTATGTCCAGTTAACTACGAGATGGTGGTAAGTGGAGCTGTGGTGGTGGTAGTGCCTCAGCCTTGAGCAAAGCATCTCAGGAACACATCAGGCCCCGAGTTTAAGCTCCGGGATGGCCACAAAAAAATTCAAAAAGAGAAAGCCAAGTCCTACCTACTTATGTGTGTATGCACCCATAGTGCAAACAGACTATGCAATGCTTCTGCTTTTATTTACTGGTTTATTTTTCAGATATGCTAGTTGCGCATACTGCATCATTCTCTTTATTTCAGGCCCATTGCTTTTCTCTTCCAGGGTTCTAGGCCTGTGGCTTTATATGATGCACACTGACGCTCTCAGCAGCCTTTATTTACATTTTATTATGAGGCCAATGCAGGAACAGTCACATATCAGGCAGGGGAAGAGAAGATCAGGTTTCTTAGAAGTAACCGGTATTCAGAAAATTAAACTTGAGAACATAAAATGGTAGCATACTTATGTAAAAACTACCATTAAGAAAAAAATGAAGGGGGTGGGAATATGGATTAATGAGAGAGTGCTTGCCTAGCATGCAAGAAGCCCTGGGTTCGATTCCTTGAGTTCAATCCAACAACTGGCAAAGAGATAGCTACCTAGGTAGGTAAGTAGGTATAAAGAAAGAAACAAAGAGAGAGAGAGAGAGAAAGACAGAAAGACAGACAGAAAGAAAGAAAGAAGGAAAGAAAGAAAGAAAGAAAAAGAAAGAAAAAAAGAGAAAAGAAAGTTGATAGATGAAGCTGTTTTTCACATCAGAAGGAAAGAAGAGAACATTTTCTAGTCATGAGGCTTTCTGCAGTGTGCCAGGACACCAGCATCACTTTCACACAACCGCAGAGCAGGATGACTGTCTCTGTCCCACTTCTCAGGCAGCCAAGCGCCCCAGAGTCAAGAGGGCAGAGCCAGGTTCTAACTCAGCTGCTTGGAGACAGAAGAGAAATGGCCCTACCTCTCCTTGGACTGGGGATTTGCATTAATGATTTGGAGCATGAAGTAAGGAGAATGAACTGGCAGAGATAGAAGGGTCTTCAAACCGGACAGATGGAGAGTCAAAAACCCACTCCCTAAGACCAGGAAGCAGGATTTTTCTACTGTGTTGCGCCCCTCTCCCCCATTAAACTGGCTCTCTCTTGGTAACCTAAAGATAGCCTGAGGCTCCTTTCACCTGAGGGAGGAAGGTTAATTAGTCATCATTTGAAGAGGCTGAGAAAAGCCTTACCCTGCTGTAACTCTAACAAATGTTTCAGGTTTCCCTCATTACTGGTTGTGCCTGGAATGAATGAAGTGGTTTTGCAGCTCACTTCCCTGTTGAGTGTGTACATTCTGCCTCTTAATCCTGCAGGTCTAGGTCTCTCCAACTAGCCTGGCTTTTGAAACTGTTTTCTGTCCTTCAAATAATGTTACACTGTAGTTCTTCCTGCTAACAGGGCTAGGGCTTGCATCCTGAGAACTTCATTTGAAGCCAGGATGGGTCAATAATATTTCTTTCCTTCTATAGCTCAAGAACTCCAAGAACATTTAGAGTGTAAGTAACTTCTCATCACCAAGGGAAACACAGGAATCTCTTGAGCATCTGACCTTTCAGAACTGGAAGTCAGAGTGTCCTAAACTTCCCTGCCCTGGCTGTTTTCACCCTGTGATACTGAGACCTAGGCCTCCTGAGATAGTGTGATGGGCGTGAGCTATTGGTTCTCTGCTAGGTTCAGAACTATAATGACATTGACAATACAAGTCAACTGCTTATCACAAAGGACTTGGGGAGCATATTAAGCCTTTCAACAATGGGCCTTTCAGGACCCTGCAGGACACAAGTTTATAATGCTAGAGTCTGAGAGGCTGGGCTTATGTATGTGCTACACTTGAACCTTGAGGTCTGACTCCAAATCTGGTGTACAACAGCATTCATTTTCCAAAAAATATTCTCATAATTAGCAAATAGGAAAAGTACTTTGATTATCCCTCACTCTTTTTCCAGTTGTGTGTCTCAAACTGAAGCCTGGGCGCTGTCCCTGAGCCATTCAGCTCAAGGCAAACACTGTACCAATTGACCCACAGTGCCACATGGGGTTTTTTGATGGTTCATTGGAGGCAAGAGTCTAACAGGCTTTCCTTCCCTAGGCTGTCTTCAAACTGTGATCTTCAGATCTCAGCCTTCTGAGAAAGTAGGTTTCCAGAGCCACTGGAATCTGGCATATTGTTTTTGCCAGACCTGGGGCTTGAAATTAGGGCCTGGGTACTGTCTCTGAGCTTCTTTTTCTCAAGGCTAGCCCTCTACCACTTGAGCCACACCACAGCTTCTGGCTTTTTCTGAGTATGTGGCAGTGAGGATTCAAACTCTGGCAATCATGCATGCTGAACAAGCTCTCTACCACTAAGCCACATTCCCAGCCCCAACCTTATGATTTCATCCCTCGACTTGCCTATCCACAAGAAAAGGCTTCTGAGTATAAATCATCTAAACAAATCACTATAGGAAGTTGTCCAAAGATAAATAAGACAAAGCTCATACTGGGGACAGACTCTAACCATGTGATGACTTGACAAATGCCTCGATTTAATTATGTATCATGTTTCAACACTTAATAAAGTATTAATGAAAAATGAGCATGAGTCAATGTACTAAATTATTGTGTATAATTTTATAATAGATGTACAAAACATAATTAATATTATGTGTATAATACTAAATACAATAAACAATATAATGAATAAATTAAAATTAAATACAAAATCAATAATAATAATCATAATATGAAATAAATATACATATGTACCTATATATCATATATTACACATGTATACAAATATTTTTTTCTATTGGAGGGTCTTAATTCAGGCCCTGTGAACTCTAGCTTGAAAATCTTTTCCTCAAGAACAGTGCGCTTAGCCTTCACCCATGGTGCTAAAGAGTTACTTGGACAGTGAGCTCAAATCCCAGCAATGGCAGAAATACTGGCCCCAGTTCCAAGACAATGGCTTAATATTTGTAACAGAAGCAGTTATGTTTATTCAGTTCCATAATGAACATTTAAATATATCAGTGTAGAATTTTGTACAGCTACTCAGACATCCTTCACTTACCCCCAAAGTGCTTCTTGAGCACTACATATTTTTGTATGTTTTTTACTGTAAAAATATTGTACAGAGGGGTCACAGTTATATGAGCAAAGTAATGAGTACATTTCCTATTGAGCATTGTTGCCTCGTCGTTTGTTTTCACCCTACCTTCCCTTCCCGCCAGTCTTCACAACTAACTTTCCCTGTCGAGATCAGTGACTTAATTATTTATTTTGGCTTGGCATGGGGTTTGAACTCAAGTAGTGGCAACTCTGCGCCTTCTGTCACATTGCTACACATTCATCAAGTCTCTGAGTTCAAATCCCAGGCTAGGAAAGAACACTGGTAGAAATTCCAAACCAGGGAGCTTTATTATTTCAAGTTAGTTAGTTAGTTAGTTAGTTAGTTAGTTCATTAATTTTGCCAACCACGGGTCTTGAACTCAGGTCATGGCAACTCTGACTCAGCTTCACTCTCCCTAGAATGGGGGGCAGCCTCGGGACCCACAACCTATCCTGGGACCCTAGGCCCAGATGGCTTGCAGGATGAAAAAAAAAAAAAAAACAGAACAGCAGAAAAAGTAGGGAGCTGTAGAGGGCTCAGGGTTTTATAACTTTTTCTTTGCAAGGTGACCATCCTGGGTCTGAATGACGGGAAATCCTGAGATACTGGTTTCTGGACCAGGAAAAGTCATAGAATGCGATCGATCTTATCCTTGAATGAGTACTTCATGCATGATGTGACTAGGAAATGATGGGCAAGACTCATGGGATATCGCTTATTTGTAAAGCAGTGTAGATGAAGCGTGACAATAATCATCACAGTCATGAAATGAAGGCATCTGGAAAGATCCAAGAATCAGTAGACACATGGTAGATTGGATTCCATCACAGGTTATCGTCTCTCCTACTCTATACAAATGTGTACTTATTTGCATACTACCTTCAACTTATGAATGGATGACTGCTGTGTGCCCTCCCCCCTTACCCCCACCTGGGGGTCCATCTCAGGTTCTGGGAACGGCCTTACTCCTTAGTGGCTCACAGACTGGTGTGCTCACATGGACCCATTCATCAATTGGGTCTGCTGGTCCCCGAATTCAGATCCCAGCAGTGCCAAAAAATTCATCCTGATGTCAAAAGCCAATTGTTGCACCTGTGTTCCTTTCCTATGCAAGTCCTGGGTCTCAGCTAGGATGGGAAATGATATATAGGCAACTCTATAGCCATGGGAATAGGTTGTCATCCATGTCAGCATAGTTATATCTATCACCATACTCAATAAAATACACAATACATCCATGAATAAGACACAATTAAAAGAATAACTACACTGAATGCAAGAAGCATACCACACCTGCAGGTAAACAGAAACCCTATGTTTAAAAAAGGTGGGCTTGTTATTTTTTCCAGTGTTGAGTCTTCAAATCAGGCTCTGGGTCAGGCCTGACATTCTAGTCTTCAAGGATTGTGAGATTCTCCTTACCCCAAAGTGCAACAGAGCTACCCATTCCCCAGTTCACATTCCAGTACTGACAAAAAATTCATTCTGTTGTCAGAAGCCAGTCTTTGCACATGTTTTCCTCTCTTGTGCAAGTCCCGGATCTCAACTAGGATAGAGAATGCAATGGCAACCCTATAACCAGGGGAACAGGTTGTCATCCATGTCAGCACAGTTATACCTGTCACCATACTCAATAAAATGCACAATACCTTCATGAATTAGACACAAAATAAGGAGAAGTGCACCAAATGCAAGATGCTGTCCTCACAGGTATGTAAATATAGATCCTATGTTTAAATTATGAATTTATGCCTATCCTGGCCCTCCCTGGGACTCGATGTCAGGTTCTGGGAATGGCCTATCTCCTTCGTTGCTCACAGGGTGGTGTCCTCACCTTGACCCTTTTGCCAATTGGGCCTGCTAGGCTCTGAGTTCAAATCCTAACAGTGTCAAAAGATGAATCCTGATGTGAGAAGCCCATCAATTCACCTGTTTTCCTGTCTTGTGAAAGTCCTGGGTCTCAGCTAGGATGGAGAATGCATAGGAAGTCCTATAATCCTATAACAATAGATTGTCATCCATGTAAACACTATTATATCTGTAACCATGCTCAGGAAAATACACAGTACTTCCATGGATAAGACAGAAAATAAGGAGAAGTACACCAAATACAAGATGCTGTCCACACATGTAAATATAGATCCTATGCTTAAATAATGAATTTATGACTATTGTGGCCCATCCTGGGGATCAATGTCAGATCCTGGGAATGGCCTAACTCCTTAGTTGCTCACAGGCTGGTGTGTTCACCGTAAACTATTCACCAATTGGTCCTGCTAAGCCCTGAGTTCAGATCCCAACACTACCAATGAAAGACCCCCGAAGGCTTGGGGTGTCCTTCAGTCTGAAGAGACCCTTCCCCAAGGAACAACGAGACCACTTGTGCGGATGCAATCAGCAAGAGGTTTATTCGGGCATGCCTCGGCTCCCAGGTGCACTTAACCACGAGATCCACAAGGTTCGAGTCAAGTGTCTGAGAACCGGTTACACGGGTACCCGGGGCGACAAAGTCTATCGGGAGACTTGCGCGCCGAGTGCTTGAAAGCACCCTCTTTTTATGGACAGCAGAAGCGAGGTTACAGAAGCGAGATGCGTGGTTACAGGGGGATGATTGGTTAATTTCAAATTACGCTCAGGGTGAGGATTGGTCAGGTTAAGCTAGCCAGATGGGGTAGGTGGGGTTGGGGGGAAGCTGACGTGTCGGTACTTGCCCGGACAAGTCTGTGCGGGTCGTTATGCACCGAAACTGTTTGTTCCCTAATTTTGACAAGTGATTTATTACATCCTGCCCTACCCTGCCATTAGGGTTAAGTTTTACAGGAAGGGACAGGTGGGTCGGCTATTTTCTAGGAATGTCTGGCTTTAAGGCATGTACTAGGGTCAGGCTAGGGTCTGCAGGCGGTGACTCAGAGGCTCGAGGTTTCGTTTCCTGGTTAGCGGCCTGCACTTATCCTGCCCCACCACCCCCTTAGGTATGCAGGGTAAGGGGCAGCAACTTTCTTGGGGTACCTAGTGGGCAAGCACGGGCTGGGGTCTTTCATTCCCCCATTTCCTTTTGCCTGAATGAAATCCTTCATTCACCCGACGTTTCCTCCGTTAATTTAAGCTGATGATATTGTTGGGTTAGTACTAGGGCCTGTACGACCGATAGTCGGTCTTTTACAAATTGTATCAGGCGATTTATAATGCAGGGACCTAAGGTAAGAATTAGCATTAATAGTATTAGTGGTCCCATTAGGGAGGATAACAGGGTAGCGAACCATGGGGACTTGTTCCATGATCCTTTGTACCAGCTGTACTTGTAAGCTCCAATTTTAAGACATACTCATACCATTTGCTACATACTTAAACTTTCTGAGGTTTGTCTTCTTTAAAGACAATTCTTACTTTTCAAATCCTTTCTTATCCAAAGTGGATATCAACTTTTTTCCCAATTCCTTTCCCAAGGCTTTCTTTACTACCTTCTTTACAATCCCTTTTCCAAGGCTTTCTTTACCACCCTCTTTCTTTACAATCCCTGAGCATCTTTGTAGCTGTAGTTTAAAACTGCACAATTTTCCTTTTGCTTGCGGAACCTTTATCTTAGAACAGCCTTAAGGCACCACTGTGATGTAGAAGCTTGCTAGATTTTAAGGCTAAGAGTATTACCTCCATTGATAACACACTCAGGTTATTACCATACCAGAGCCAAACTAGGCTGTGACCATAGAGTGGATTTCCAGTCACTATGCACTGAAGTGCCTAAGACAAGTAAGCCAGTGATATCCTTGTCCCCAATATCCACTGTGGGAAGAGAGGGTTTTTGGATATCACCCAAAAGAATGTCCGACAAGATCGTAGATTTAGCAGCAGTCAACCAGGAAGCAGACTGAGGTGATGGAATCTTTAGGCAGGAGTTTCTCCAGGTGGCTGTCAGGCAGTCGTTGAACTTTAACCATTAGGGTATGCAGCAGCAGCAGCAGCAGGATCTCTCAGTGGCTCCAAGGGACTGTCACACCTCATGCTGGGCTGTAAATTCCTACACAGACTGGTTAAGGATACATTGCATAGGCTTGGCAGGCTTTGATCCTGCTGGTTTTTAAGATCTTTAAACAATAGCCCAGGACAATTTACCAAAATCACAACATTTTTACTAACCAGATATTTTGTAAATAGACACAGAAGGCTCAGAAGGCTTAGTCTTGTAACCATCTCTGACAGATGCAGTCTCCACACCTTGCATACCTACAACAGTTAACACTATTTTTTATGCCTTTTTTTTTTTTTTTTCTTGATCTTAAAAATGGGGGTAGAAGGGCGAAGTCAATCTTCTGTAACTTCTTCAAGCTGACTTTAGGGGCGTTGATCTTACCTAGCCAGGAACCTATAACTTTAGCCTATTTTACAAAGAGGCTATCAGGGTTAGATGTCATTAGGAACAATATTTAAGCTTTGACAACTGCACAGACCTTTTCTCCGGCTACAGCAGTGTAGCTTGTTTAGCACTCTGGTTTGCAAAAGCATCTTCCTAGATGGCTTAGGAATGTGATCTCAACAATGCCTAAGATGTCTAAGTTACCTTTGCAGGCCTTTAGACAGATATCAATAGAAACACACTCAGGTTTGCAAACTTTTTCCTGAGCAAATGAACTTCATGTAACTAGTGTCAGCCAATCAATTAAAGCTTTTTGGCACATAAAGGGGTTGAGATTTAAACTATCCCCCACATTTTATAACATTAGCTTTTTACTATCATAGAGGACTGGCAAGTTCCTGTCTCTTACAAGGTAGTCATGAACATTAGGCATGCTTCCAAACTATCTTCCTATGACCTCCCGGCTCTGACCAGTTTTGAAAGGCCACGCACAAATGACACTAGGATCTGACATTTCTGCCATCCAAGCAGTGGCTTACTGCCTCTGGATGCTCCTCCATTGCTTTTGTCCCAGGAGTGTCTTCTCCACATTGGGATAAATGCCTTACTGGCATTTCCCTTTAGCTGGTTGCTGGACTCGAACTCAGGGCCTGAGCACTGTCCCTCAGCTCTACAGCTCAAGGCTAGCACTCTGCCACTTTGAGTCCCAGACTCGGGGCTTGAATGCTGTCCCCTAACTCTTCAGTCCAGGGCTAGTACTCTGCCACTATGAGTCTCGAGCTTGGGGCTTGAGTACTGTCCCCTGACTCTTCAGTCCAGGGCTAGTACTCTGCTGGCTGAATAGAGGTGACAGTCTCACAGGGACCTTTTTCTGCCCGGGCTGGCTTCGAACCAGTTTGCAGATCAATGCGTCTTATAAAAGGCCACTTTACTCCAATTAAAAGCAACAAGGTGGTCAACATAGAAGTAGCTTTTAAGCATGCTCTTACCTAAAACTTATTAAGAGTCAAAGTTACATCTGACAAACTTGTAAGAATCCTCTGTGCTTTGCTCTGGGCTTGCTGGAAACTTAAAAAAACCTATAAGAGCAAGCTAGAATGGCAATTATTTTGGTAATTTTAATTTTTCCCTTTGTGCACATTGAGGCCAATGTCAAGAACAATTTTACATTTAAACTTTATATCCCAAAATTTATTTTTAATTAATTTTTTTAAAAGCCTCTTATTAATCACCTTTAATATTTTATACTTTAGTTTTCATTTGCGTTTTGAAAAGATCCCTTGAAATCTTGAGGCCAAGTGTCACTCATTGCCTCTTGGTTGCTTGTTTTAAGGCAGACACACATTAAGATTTTTAAACTCAAATGACAATTGTTCCTTAATGCAAAAATTACAGTCACCTTTACTATACCCCAAAGCTAGTCTTAACACCTTTATAACTTTTAAAAACATCCTAATCGTAAAACATAATTGAAAGTAAGCCACATTATACAAATAACTTTTTGTGTTAACACATCCAAGGGGAAGTTTTAGCAATACTAATCAGGTCATCACATCACTCATTTTAACCATCATGTTTTCAGTGTCTGACTGCAGAGAAAAGAGAGAACAAAGATGGGCCGTTCGGCCCCTTCTATGGAATGGGCATGCACCCAATCTGACTCTTTAGGGTTAGATGAACTGCGTTTGTGCCAGCTTACCCTCTTTCACCCTGCGTGGACTCCTCCCAGGGCCTGTCCCACCATGCATGGCCAGCTGAACTGCACTTCTGCTTGTTCACCCCTTACCCCTAAAGATAGGTCTTCTGTTGGTTTCTAAGTTTTTCTCCATCTCTTCTCTTGGTTCTCGAATGAAATACAGTTTTAGACAGACAGAACAGGTAACATCTTTGACAGTGTTAAACTAACCTTTACATTTAAATTTCTAATATTTATCCCCAAATTTTAGCCAAGGGAATTAGATCCCAAACAGCCAATGCATTTTTGTTAAGCCAGATAACTTGATTACAGAATAAACAGTCTTATGCATTTTAAAACATTAGTCTTTTAAAATACCAGATTTTCTAATTTGCAAGTTAAAGAATCTTTACAAAGCCATTTAAAACAATGTGAAGATTTTTTAAAATCTTTGGTAATGTCCAAACCTCATAACCTTTTGAATTTTAAATTTAAACTCACCCAATTGTTACAGCATGCTGACAATTCTTATCTTTGAACATGTTCACAGACACACACAAAGCACTCACACAGATCTTAAAGCGCGCAAAAATCAAAATCAGTTGTACGTACACCTTTTAAAGTTCTTAAACAAAAATTTAAGACAGTATTTCTTTTTAACTAGGTACCTTTGTTGGGCTTTATTTTCCCAGAGCTTGCTTATCTAGCAAGGCAATTCACTAATTAGTCTTTTGAATCCCTTCTGTAGGAGGAGGGCTGGGGGAGGGGGTCACCTAAAACTAAACTGTCCAGATTTTTACATCGTCAGGACTAGTTGAAAAAGTCCAAACCAGGCACACAGCCTTTTACACCCTTCCTGCTGGCAGTCTGCACAAAGAGAAAATTGCAGCCTGAGGCTTGAAGGGAACCAAACTAGCCCAGTAACCTTCCATGCCTCACAGGGAGGGTGGGCGTAGCAGGTCTGTGACCCAGCCCAGCTGGAACTTTTATTCCCCCAGAGATGTTTAAATAAATAACAAAAACACAGATAAACACAAAAACCAAGGATCCACATTTAAAACTGGTACCAATTCTAAAACAGAACTAGACAAGAACTGAAGGCTGAGTTGGGGACTAATGAGCCCCAGTTTATCCCTACTGGAACTCTGTGCTGTTCTCACTCAGCAAGCTGAATCCAGAGTCTGCTGATTGAGCCTGCCACACTCACCCAGAACTTCCCTACCCCAGAAAACATAAAACACACACACTAAAGTTAACAATACAACCAAGTGGCCACAGAGACAAAATTGAGTCTCAGTGAATGGGGCAACTTCTCACCACCATTCACTTACCAGGGGACTCAAACCCCCTATTTACCTCCGGAGGATTTTTTTTTTTTCTTTTTTTTCTTTTTTTCTCCTGCAGACGTTGACCCAGGGGCCTTCCAAGGCGGAGGAGAATTCCCAGTCATCTGGGGCAAGGGAAAAGAAAAATCCCTAGCGGCCGTCCCCTCAGACTGGCAGGTTCTCCCCCACGCTCAGACCCCCTGAGCCAAGGCCCAAGGCTGAAATCTAACTGGGGCCACTCACAGGTGGTCAGTGGCAATTTCATAATTGACAAACAAGCAAGTTCCTAAAACCTGACAATCTAGGCTCAGGCTGTCCTTCCAGTGCTGTAAAGTAAGGCTAAGGGGGGTTGTGACAGTCTGTCCCATGCTTAGATTTTAACAAACACAAAAACAATACTGACAACACTTAGAACATTTAGCTTCGCTGCGCGTTTTTGCTAACAAACTGAAAGCAAAACCTGATGGAGACTTTATTGAGAGTCCGGATCTCTCGTCTCCCCTGATGAACCACGTGTCTGATTAGACCGGATTCCCTGACGGGCCACTTTTTCAGGCCACCCTGACGAGCCAATATTTCAGGCTCCCTGACGAGCCAATATTTCAGGCTCCCTGATGGGCCACTTTTTCAGGCCACCCTGACGAGCCAATATTTCAGGCTCCCTGACGGGCCACTTTTTCAGGCCACCCTGACGAGCCAATATTTCAGGCTCCCTGACGAGCCAATATTTCAGGCTCCCTGAAGCCCCCAAGACGTCTCCTGGGGACCGCGGTCGGGAGTACGAGCTCGTCAGCTCCTCCACGGATCCGCCTGATACAGACGAGAACGGCCGAACTCACCAGATTCGCAAGCGCACACACAGATTGACTTAAACAGTACACAGACAACACATAGACAACACATAGACGCTGGCCAGCTTACCTCCCGAAAATGGGTCGGTGGTCCCTGGGTGGGGGTCTCTATCCCGGACGAGCCCCCACATGAAAGACCCCCGAAGGCTTGGGGTGTCCTTCAGTCTGAAGAGACCCTTCCCCAAGGAACAACGAGACCACTTGTGCGGATGCAATCAGCAAGAGGTTTATTCGGGCATGCCTCGGCTCCCAGGTGCACTTAACCACGAGATCCACAAGGTTCGAGTCAAGTGTCTGAGAACCGGTTACACGGGTACCCGGGGCGACAAAGTCTATCGGGAGACTTGCGCGCCGAGTGCTTGAAAGCACCCTCTTTTTATGGACAGCAGAAGCGAGGTTACAGAAGCGAGATGCGTGGTTACAGGGGGATGATTGGTTAATTTCAAATTACGCTCAGGGTGAGGATTGGTCAGGTTAAGCTAGCCAGATGGGGTAGGTGGGGTTGGGGGGAAGCTGACGTGTCGGTACTTGCCCGGACAAGTCTGTGCGGGTCGTTATGCACCGAAACTGTTTGTTCCCTAATTTTGACAAGTGATTTATTACATCCTGCCCTACCCTGCCATTAGGGTTAAGTTTTACAGGAAGGGACAGGTGGGTCGGCTATTTTCTAGGAATGTCTGGCTTTAAGGCATGTACTAGGGTCAGGCTAGGGTCTGCAGGCGGTGACTCAGAGGCTCGAGGTTTCGTTTCCTGGTTAGCGGCCTGCACTTATCCTGCCCCACCACCCCCTTAGGTATGCAGGGTAAGGGGCAGCAACTTTCTTGGGGTACCTAGTGGGCAAGCACGGGCTGGGGTCTTTCACCAACAATTGGATCATGGAGTATGAAGCCAAGTGTGCAACTTTTTTTATTTTCTCTGAGAGTCCAGGTTGTCAGGCATGCTGGAGTACACGTCTACAAATCTAGATGCCATGTTATAGGATGTCATCAATGTAATAAATGGAATGGGTGTCATCATAGTAAAATCAACGGTAAATAAATGAATAAAACAAAAAGTACAAGGAACAATCACACCAAATGTGTATGGACTGAACATCCATAGGTAAGTACAAATCCTATCTTTGCAATGTATACAAATAGTATGTTTTCCAGGGCTGCGGCTTGAATTCAGGCCTAGAGTATAGGCCTGACTTCCTTATCTTTAAATATGGTGAGCTTCCCCTTCTTCCACACTGCTGCAGATTTACCCAGACCCTGAGTTCAAATCCAAAGCCTGGCAGAATAAACAGGGTGAATTGCAAGCCAGGGAGTTAATTTCTTTTAATTTTTTTTTCCTCAGCAGGGGGCTTGAACTCAGGTCGTGGCAACAGCTTCAATCACCCTATGCTGGTGTGCAGCCACTGGACCCACAGCTGATCCTGGGATCCTAGACCCCCAGGCCTTGTGTGGAAAAAAATGCACCGAAAAAATATGGCACGATGGCCTTTTTACGTTTTCTTTCATAGCCCGGTGACCCTCTTGGGTCTGAATGACACTGTTGCAAAGAGTATTTCACCTTGCAATTCTGAAGGTTGGTGGACTATTGGGGAAGCCATAGGCCCACATGGCAAGGTAGGTCCTGATTTCGAATCCCCGTCCTGGCACCAACCAAAGGCAGGAGATACTAAGAGACTAGTTCCCATCCATAGGAATAACAATGGAATGTTATCAATGTCATGGTTGAATGAGTTGATTATGAATGATGCTTGTATAAAATTAGACAGCATCATTTCAGGAGACTGATTTCATTTAATATTTATGAATCATAAAAGAATAATATTACACAAATGCAATAATTTCAGGACACTGATTAATTTACTTAATAGTTTGTTAATGATGAAAACAATAACATTAATTACATGGAGGCATAATAAATACCCAAGAATTGGTAGGAATATAGTCCATATAACTGAATAATGTATAGACATCTCTGGCACTCTATAAAGATATATATTTATGAGCATACTACTATCTGGGTGTCAATCTGTTCTTATTTTGTCAACTGATGGGACTCGATCTCAGGTCCTGGGAACTGCCTGTCAGCTCAGTTTTCCCAAGGATGGCATGCTGACACTAACCAATTCATGAATTGGGCCTTGTAGGCCATGAGTTCAGATGTCAGCACTCCCAAAAAATGAATTGTGGAGTAAGACGCAGGTGGTGACACATGTTTTCCTTTTCTGTGAAAGTTCTGTGTGTCAGGTATGAAGTGGAATACATATGCAGACCTATATCCTATGTAATCAATGTAATCACTATTCTATGTGTCATAATAGTCAATAAAATGAATAGTCAATACAGGAATAAAACAAAAAAATAAAGTGAATAACTACACTGAACGTAATATGGAGTCAAAATATGTATATAAATATAAATCATATATTTAAAATTTATACAAATAGGATGTTTTCTAGTGGTGGGCATTGATTTCATGCCTAAGGAACAGACTTGAATTTCTTGACGTCAAGGAGGCAAGCTTTACCTTCCCACACAGTGAAACAGCGTTACCCAGACCATGAGTTCAAATCCTAGTCCTGGCACCTTTACACTATGTGATGCCCATTCTTAGTTATTTCATTATGCTCCCATTTAAATGAATGTGATTGTTTAAATGCTTCATAAAGTATTAATTAAAATTGATCAGTGTACCATAATATAATTGCATATAATTTTGTCCTAGAATCATTCCAGAACTATTCAATCATGACACACATCACATTCCATTATATGGATAAAAATGAGTTTCCTAGGATCTCCTGCCATTTGGAGGTGGCAGGACCAGGATTTGAATTGTGGGCTCCAGCTCCTACTACTTTAACCTGAGGATAGGGAACTCATTGGTCTGTCCAAGAACATCAGCAAGACCCATGATTAGCCAGGCACCAGTGGCTCTCACCAGTCCTCCTTGATACTTACCAAGCTGTGATAGGAGGATCATGGTCAGTCACCCTTGGCAGGAAAGTCCTTGAAACTCCTGTCCAGCTTGTGCCAACAAATCCAGAAGTAGAGGCGTGTGGCTCCAGTGGTAGTGGAGCAGCCTTGAGCAAAAGCAGCTCACGGACTGTGCCTAAATCCTGAGTTCTAGGTCCAGGACTGGCAATAAACAGCCATATACAACAATCTGTGCAGCCATCCTGCTAAAGCAGGTCACCCTCTTGTTTCCAACTGGATTGGACAGAGTTTCCTGGGAAAGGTTCTGCTATTATTTGACTCTGCCCATTCTTTCTGCATCACAGGATTCCAGCCACACCCCCATTCTTTCATGCTTCTTTCTGACCAATGGGATACAAGAATGGAAGCCACACCACATATTCCCCCTTCCCGGACCCGCACCTCTACCATGCCCCACACTCTGGGCCAGGCCCTGCAGCAAATGTGCCCCAGGGGTGGGAGTGAGTGTTGACCTGAGGATCCCACCCCCATCCCTACTGGCCAGTGTCCCAGGAAACAGGAAGATGCAGGCTTGGATGAGGAGTGGGCACCAAAGAGCCCCTGGCCTGGAGCAGTGGGAGCCACACAGCAGCACATCTGCACCCTTCTCCCTGGTGAGAACCTGAGGCTTTAGTCAGAGGTGGGGAGCTGCATGCCCACACCTGCCTTCTGGGGTCTTTTCCTTTTTCTTGGGGGTGAGGGTGTTGGATGCAGAAGATAGACCCCACTTTCTGTGTGAGACCTTGTCTTCTGTGCTTGGTAAACTTTTTCAACTGAAGAGGGTCCCAGAAAACCCAGCAGGGAGGTAAGGATGCTGGGGTCAGAACAGAAGGTGAATATCTGGGAAGACCCCCTCCCCCCCACACACATACAATCGGCCTATCCCCCGCCCCCAACTGTCTAAAGTTCTCACTAGTTGATCACATTTCCCATGTCTACCAGCTTCTGCTGGTGCTCCCGGTCCATCTGGTCTCCAACAAACTCAGGAGATGCACATCTCTCTCTCTCTCTCTCTCTCTCTCTCTCTCTCTGTGTGTGTGTGTGTGTGTGTGTGTGTGTGTCTGTGTGTGTGAAAGAGAGAGAGAGACAGACAGACAGAGACAGAGAGTCAGAGACAGAAACAGAGACAGAGGCAGGGAGAGACAAAGAGAGACAGAGAGATCAGAGAGACAGAGAGACATACATAGAGAGACAGAGAAAGAGAGGTCATGTTTCTCTTTGTACAGCCTGACTGTACTAAGGTGAGTGATCTGTTGGCAAATTGCAGGTGCTGCAAGGAAGAGTGTTCTGTTCTGTCACCGGTCTGAATGTGTGTGTGTGTGTGTGTGTGTGTGTGTGTAGAATTGGGTTGTAACAAGGAGGCTGGATGCTTTTGGTAACTTCTACCTGCTATCTTTGGGGGGTGCATGGGCTTCACAGCTGAGGTCTGGGGTCCTAGAAGGGTGAGAGGCTTGAAGGGGACTCAGCATTGTTAAATTACAAGACCAAAGGATCTCTGTTCCCTGGAGCTGTGTACTCTCTTGGGCCTGGTTGGTGGCAGTGGGAGCTTGGGAGGACCTGGGAGTGTGGCCTGAAGTGGGTGGCTTCCCAGGGGGAAAGAGAGCATGGCCAACACTTAGTAAGGATATGAGCCCTGCTAGTATGGAGTACAACAGCATAGCTCAGACTCCAGGTCTTCTCATCATGATGTCTGAAGGGTGAAGCCAACCCTACTTTAAATCTTGAGCTGTGATCTTCAGATCTCAGCCTCCTGAGTAGCTAGGATTATAGGCAAGAGCATCTGGCACTGGGCCTCTGGTTATTTTTTGTATATTAGGGTTTGACCTCAAGGCCTTAGGCTTGCCAGTCAGGTCTTCTAACATTCAAGCCAAGCTTTTATGTCTTGGGGATTTCTGAGGTGGAGACTTAATATATGCTCAGGCTGGTCTGGATCATGGTCTTCCTATCTGTGATAGGCATGCACCACCAGGCTTTGTCCTCTGTAATTGGAATTGTAGACATGTGGTGCCATGCTCTGTCATTGGTTTAGATGGATTGTCCCAAACTCAGTCCATGGCAGCCAATTCTTGACCACAGGTGAAGCTCTGGGTTGGGCCTCGACCATTGGACTTCAATCTCCTCATGTGACAGTTGTTAGGAAACAAGGGATCAATACAGAGGGATCTCTGGAGCAGGGCCAGGCAAAGGGAGGGGCCTTCAGATACAGTTCTCAGCAATCCTGTGAGCATATGACAGTAAGATACCCAGAAAGAGATAAGATGGTATGTGTTATTAATGGTGCGACAGGCATGGGATTATGAAACAAAACATGGCTTTCATTATTACCCTATCCCCATGAGGAAGGGGATCCTTCACTTTATTCACTTTTGCAGCTGGGGAAACTGAGGCACAGAGTAGCCGAGTGACCTATTCATGACTCCCAGCTGAGAGGAAGCACGGCCTGACTTCTCAGCCATGCTCCCTAGGACAATGGGTGCTATTCAGTCCACTTCTTGTGGTGGGAAGTCCACTTCTTGTCAGTCGTGGGGCTTGAACTCGGCCTGGACCCTGTCCCAGAGCTCCTCAGCTCAAGGCTAGAGCTCTACCACGTGAGTCACAGCACCACTTCCGGTTTTGTAGTGGTTCTTTGGAGATAACAGTCTCACAGTCATTCCTGCCCAGGTTTGCTATGAACCGTGATCTCATATTTCATCCTCCTGTGTACTTAAGATTATAGGTATGAGCCACCTGCACCAGGATTAAGTGTAATTCTGACATTCTTTCAATCTCTCTCTCTCTCTCTCTCTCTCACAGGATCTTGTTGAATGGGTGCTGGAGGAGGTGGCCCAGAGTCCCCATGTGGCTGGAACCAAGGTATCCCTCTCATCCTGGAGGTATGCTGTTGGTCAGGAGATATCTTGCTCAGTCTGTTGTACCAGCTCCATGAGGTAAGCCCTGCTGTGCCTGGCTAGACCAAGAGGGTTATTCATTGTCCATCTAGCCTTACTGTACTCAGTATTGTGTTCAATGTCCTTTTCTAGCAAAAAAATTCTGGCCAAAATTGATACATAGTTAAAGAATGAAAATGTAATGCCATCTTAAGAAAGTCATTTAGGGCTATGGGAAAGTGGCTTCATGGTATGGTGATGGCCTAGCATGCATGAAACTCTGGGTTCAATATCTCAGAACCACATAAACAGAAAAAGAAGCACTGGAAATGATGCTGTGCCTCAAGTGGTAGAGGGTTGGCCTTGAAGGAAAAAAAAGCTGAGGAATAATTCTCTATCCCTGAGTTTATGCCCCAGGACTGGCAAAACAACAAAAACAAAAAAAACCAAACATTTAGTAAATGAAAATAAAGAACCCATACTAGGAATATATAATTGCTGGTTCCATACTGATACCTGACAATAGTCCCTAATTCATGCACTTTAGCTATATTAGGATACTTTGTTGAAAAAAAGTTTTGTTCATAATGTCACGGCAATTAATGCCAGGAATGTGCTTAGATGTCAGGTGAAGATTAATTCAGGAAATTCAAAGATTCCAGGCTTTTGAGTATTCACTGCTAATCTCAATGAAACCTTTTTGGCCAGTCATGTAACCAAAATGGCAGAGGCTAATTAACAGTTGTGACAGAAGAGAAGAAATGACTCCAGATGGAAGGAATAAATGATAGTAACTAAGGTATAGCAGAAACCATTCTAGGGAACCATTTTTGGTTATTGAAGAAGTAGTTGTCAACTAGGCATATTCCTCATTGCCTTTAGCATTCTAAATCTCTTAGGCTAGTTCTTAATCTCTGTGTGATAAATATATCTCTTTCTATGCTGTTCTTGCATACCTGGTCTCCTTTGCTTTCTTTTTTTTATTATTTTTTATTGTGAAAATACAGTGCTTTCTAAAAATAGGTCTTTCTCAATTTCTCTATGAATATTTCCTGATAATAAATATACCTACACAGATGGAAGAGGCTACTAATGTAAGGATCTCATAGCTCCTGAGTCATTAATGTAACAAAATGGCAAAGGAAAACATATTTATTGCTACCTCAATTATTCTAAAAACTGCAATGTCAAATCATTTGTTTAAGATTTCCATTCTTGTATACTTAGTGTCATTAACTTCACTAAATACAAATAGGAGCCAGGTACTGGTGGCTCATGCCTGTAATCCTAGCTAGTCAAGAGGTTGAGACCTCAGGATTGTGGTTCAAAGCCAGCCTGGTCAGGGAAGACCATGAAACACTTATCTTCAATTAACCACCAGAAATCTGGAAGTGGTGCTGTAGCTAAAGTGGTAGAGCACTGGACTTCAGCTGAAGAGCTGAGAGACATTGCCCAGGATCAGAGCTCAAGCCCCATGACAACAGAAAAAGTGCAAAAATGACTTTAAGTTTCCCCAAAAGGAACGACAAAGTCAATAGTAATCTTCCCAAGCAGAGAAAATAATTCCAAAATGATTCAGTGCACCTACTTTTGCTGAGTTACTTAAGTTATGGATTCTTTGCTGAACATATTCTCTTCTTTTAAAATTGTCAAATATTAGCTTTATTATAAACTTAATCTAGTATTTCTCGGTTCAAAAGAGAAGTCCATAAGTTGATGTCACTTGGATTTATTACTATCTCAGTTCAAAGCCAACCCAGGCAGCAGAGTTGGTCAAACTCTTATCTGTAATTAAACACCATAAAATGCAAAAGTAGAGTATTGGCTCAGTCAGTAGAGTCAGTCAGTCAGTAGGGGGCAGGTAGGCAGGAAAGACAACTGTACAGGGACAGGGTCCAACCTCTGAGTTCAAGCCCCAGAACCAGTACAAACTAAAAAAAAAAACAAGCAAACAAAAGAAACCTCAGGTATTTTTTGGGACCCTCTTATAGGAGTACTGGTCTGAGAAGAGGCTCCTTTTACTGATCATACTCACTGGATCCTGCTCTTTTGAAATCCTTATTGCTATGGAAAACTCAGGACCACACTAAAGGAATTGATAACTCCTGCAACAAGAGAATCATCTCAGGAGTGAAACATCCATCCATAAGACACTTTAAAACCTCCATGCCTTTGCTCCTTTGCAGGAGACCACTTTTAAAATGAAGCTATTTCCTTTGTCCTATGTTGGCCTTCAAATGGCATATTGTTTCCTTTTGTAATACTCTCAACTAGACTAGAAGTTTATAGACAAGTTTTATATGAGTAAAGGACACACTAAAAAAAGTCAGGAACAGAGTTTCTTTCAAGCCTTGGATTCTTTTCTTGTATTGTAAAAAGGAAAACAAAACTTAACTTGAATTTTGTCATTCCTCTATGTTCAATACCTCTCCTGGGATCAGTTTACACTTTCAGTAACAGTTACTTCCACTTACTTCCAGTAACAATCTCTGGTGCTGCTCCAGATAAAATGAAAGTTTTCTGGCTTCATTGAAATACCACAAGGACACCTTTGGGCATGTGGTAACATGTGTTTCAGAGACTTAGTAAAGAGAAAATGTGAAATTTAAATTGCTTATAAATACATTATCCATGAGTATATTGAGTTCAAACTTCTTAATTACTCTGTAAATTAAAGCAAATTTTAAATGGGAAGAAGCGTTTCAGATCATTTTTTTTTGAGTGTCTGTGCTGTGCATTAATTTCCCAAGTATACATGATTTAACAGTAGGAGACATAATAGCAATAATAATAGAAAGAGAAGTTCTGTGTTTATGTATAAGGGTTCAATACAATAGAGAAGATTCTACAAATAAGACAGCATTGAAACAATAAAGTCAAGTCCAGCATGTAGAGTTATGGGAGTGATATAGAGAAAGCATTACTCCTAAGTGGAACATGAAGCATGAGTCCACTCCCTTTCTACATCATGCTTGCTAATCACGTAAATTTGTAAAAAGTAGAATGGAAGAATAATCCTGTTTCCAATGCAAGTCAGATATATGATCATGGACTTAACTGGAAAAAAAGAGTCCATATTGAGAGAACAGGGATTATACCAGCAATGAAACTGGTAGCTAAGATCACATTAAATTTCTTTCATTTTCTTATATTCTTTTTTGCTGTTGTTGGTCATGGCAATTCACCTCTGGGACTGTGAGCTGTCCCTCTGCTATTCAGCTCAAGGCTACTGCTCTACCACTTGAGCCACAGTGCCACTTCCAGTTTTCTGGTAGTTGTTGGAGAAAAGATTCTCCAGGACTTTCCTACCCAGGCTGGCTTTGAACCCCAATCCTCAGAACCAACCACCATTAGGCTTGCGATCACCTTTCTAACAGTGTACATTCAGGATATGTAATGTGTATGTTAATCTACCTTTATATGAATTCTTGAGTTAAAAATCTGGGCTACAGCTTACACTTTACACTCACAAAAATGTTTGTAGCTTAAAAGTTGATACTCCTAGAAAAATAAAACCTAAGGATGTAAAGGATTCTGGGAAGTTCAGTTTGTATCCAGCCTTGGCAGAACAGGCTTTGAGACACTACCTATAATTAATCAGGCAAACCTGGAATCCCAGACATGAGCAAGATTGCTGAATAAGAGCTTGAGACGTTTGCATAAATACATACAAACATACACATACACAGAGAATCACTTATATGTGCAAACACAAATACACAATGAAACAATTCTCAGAATATGTAGAAAAGTTAGAAAACAATAGAAAATATGTCCTGAATAAGACTACAATCAAGTGATAATTTTTAGTATTAGAAAGCCCTCAAGTGAACTTTCTTTAAAAAAGTTGAGAATATTACATAGCTAGGGACCAGAGACAGTAAGAGATTCAAGTAATCATTATTAATGGGATCAGATCCATGGAGGAATGAATCAGAGACCCCTGCAAGTACATCTGAAAATGTTCATATCCTGTGTCAAATGTTAGAACATCTTTGAAAATAGTACATAAACAGTCTGAGCAGTCAGTCTAGTGGATAAAATCATAGGAGAAGTTCAGAATTGCTAGTCTTTATCTAGATTAAATAAACCAACAATCCTGGAGACTAAGACAGGAGATTAAGCAGTGGAATTACATAGTGATACCTTCCCTGGACCAGGTAGTATACTTTGTCTCAAAAAAGCAAACCAAACAACAAGAAAGGAATACACAGTTGGAAGTTCGGGCTAATTTCATTAACATGTTTTGAGAAGTCAAGTTTCCTATTGAAATGCAACACATATGCAATCCTCACTTGTTTTAAATGCTCTCTTCATTACAGAACATACCTAGATGCAAAATGGCTCAAGATTCCCTCCCCCAAAATTGCGAAAGTAAGTATCATTCTGTTAGATTCAAAGGACTGATGAAGGATTACAAAAGCTCAAGCCTGGAGAAATAGCAAAGTATGTCTAACGTAGAACTTTTTAGACCTTGCTAAACTAGAATTGAGATTTAAAATGAATATTTTGGTTTTCTTTGTAATTTCATATTTTATAGGATACAACAAAAGTCTTTTTAAGTAGAAGGTTTAATTGACAAATTCACAAATTATACTGGCATTCTATTTTCCTAGAATATATTTTCAAGAGAGTTATAATTAGAACTTAGTTAATAAATAATACCAACAGTTCATGTATAACATGATAATGTGAGTAATCTAGACAGAGTTGCCAACAAATGGATGACAGTAATTTATAAATTTGGGAAAATAGCAACTTTTGAGGGTGTGGTATAATATGGTGTGAAGAGAGTAATTGCGTGACATCTTCTTTCTTCTTCCTATATGTAACACAGGAAGCCATTTCCTTAATTACGTGCCTCTTATACATTGAGAAAAATTCTAGGTATGGGGTATGTTTTCATTTTTGTTTTTGTTTTATTTGCTTGTCCTAAAGCTTGAACTCTGGGCCTGGACACTGTCACTAAGCCTGTTTATTCTCAATGCTCGTGCCCTACCACTTCAACCTCAGTGCCACTTGTGTCTGGCTTTTTCTGAGAAGTTTATTGGAGATAAGAATCTAAGAAACCTTCCTGCCTGAGTTGGCTTTGAACCATAATTTTCCGATCTTAGCATCCTGAATATCTATGATAGCTAAAAAGTAAAATATAAATAATATTTGCAAGTGTTCTGATCTCAAGAATGCCACTGGGGGAAAAATGATGCAGCTCAGTTTATTGTGGCAATCTTTCCTGTACAAGGAGGGCATCACATTAGCAGAGGTGTAGTATTTTTTCACAATAGGGTTAAGCTATCCATGATGTGAATTAAGGAATTTTAAGGTGCACTTTTTACAAGATGGAAACTGTTGATCTAGGATGACTTTATGGCATAAATCTTAGGATTGATGTTCATACAAATAAAGCTTACTCTGATAAACAATTGCTTACTCTTGAAGAATTAATTATTACAGATGCTTCATAGTCTTATCCTCTATAATAATGTGGCTATTTTTCTGTTGACTTCTCAAGTTGTAAGAGCCCATTGGAAGCTGTATTTACTGCAGAATTTCATAACATGCAAACAGGTACTGTTTTGAATCTCTCAGGTATGGAATGTTGATAATTTAAAAATCAATAATTAGTCATAGGGATTTTTAATAACACATATATTCTGTCCTTTTAACAACTCATTTACTTTTAAATGTTATGGGTTTCCATGTAATTAATCTCTTTTCAGTTTTAGTATGAGAAAGTACTAAATTTATTCTTTTTTCAAAATATTGGCAAGTTTATTGTGAAAATATTGTCTAGATGGATAACATTCAATTTGATGACCCGCTAATAAAGAAAGTATAATTAATTCAAATTAGAAGTCAAATAGTTTTGATTTTTAAAAAGTTACTACATAAAGAATAATATTTACTATACCAATAGAGTGAAATTATATTTTATGCAGCTTATTTTTAAAATTTTATTATCAAAGTGATGTACGGTGTGGTTACAGTAATTGTAAGGTAGTGAAGGCATAACTTTACAAACTTGTTACCTCTCTCTCATTTTTCTCAGTTTTCCTTTCCCCCTTCACCCCTCACAAGTTGTAATGTCCATTTCCAAAATATTGTCTTGTGAATATTGCTATCGCATTGGTTTGCCTTTCTGCTTTCTCTCACCATTTTGTTGTTCCTCTTCCCTTCCCTAGTTAAGGTAAATGTGTACACAATACCCAGGGTACCAAAATCAAATACAGCAGGGAGAAACCATAGGGAAAATCCTAAAGAAAATAGCTATTACATAGTACATCAAAAACAAAAACCACAAATAAAAATCTGTTTCCATATCTTGGAGTTCGTTTTTCTCAGCATCAGCTTATATGGTCATATACACACATAACAATGACACTGGAAAATAATAGTTGCATGAACACTAAATCATGAAAACAACATGTTATCTTTTTGATGGTAAAGGTGGTATTAGGATTGGTGAATTTGCGATTCTGATAAAGGAATTTCAAAAGAGTTTTAAAGTTATGACAGGTAAATTTTAATTGTTCAAAATTTTTAACACCTTAGCCTATTAAGAAAATTTAAAATTGCCTGGGAAAAGAGGCTTTCATGCAAAATAATCCATGGAGACTTTGTAGAAAGGAAGCAATGTGGGTAAAGATGGCTCTTTTTCACACTAAACAAACAAACCTCGGAAAACTTGCTATAAATCCAGTAGGTTCCCTTGAGAATTGTCATTACCCAGGAAATCTACTCACTGTGTGAAACAAGGTTGTAGTGGAATTTAAATTCAAATTCTTAAAAAATAAGACATCAAAATTTGTGAATTAAACTTTAATTATCAAACAGATAATTTGGGTCAGTCTGGTAAGGTGACTCAGTGGTAGAGCTCTTGCCTTGCATGCCTGAGGCCCTGGGTTCGATTCGTCAGCACCACATAAGCAAAAAGAAAAAAGCCAGAAGTGTTGCTGTGACTTAAGTGGTAGAGTGTTAGCCTTGAGCTGAAGAGCTGAGGGACAACGCCCAGGCCCAGAGTTCAGACCCCACGACTGGACCCCCCACCCCCCAAAAAAAAAAAAAATAATAATTTGGGTCAAAATATTTAGGGAGAAAATGCCCTCTACAATGAAAGAGATTATTGGGTTTACACTTTTCTGTTTGTAATACTTTCCTCAATGTCTTTGCACGTGAAGCAGTGAAATACAGAAAAAAATCTGATTGGGTACTTCAAACCAATGATTTCATACTTCTAAGTGGCTCACAAAATATAATATCCTTATTAACATGAGATAGTGAAGAATTCTCTAATTTCATAAGCCAAAAAGTTTTGGGTTCAGGGACTGGGAAGGTGGCTCAGTGATAGAAAGCTTGCCTTGCATGCATGAGGCCCTGGGTTCGATTCGTCAGTGCCCAGGCCCAGAGTTTCAGGCCCCATCACCGGACCCACCCAAAAAAAGTTTTGGGTTCAGAAAAGAATTTAGCAAATGGAAAAGTTTAGAAAATAGTGTTCTTAGAAGCCCTAGCTAAGTGTATTGGATTCAGCAGTAGAGGGAAGCCAAAACTTTTTGATATAGATTGTCTTAATATTTTTGCTACCTAAAGTGATTTTACAGAGCCTATTTGGCTCACTACAATGCAGAACTGACTGAATGAAGACATGAAAATAAATTCCACATCCAAATGAGGCAACTTAAAAGAGTGTTAAAAGAGAAAACATGAAAATGTAGCAGTGGCTGAAGCTTCACTAGACTTGATGCCAAGAAAATCAGGGAAGAGCTAAGAGGAGGACATAGAAGTAGGACACAGAAGCGTTGTCCTTTTGTAACAGACCTGTCTCCAAAGGTATGGGTGATTTAACTCTATTCTTCTCCATACATCTTGGTGATCAAATGCAAGACCACGAGAAAAATAATCTATTGAAATAATTTTGTAAAGAATAACTTCACTGCTCCTGATATGGTATCTAAGGAGAGTCTTAAGAGAGAAGACAAAAATGGAGTATTTTTTTGGTTTCCTCTAAGCATCTTGATAGCAAAATATATCCTTGAGGTTAGAATTGATTGAAACAAAAAGTGATGGAGTACTTATTTGTCTGTGCAATTTAGACACAAGAAGACTTTCAAGGTAAAAGAAAAAAGAAAAAAATATAGCCAAGTATTTGTGATCATAGCTTCTTGGACTGGTTTTCTGGAGACAAATTTTACATTAGATTTGTCCACATTAACATAGATGTTGTTTCATGGCAACCAAATGTAAGAGGAAAGTTTAATGGACTCGCTTAGTCAATTAAACAGCATAATCAAAAAAATGGCAGGGTTCCGGGAAGATGGCAGAGGAGAAGCTGGAATCTGAACAAGCTCTCGCATAGAAAGCAGTTTTAGAGTTCCAGTGAACAGTCCTAAGCCAGAGAATCACACCAAGTGTGCCATCACAGAACAGAGAGTTAGACAAGAGAGGGGAAGCCAAGACAAGGAGACACATCTGAGCGCCTGCCAGCAGCCGCCTTGGCAGCGGCAGGGTCACAGCGGCAACCGCAGCCTCGGCCATACCTCAGCGCTCACACAGAGAGTCCGGGACGAAGGAGCCAGACGCAGCGGGCGAGAGGATTCTACTCAACACCAGCAAGAACCGACAAGGAGCGGACATCTTCATCCTGCAGTTTGCAGACCAGAGACGACCCAGGATCCAAGACTCGGCGTGAGTAGAAGCCTGACGTCCTCACTCCTTCTCAGGGAGCAGAGGAGGGAAGGCCACCCCTCCCCCCCAGCACTGGTGATCTCCATCTTGGATACTGACAAAGCTCGGAGGACCTGCTAGCTCCAACTCAGGCCTTGGAATAAAACGAGTCATTTAACAGGTCACAAGAACTTAACAGCGAAGTGACCTGCCAGACTCAGCTCCATCCAGGGAAAAGTCACCCAGCTCAGGCACCAGCCATTGGAGTGGCTTTCCTCACTGGGTAACTAGAGCCAGAGGCTGCCCCTCCCTCTAGCAGCCTCCACAATCAATTGAAAAACAGAAACCCTGAGAATGGCTCCAGGGTGGGCTCTGTGAATTTTTCACAAAATAGCCCCAGGGAAAAGCTACTGTTTGTTGAAAGGCCTCAACTCCACCAGAACCTAGCCTCATCACCCCTCTTTTGTGATTCTCAAAGCAGATCACCCTCCCATTAAACTAACCTGGGAGGGGGATCTCAAAATCTTGGGTAAAGCAGAGCATTTTTGTGCCTGTTCGAACAAACTGACTTAAAAAACCAATCAAGCCACCGGACCTCAAGCTGACCAGAGACTCCAACAAGAGGCTGGTTACAGACAAAAGGGAGATACAGGATTCTTCCCACCCCTCCCAAAAAAATAAAAAAAAAAAAAATCAAAGAACTTTTTTTTCTTCTTTTCTTTTTTCTTTTTTTTGGTACCTTATATATATATAAAAAAATTTTTTTCCTTTTCTAAAATTTTATTAATCTTTAATTTTTGCCTTTTTTGAAAAAATAATTGTTTTCCAGTAACTTTTTTTTCCCTCTTTTAATTTTTATTTTAGGAATACGTGAATGTACGTTTTCCTTTCTTTTCTTGTCTTCTCTCTCTTTTTCTTTCTTTCTTAATTATCTTTTTGTTTTTTGTCTAGCTCTACTGAACTTCTGATCTTTTTTTTTCTCCCTTTCTTATCCTTTTCACCTTTTCCTTTCTTTTGTTCTTCTGTATGTGACTTAACTCTTGTCCTGCACATCCTCAGATAAACCCATAGTTAACTAGTAGACCCTATCCCCCATTGTGTACACACTTAATCCACAAATTTATTACTCAATCGAAAACCTCTGAGACTTAAATTCCTTAATAGCAGTACTACCTCTTTTTACTTATATAATATTTTAAGCATTTTTTAAGTTTTTCACATCTCCTCTATCTCCCTCCTGTTTTCTCATTATATTCACATTCCTCTCTAAATAGATGGTCTTTCAATCTCCATAACTATATTAATTTTTACGTTTCCAATTTTTTTTTCGGGTCTCTTTTCATTTCCCTTTCCCTTTCTTCTTTTTCTCTCCCTCTCTACTTGCATCCTACCCAACCTATTTCCTGCATTGAGATTAGGACATAGTTAACTCTCCCTGTGCCTCCCCACACCAATCTATTCCTAATTTTTACCCACATCTCTCCCTAACCCTAAAAATTTCTGGTTTTCCAAATTCTTCTCTGCGGTTCGAAGCCCATTAACATATAGTTGTTTGATGTTGAATAGATGTATCTGTTGAACTAGATTGTATCTGTAGACTATTGACTGTATAAATGCAAACGTTGGTTGTTGGTTGCCTTAAGATAGTGTTCTAGCACAAAACTGGTGCTATTTTCATCTCAAATGGTCAGAGTAAGCCGGAAAAACACAAGAAAAATGGCAAATCCGGGTATCTCAATTCCCAATCTTGATAATCAGGGGTCAGATCAGATAATGAACAATCCAGAGGAGAGTTCCCAAATAGCTCTACAAACACTGGTAGCAAACATGATAAATGAGAAATTTGACAACTTACAAAGGACTCTGTATGAGCATGATAGGGAGAGAGAGGAGGCATCCCAAAAGTTTATACAGGAATATCATAAGCGTGAGGAAGCTACTCAAAAACTGATACAGGATTTGCGTGAACAACTTGAGAATACTCAAAGAGAAAGGGAGGAATGGCGTGAGCAGGCTGAGAACACTCAAAGAGAACTGCAGGAATCCCACCAACGGGAGGAAAGAGAACTGCAGGAATCCCACAAACGGGAGGAAGCTAATCAAAGAGTACTTCAGGAATTGAGAGACCAGGTAGAGAACACACAAAGATCACTAAAGGCATTCATGGAATCCATTAACAAAGAGCTGAACGAAGTCAGGGAGACCACAAAGGGAATGCTGAATGGAACCCAACAGAAGGAATGGGAGTCCAAAGAAACCATAACCAATCAACTAAGTGATTTGAGAACAAACACCGAACACCAAATTAAGGAAGTAAAGAAATTCATACAAGACCTAAAACAGAGCTTCAACAAAGAACTTGAAGGCATCAAAGCTGACCAACTAGAAGGAAAAGAGATAAAAAACAAAGTAGAGAGTCTTGACAGCAGGTCGAATCTCAGGGATTGAAGACAGCCTAGATATTATAGAGAAAGAACATACAACCATCCAAGACAAGTCCAAGAAGTATGATAGATCTATCCAAAACCTGGAAGACACCATCAGAAGGCCTAATCTAAGGATAATGGGTGTAGAGGAGCACCTAGAAACAGAAGTTAATGGTCTAGGAAATTTGTTTAACAGGATCCTAGCAGAGAACTTCCCAAACATACAAAAAGATAGGCCTATTCAGATACAAGAAGCTTTTAGAACCCCAAATAGACCAGACCAGAATAGGACATCCCACCGTCACATTATAATCCACACAGGATCAACTCAGACCAAGGAAAAGATCCTTAAAGCTGTCAAGGAGAAAAGGGTAATTACCTATAAAGGGAAACCAAGTAGAATCACCTCAGATTTCTCAGCAGAGACAATCAAAGCAAGAAGAGCCTGGAATGATGTATGCCATGCCCTAAAAACAAACAACTATCAACCAAGAATACTGTACCCAGCTAAACTCTCCTTCATAACTGAAGGCCAAATAAAAACCTTCCATAGCAAAGAAAAATTGAAACAATACATCTCCATCAAACCAGCCCTACAAAAGATTCTTAAAGATGTCCTACACATAGAAAACCAACAAGACCGCAACAAAGGCCAAGAAACTGCACCCAAACTGAGAATCCAAGAACCATAGGAAGAAGCCAGTTTTCGTAGCCCCCAGGAAGGTGGATAACATGGCAGGAACTCCCAAATACCTCTCAGTCCTATCTCTTAACGTTAATGGACTGAACTCTCCAATTAAGCGACATAGACTGTCTAGTTGGATTAAAAACCAAGACCCTTCTATCTGCGCCCTGCAGGAGTCACATCTTGCCCGTAAAAACAAACACATTTTCAATGTTAAAGGCTGGAACAAAATCTACCAAGCAAACGGACCCCATAAACAGGCGGGAGTTGCAATCCTAATATCATAATATATAAAATAGACTTCTAATTAAAATTAGTGAGAAGAGATAAAGAAGGTCGCTACATACTAATTAAAGGATCTCTCCTTCAGGAGGATATTACAATTCTAAATATCTATTCGCCAAACAATGGAGCACCCAAATTTATCAAAGAAACACTACTTTCCCTCAAATCCCATATAGATCCAAAGACATTAATTGTTGGGGATTTTAACACACCACTCACCCCACTAGATAAATCAACTCGGCAAAAACTCAACAGAGAAACCGCAGACCTAAACAGCTGCATAGATCAACTAGACTTAACAGACATCTACCGAACATTTCACCCAGCAGCATCAGAATACACGTTTTTCTCAGCAGCACATGGAACGTTTTCTAAAATAGACCACATTTTAGGCCACAAAGCAAACTTGTCTAAATTCAGAAACATTGAAGTTATACCTTGCATTCTCTCTGACCACAAGGGAATAAAATTAGAACTCAACACCAAAAGCCACCAAAGAAAGTCCGGTATCACATGGAGGCTGAACAACACACTGCTGAATCAAGACTGGGTCATGGAAGAGATTAGAAAGGAAATTCAAATGTTCATGCTATTCAACAAAAATGAACACACAAATTACCAGCTCCTCTGGGACACAGCAAAGGTAGTACTCAGAGGCAAGTTTATAGCTCTGAGCTCCTACATCAACAAATTGGAGAGATCTGAATCTAGCAATTTAATGACACATCTAAACCTCCTTGAAATAGAGCAGCAAGATAAACCCCAATCCAGTAGACGGAAAGAAATAATCAAAATTAAATCAGAATTAAATGAATTAGAATCCAAAAAAACTAAGGAAAGAATCAACAAAACAAAGAGTTGGTTCTTCGAAAAACTTAACAAAATTGACAGACCCTTAGCAAATCTTATCAGAAAAAGAAGAGAACACACCCAAATTAATAAACTCAGAGATGAGAATGGAAACATCACCCCGGAAACAACCAAGATTCAGAACATTATAAGGGAATACTTCTCAAAACTTTATGCTAATAAGTTTGAGAACTTGACAGAAATGGACCTTTTCCTAGCAAATATTGACATGCCAAAACTAAACCAAGATGAGTTAAACCAGCTTAACAGGCCCATATCAAGCACTGAAATACAAACAGCAATAAGAGACCTCCCAGCTAAGAAAAGTCCAGGACCAGATGGTTTTACAGCGGAATTCTACAAGGCCTTCAAAGCAGAGCTCACACCAATACTCCTCCAACTCTTCAATGAAATTCAAAGAGAAAGCTCACTACCGAACACATTCTATGAAGCCATCATAACCCTCATCCCAAAACCAGGCATGGACTCATCAAAGAAAGAGAACTATAGACCCATTTCTTTGATGAACATTGATGCAAAACTTCTCAACAAAATTTTGGCCAATCGACTTCAACAATTCATCCAAAAAATCATACACCACGATCAAACAGGATTCATTTCAGGGATGCAAAGCTGGTTCAATATACGGAAATCAATTAATATTATTCATCACATCAACAGGAGCAAGAATAAGAACCACATGGTTATCTCAATAGATGCAGAAAAAGCATTCGACAAGATACAACACCCCTTTATGATGAAGGTTTTGGAAAAATTAGGAATCCATGGAACATTCCTCAATACAATAAAGGCTGTATATGACAAACCTACAGCCAGCATTATACTCAATGGTGAAAAACTAAAGCCATTTCCTCTTAACTCAGGAACAAGACAAGGATGCCCACTCTCTCCACTTCTCTTCAATCTAGTATTAGAATGCCTAGCTACAGCAATAAGACAAGATGCAGACATAAAGGGGATCCAAATAGGGAAAGAAGAAATAAAACTCTCCCTCTTTGCAGATGACATGATCTTGTATTTAAAGAATCCCATAGACTCCACTCCCAAAATACTCAAGCTGATTCAAAACTTTGGTAAAGTAGCAGGTTATAAAATTAACCCCCAAAAATCAACGGCTTTTCTGTATGCCAACAATGAGAAAAGTGTGGCTGAAATTAGGAAAGCAACTCCATTTGTAATAGCCCCACAAAAAATAAAATACCTAGGAATTAACTTAAATAAAGAAGTGAAGGACCTCTATGATGAAAACTTTAAAATCTTGAAAAAGGAAATCAAAACAGAACTTAAAAAATGGCAAAACCTCCCATGCTCCTGGATTGGAAAGATTAACATCGTGAAAATGGCAATACTTCCCAAGGCTATCTACAAATTCAACGCAATACCTATCCAAATTCCAACCTCATTCTTCAAGGAAATAGAAGAGGCAATCCAAAAATTCATATGGAACAATAAAAGACCCCGAATAGCAAAAACGCTCCTGAATGGAAAGAACACTGCTGGAGGAATACCAATACCAAACTTCAAACTCTACTATAAAGCCATCGTAATCAAAACAGCTTGGTATTGGCATAAGAACAGACCTCAGGACCAATGGAATAGAATTGAAAACCCAGAAATGAACCTACAGACCTATAGCCATCTAATCTTCGATAAGGGAGCTAAAACAATAGAATGGAAGAAAGACAACCTCTTCAGTAAATGGTGCGGGCAAAATTGGTTAACTACATGTAGAAAACTTAAGCTAGATCCTTATATATCACCCTGCACCAGAATCAACTCCAAATGGATCAAAGACCTTGAACTCAAAACAGACACTCTGAAAACATTACAGGATGGAATAGGAGAAACCCTAGGTCTCCTTGGCTCAGGCCGAAATTTTCTGAATAGAGACCCGGAAACACAACAAATCAAAGAAAGGTTGGACAAATGGGATTGCATAAAGTTGCAGAGCTTCTGCAGGGCAAATGACATAGCTAGCAAGATCAATAGAAAGCCCACGGATTGGGAGAAGATCTTTACTAGCCATACAACGGACAAGGGTCTCATATCTAAAATATACTTGGAACTCAAAAAATTAAACCACCCAACAACAAATCCTCAAAGAAACAACTGCCCAATAAATAAGTGGGCTAAAGACTTAAAGAGAAACTTCTGTGAAGAAGAAAGAAGGATGGCCAATAGACACATGAAGAAATGTTCAACATCCCTAGCCATAAAAGAAATGCAAATCAAAACAACATTGAGATATCACCTCACTCCAGTTAGAACGGCAAAAATCAAGAACTCTAACAACAACAGATGCTGGAGGGGATGTGGACAGAAGGGAACCTTACTTCATTGTTGGTGGGAATGTAAACTTGTTCAACCACTTTGGAAAGCAGTATGGAGGTTCCTCAAAAGACTTCACATAGAGCTCCCCTATGACCCAGCCATCCCACTTTTGGGCATTTACCCTAATGTTTACAAACAAGACCACACTAAAGCTACCAGCACAACTATGTTTATTGCAGCATTATTTACCATAGCTAAGATATGGAACCAACCTAGATGCCCCTCAGTAGATGAATGGATCAAGCAAATGTGGTATATATACACAATGGAATTCTATGCCTCCATCAGAAAGAATGACATTGCCCCATTTGTTAGGAAATGGAAAAACTTGGAAAAAATTATATTAAGTGAAGTAAGCCAGGCCCAAAGAAACGTAGGTCCCATGGTTTCCCTTATTTGTAATATCTAGTATATGTATGAGTCAAGCGGAAAAGGTCAGATAATATGATGTCAGGAAAATGAACCCTTAGATGTATATTTAATGTTTTTTTCTTTCATGCATGTGTTTCTAACACATTTATAAGATTATCTCTTTGTTGCTTTGTATGTCCCTCCCCCACAGTATAACCCCTGCTTTCACTATATTTGATGTCAGTATAACTTGTGGAGGAGATGGGGAAAAACCAGTTGTTTAAGGATACAGGTGGACCTGTTGCAACAATGAGAAGTACAAGTTGTCATGTCCAAAACGAGCTTTACAACGTTGGTGGGGGGGGGGGGTGGCGGGAAGGGGGGGAAAGGGGGGAAAGAGAAGGATTGGGATTGTTGGGGAGGGGGGAGGCTGGGAAGGGATGTGAAGGGTAAACAAAGGAGGAGGCTGCAATGCTTGGTAAGAAATGTACGCATTATCCTGCCCATGTAACTGTAACTCCTCTGTACAGTATGTTCACAAATAAAATTAAATTAAATTTAAAAAAATGGCAAATAATATTTAGTGAATTATTTGACCAATTACTTTGCCAGAATAAAGAAGGAAAATGTAATTCAAAATGTATTGACCTAAAAGTATGAATAAAAAGTAGTGAAGAGAGATGAGAGAAAAAATAGAGGATTGTTTTCTCTACAGTGGAGTAATGGGTTCTTCATCTTGTTTCTTACATTCCATATTCACAAGCTATCAATTGTGGCTCAGGACTGGAGTATCCAGTTCAGACAAAGAGAACTCATAGGAGAAAGTTAATATTTGCAGCAGATATAGGTGATTTATAACCTTAAATAATCTATTTAAATCTGTTCAGAATCCTCCCCTACGCTAAACTGCCCGCTTTGAACAGTTTTGTTTGCTTTTACCAAGACTTCCCTTCATTAACTGCTTAAAATTTTTGAGAGGTCATATTCGTACTCTCTAGACATTGCTGTTTGGTGATTTTTGTGTGTTTTTGTTTGTTTTTGTGTTTTTTAACTGAATTTCCAAAGGTTGTGCAAGTGTCTTACAATTAAATATGTCCATCTAATTATCCATTGCTCCTGGATCACAGTGACTCCTTCTATCATTCTCAACCACCCCTTCTACAAGATTTATTTCTGGTTTACCACTTCCTTTCTCAAATGTGTACATTGAGTATTCTAGCTGTACTTGTTCCATTTTTCATTCCTCCTATGTATTTACTATTATTCCTCTTTGGTTTCAAATTCCTGATAGTCATTCTGCTAAACTGTCTGTTAGTACTTTGAAAGGTTTATATACATTCCATGGAGTTTCTGTCCTGCATAAACTTGAACTGATGTCAGGTTATATTTCCATAATTCATTCATCTGCAATAACAATTTGCAAGACTGGAGACTTGGAACACCTAGACATGATTATATTCTCATCCATTTGCAGATTAATCTTTAGTCAACAAAAAAGTTTAAAAATGGCTTTGAATGTATTCCTAACTACCAATTTTTATAAATGGCTTTGTACAATGGTGTGTGATTATTATATTTTACATGGGATAAGACTTTATACTACCTATAAGTTTTGGAGAAAAAAGAAAACTAACATTTACTACTATAAAGGAATATGATAGAAATAGAAGATAGATTTTGTCACATCTCAGATGAGTACCCATATTCAAGACTTAAAGACATATTTCTAACTATGTTAAGCAGAGGGAAAACAAAACAACATATGATAAGGCAAGTATTTGTGACTTTTTAAAATGTCCCTTATTAAGTGATGAAATTTACTTTATTAGCTAACGTTTGGGGTTGAAATATGGGAGTCTGATCTATTTAACAAATTTCTGGAAGACACCTACTGAACAACAAAAATGGTGCATGGTACCATTTCTGCACTTTAAGGAATGGTTGAACCTGTTTCGCATTAGTGATGGGTAAAGAAATCAACTCTATTGTAACTTGCTCCCTACACTTGAAAAACTCGTAATGTCACTAAGTGTCATCTACTTAGCAAATGTTATTTTGGCAAGTGTGATTTCAAAAAGTTTAATTGAAAAGGAATACACTTTCAGGAGATTCAATGTAGATTATCATTGGTTTGAGAATGACATTTTTATAACACAGAACCAAGTTGTACTAAAGTATCAGTGTTTTGAAGCACAAACGATCTTCTCAATTAATGTTTTGCTGAATTACATTTGACCTCTAAGTCAACTTTTCCTGGCCATGATAGATCAATCACGGATCTATCCTTCCAGGAACTATTTTTGGGACCACTTATGCTAGACTGAAATATTACATTAATCATTAGGGGAAGGGTATTAAAAATAATCTTGTGACACTTTCTGATCTTGTTCATTCATATGGGCTGGTCATCTGTAAATTGAGTTTGAAATACAGTACTTTCTTTCGATTTTGTGAGCTCATCTTTCATTTTAAGTTGCCTTGCATTACACAATTGCTTGCTGCTAATTCTTGTGTCTCAAGGAATTGGGGCCCAGAAATATTATAAGAAATGAGAAATTGAGGGAGGTTCCAGGAAGATGGTGGAGGAGAAGCTGGAGGCTAAACAAGCTCTCGCATAGAAAGCAGTTTTAGAGTTCCAGTGAACAGTCCTAAGCCAGAGAATCATACCAAGTGTGCCTTCACAGGACAGAGAGTTAGGCCAGAGAGAGAAAATAAAGGCAGGGAGACAGCCCTGAGCACTTTACAGCAGCCGCCACGGTGGCAGCCATGGTGGCAGCGGCAACTGCCACCACCATACCTGAATCACAGCGAGTCCAGGACGAAGGAGCCAGACGCAGCCGGCGAGCGGATTCCACTCAACACCAGTAAGAACCGACAAGGAGCAGACATCTTATTCCTGCAGTTTGCAGACCAGAGATGACCCAGGAAGCAAGACTCGGCGTGAGTAGAAGCCTGATGTTCTCACTCCTTCTCAGGGAGCAGAGGAGGGAAGGCCACCCTTCCCCCCCCCCCCCAGTACCGGAGATCTCCATCTTGGATACCGACAAAGCCCGGCGGAGCTGCTAGCTCCAACACAGGCCCTGGAATAAATCTAGAGTCATCTAGCAGATCACAAGAGCCTAACCTGACCTGCCAGACTCAGCTCCACCCAGGGAAAAGTCACCCAGCTTGGTTGCCAGCCCCATGTTTATTGCAGTATTATTTACTATAGCTAAGATATGGAACCCACCCTGATGCCCCTCAGTAGATGAATGGATCAAGAAAATGTGGTATATATACACAATGGAATTCTATGCCTCCATCAGAAAGAATGACATTGCCCCATTTGTTAGGAAATGGAAAGACTTGGAAAAAATATATTAAGTGAAGTAAGCCAAGCCCAAGGAATCATAGGTCCCATGGTTTCCCTTATTTGCAATATCTAGTATATGTATGAGTCAAGCAGAAAATGCCAGATAAGGTGATGTTAGGAAAATGAACCCTAAGATATGTATTCAAATGTTTATTTCTTTCACGTGATTGTTTCTAACGCATTAATAAGATCATTTCTTTGTTACTTTGTATGTCCCTCCCCCACAGTATAACCCCTGCTTTCACTGTTTTCATGTCGTTATAATTTGTGGAGGGGAAGGGGAAAAACAAGTCGTTTAAATAAGGATACAGGTCGGCCCATTGCAACAATAAGTACAAGTTGTCATGCCGAAAACGAACTTTACAACTTTGGTGGTGAGGGGAGGATTGGGTGGGTGGGCAGTGGGAGGATGGGAAGAGATGGGAAGGGGAAACAAAGGAGGAGGCTACAATGCTTAATAAGAAATATACTCATTATCTTGCCCATGTAATTGCAACCCCTCTGTACAGTATTTTCACAGTAAAAAATAATAAAAAAATTAAAAAGAAAGAAAAAAAAGCCTAGGACCAAATGGATTCACAACAGAATTCCATAAGACCTTTAAAGAAGAAATAATACCTATGCTCCTCAAGCTCTTCAGAGAAACAGAGAAGGAGGGAGCTATCCCAAACTCATTCCATGATGCCAATAACACACTCATCCCCAAACCAGGCAAAGACCCAACAAAAAAAGAAATACAGGTCAATTTCCTTGATGAACACAGATGCAAAGTTCCTTAACAAAATTCTAGCTAACAGAATCAAGAAACGCATTAAAAAAAAACATACACTAAAACCAAGTAGGCTTCATCACAGAGATGCAGGGATGGTTTATCATACGTAAGTCAATAAATATAATCCAACACATCAACAGAGCCTAGGTGAAGAATCGTATGATTATCTCCACAGATGCAGAAAACGGTTTTGTTAAAATTCAACATTCATTCATGCTAAAAGCTCTGGAGACAATAGGAATGGGAAGAACATTTCTTAAAACATTATGAGAGACCAATAGCTAATATTATACTTAATTGGGAAAAGCTACAACCAATTCTCTTAAAATCAGGAACAAGGCAAGGATGCCCACTGTGTCTACTCCTGTTCAATATAGCCCTGGAAACCTTAACCAGGTCAATAAGGCAAGAAAAAGACATTAAAAGGATATGCATAGGGAAAGAAGAAATTAAACTATACCTTTTTGCATATGACATGATACTATACCTTCACAATCCCAAAAACTCCATCCCCAAACTCTTAGAAATCAAAAATCACTTCGGCAATGTAGCAGGATACAAAAATCAATCCAATAAAATCAGTTGCCTTCCTATACACTGACAGTGTACAAGCAGACAGGGAAATAAAGGAAGAAACCCCTTTCACAATAACCTCCCCTAAAATAAAATATTTAGGAATTAACCTAACCAAAGATGTAAAAGAACTATTTAATGAAAACTATAAAAAGTTAAAGAAAAAAATTACAGAAGACACTAGGAAATGGAAAGACCTCCCATGCTGTTGGATAGGCAGACAATATAGTGAAAATGGCAATACTGCCCCAATTAATATACAAATTCAATGCAATTCCTATTAAAATCCCAATGATGTACATCTCTGAAATACAGAAAACAGTCTAAAAATTCGTATGGAACCACAAAAGACCTAGAATAGCCAAAACAATTCTAGAGAATAAAGACAACATGGGAGGGACATCCATGCAGCACTTCAAACTCTACTATAGAGCCATAATAACAAAGACAGCATGGTACTGGCACAAAAACAGACCCGAAGACCAATAGAATAGAATAGAAGATCCAGAAATAAATCCACATGCCTACAGTCAGCTGATATTTGACAAAGGAACCAAAGACAGACAATGGAAGAAACACAGCCTCTTCACTGGTGCTAGGAAAACTGGGTGGCCACATGAAGAAGAATAAAAGTGGACCCCAGCATATCACCATATACCAATATTATCTCAAAATGGATTAAAGATCTTAGCATTAAACCTGAATATTTGAAACCACTGCAGGCAGAGTAGGAGAGACACTTGAACTTATAGGCACTTATAGGCACAGGAAAGAATTTCCTGAACAGAGTCTCAGGCTCACAACAAATTGGAGTGAGACATGACAAATGGGACTACCTTACAATAAAAAGCTATAGCAAAGCTATAGCTGTAATGCTATAGTGATCGCAACCAAGCTAGAAAGACAACCAATTAATTGCAAAAAAATACTTACCAGCAATATATCCGACAAGGTGTTAATATCCAGTATATACAGGGATCTCAAGAAACCAGGCCCTCCCAAACCTAACAAACCAATTACTTAAGGGGAAAGGGAACTAAAGAGAGACTTCTCAGAAGAAGAGATAAAAATGGCAAAGAAACACATTAGGAAATGTTCACCATCCCTGGTTATAAAGGAAATGTAAATAAAGACAACCATGAGATACCACCTTACCCCAGTCAGAATGTCCCACATCCTCAAGTCAGCCAATGACAAATGCTGGAGGGGATGCGGAGAAAGAGGAACCCTACTACACTGCTGGTGGGAATGTACACTTATACAACCACTTTGGAAAACAGTCTGGAGAGTCCTAAGAAAGCTAAATATTGACCTCCCTTATGACCCAGTCATACCACTTCTAGGCATCCATTCTGAACAACAGGAACCAGTATACAAGGACACATGCACCTCCATGTTTATTGCGGCACTGTTTGTAATAGCCAGGATATGGAAACAACCCAGATGTCCCACCACAGATGAATGGATCCCAAAATTGTGGTATCTATACACAATGGAATATTATTCAGCCATTAGAAATGACAAAATAATGGCATTTGCAGGGAAATGGATGGAGCTAGAAGGTGATCATGTTGAGCAAAGAAGCCAAGAGCATTGAGACCAACAGTACATGGTCTCCCTGATAAGTGGATGTTAAAACCAAAATGTTAGGTAATACGACATATTTAACAGGACTTCGGAAACAAAGGACTTTCACTCATCTGGTCAAATCTCTACTAAATAACCCCATGCTGCTGATCACATGTATGGTATATATGTGTACAATGAAGGGAAACCAAGAAGATGATATAGAACTAGAGGAAATCAGGGAAAAATCCATTAGTTGCACTGGACATTGACCAAAATGAACTAAGCAAGTTAATGGCAGGGATAGAAGGGAGGGAACAAGTGGGAAAAAGGGAACAGCTGATGTTATGCAAAACAAAAGAAATGTACATACCAACCAATGTGGAAGAAATAACAGTATCGCAAAGCTCATGGAACTCATAAATGTTAAAGACTGTGATAGACAATTTTCTCCAGAAATGTTAGAATGTGTTTGTGATTTTAACTGAGTGTCACTAAACCACAATACTGTGAAATTAGGGAAATTATGTAACCACTTAATTAGAATAAAAAAGCAAAAACTCTCCAGAAATCATTATAGATACATACAACTAACTCTTGAGTACATTTTGACATCAAAGTAAGGCAATTGACTTGGAAGACTTCCATGGAATCCATGAATTGTTGCAGTAAGCTATTGTTGTTAGTTGGATTGTGAAAATATTTTGTATGGAAACAGAATGAAATGGCATTTTTGAAATTTAAGAAACTTAACCGAACCATTATGACTTAGGAGAGCAATTTGTACAGCCTTCCAAAACTTCAAAGAGGTAGTGATACATATTTATCCTTTTGGCAATATCAAATACAGTTTCTTCCAAGTTGTTCTTCAGACCTGATTTCACATAATGGTTCAACAGAAGCAGATCCAACATGTCTTTGCTAACTCTACTTCCATCAGCAAGATGCAAGGGGGCCATTGGTATCTCCATCATGATGAAGTAAGAAAAAAGCCACTCTAGTATTATTCCACATATAAGCACTGCGCAGGGTTGTCCAGCCATCTACAGTTATTGCATGAATATCTGCCGCTTCAGCCACCAACTCACAGACAGTGTCTAAGTGTCCACTGTAGGCTTCTTGATGAATATGGGTATACTCATCGTCATTCCCTAATATTCACATGAGTGGCCTTTTTGGAAAGTAGTCTCCGCACTGTAATAACCTGATTATTTTCAGCAGCCAAAAGAAGAAAGTTGCAGGGATCTTTCTCCATTTTTTCTTGCAATTGATACCATTCCTCACTTTTTCATCATGCTCCTCGTCTTCATCAGAATTGCCTAACCAGAGACTTTGAGTGACAGTGGGAATGAGGTGTCCAAGTATTTCGTTAATAGTTCAAGTTAGTTGAACTGTTCAGAAAAATCCGGTGAATTTTCTGCATCTGTTTTTTCACCATGATTTATTTTCCCTTTTTACATTTTTACTATTCGGAATTATTCTAACTGGAGAGTAGGGAATTGATGCAAGCAGAGGAAAGATTTTCCTCCGTATTCAAAGATACAGACTGAAAATAAGGACCAGTGGTGTCTTCATGTGCAGCTTATTCTAGGAATGAGAAAAGATGAAATAATGCCTTCTATATAAATGATTTGGGAAATGGCAGAGCAGAAAGTAAAATGATGCAACCAAAAATATAAAAGCAAAATAAATTACGATAATTATAAAGCAATCCTATTATCTATGAGAAACATTAAAGAGAGAGGAAGAGAGACAGATGTGCATTGACCTAGATAGCCACAAATGCATGCCTCTGATCAATTTATAGAGCAAGCAGAATTTTATGTATTAAAAAGATGGAAATAGAATTTATGTATTTACTTGAATTTGATAAATACATTTTTAGTAGCCTACATGAAGAGACATAGGTTTAATCATATTGCAGACAAGAATCTAAATCCTTGATAATTCTAGGAACAGATCTGAATGAAATCAGTTGAATCACACTTTTCATGTACAATGAAGGAATAGGTCCAGGCTATGAAAGCAGCAAGAGAAGGCAGGCCGATTGTATCTGTGACAAAACTTTGTGGAAAATGATATTGAGGATTACTTACTGTTGATCCACTTGCACTGGAAGCATGATTCTGAACAATTGCTTGCTGATTCTCAACTATTTCTTTGATCATTATATTCTCCAAAAAGAAAAAGTGAGATTTAATTGATAGCAAAGGACTACTAATACATTTTGATTTCTCATTAAGCACCTTCAATCATTGAAACCACATGAAGACAATAGACAGGCCTACTTTTTTAGATGAAAACAAGTGTCTTAAAAAAAACAAGGAACGTAAGTAGTCATGTAAAGGACTTCTATTTTAGTACTACATCATACATTTTTTTCTAATGTTGGGTACCAATAAATAATGGATCTATTAGAAAGCTCTTAAAGCTCATATGTCCAATTGTGAGTTCTCTTATACTATATCATGGTATTTTTTGTGTGTGTTCTTAAGAAGAAATTTACATTACTAACTTGAATTTCTGACAGGACAGTATCATCATTATACATCTTGCTTCTATACTCTCATTTTTAAATTACTATCTAAGGATGTACATTAGATAACTATAGAGGAAAAATAGAAGCCACACTGGTGGCTCATGTCATTAATCCTAGGTAATCAGAAAGATGAAGTCTGAGGATTGTGGTTTGTAACCAGACCAAACCAAAAAAAAAGTCCATTAGATTCTGATTTGAAATAAACCAACAAAAGCTAGAACTGGAGCTGTGGTACAAGCAGTAAAATGATATCTTTGAGAAAACTAAAACAAAAAAATAACAAATTCTGGGACAGAGACAGGCCCTGAGTTCAAGCCTTAGTATTAACACCAAACAAATGATTGAATTAATTAGTTAATTAAGTAATTAAATATAAATTAAGTGGTCACATGTGGATAGGCAGGTAAAATGTAACATCCGTTGTGACTGGATTGTGTATTATTTTGTAGTAAGGCAAATTATCATTTGTACTAATCATTAATTTTTTATTTGAACTTTTTTTGAACAATAAACCTTGAATTTAGCATGCATGTATAGGTGTGTGTACATGTGTGCATATGTGTGTATGTGTATATGTGTGCATGTGCTGTTGCAATGTTGCTTGCCAATGTGGACAGGGTGAGGCTGAAAAGAGCTAAATTTGTTGCAATGTTTTTATGTATCAGTATTCTGTCATGTCATTTCAGTTGGACCACCCTTTTGTACATTTTATTTGTCAAATAATATCATCAGAATCAAAGGATTTACAATATTAAGTTAGATGAAAGAGAATGCTTTCAGCTTTTATTATATGTTAGGTGAGAAGATTCAGACATATTTAGGTAGTAAATTAGTGCTGGAAGATCACTGTCGGAACAAAATATGTATTTGACTTCTTAAATTTGTTTACTTTTAACATATGCTCATGGAGTAAGTTTGACCAACTGGACCAAATAGGTATTGCTCTCTGGTTATTCCCGGGAAACACAAAGTGGATAAACTCTTTCTGGCTGTTGAAAATAACTTTCTTTGTAAGATCATATCTATTCACACTAAGAGGTAATCAAACCAATATTTATCAAGTTTGAATATCCCATCATATTGACTGAAAATCAGTATTGTTGATATGCTTGTTAGCTATTCCTTTCAAAAACAAACAAACCAAAAGCATGTGTCATCTTTAGATAGTGGATGTATCTGAAGTTGTTTTGTACATGCAAAGGGCTAATGGCTCTTTTGTGGGAGTAACTATCGCAACTTAACAAATAAGGCTTTTCGAATATCTTTTCCAATATGAATAACATCCCAGAGCGAGTCTTGCAATTTCTGAAAACCCTTTGAATATTTTAGTATTATTTCAGTTCATTCACTATGGAGCTAAAGACATTTCTGAAATAAATATTGTTAAGATCTGAAAATGTATGTGGGTATATAGGCTTTTTATGCATCATCTTATGAAAATCCAGTTTTTATGAAACTAAATGAAATAGAATAAAAGAATGTAAGTGAATTTGGTAAGCTAATTATTAGTTTAACTTTGTTTTCTATTAACAAAGTCCATTGAATGTAGATGATGCAGTTAAATTACTTCCTTTGTGTTTCTGTACTTCAGTTACTTTTCGTATCATTGTAGTTATGGGAGTGAATTTGTAGTATAAATAAAGGTCCTTTAAAATGATTAGGATTAATCTTGTGCTTTGTGTCCTACTCCCAAGAAAATGAGTTATTTTCAACTGTTAATAGTTTATAATTGAATCTTCATAAGAAAATTTTAAAAATGCAGTAGTATTGATGACTTTTTAAACCAATTGTATTGACAAGTTGGAGAATCTTTAATTCATGCTTCGGTCTTGGTGTCTATGATTTTTAACCCCTTGTTGCTAACATTAATGATAGCTCAGATGGCATTTTGGGGTATATGAAAGGTAAAATATTTATCTGGGGTCACAGGTGATTTTTATATCAGTCTTGCTTTAATAACATTTTAAAGTAGTATATTTCTCTCAGAATGTTTGGTATAAAAAGCAATCAAAATACTTCCAATGGTAAACAACCTAGGTGAGCTACAATGTGGAAATGATTGGTCCATAACACCTGCATCTGTTTCCATCAGGAATTGGGCAGGACACTCTTTCGGTATGACTGTGTTAAACAGAAATGGGGTCCCCAGGCAGTGCAGTGTTGAGTGAAGGGATAGATTATGATTTCTACTATTTTGAGCTAGAAATCAAGAATGTTATACATTAGCAGTTCCTTTCACCAGGGATGTATAAATTGATTATGAACTTGGAGTTTTCATATTACAGCTACCTATTTTCTAACAAAGATAACGTCAAATATAATTAGAGTGTACACAATAATTCTGGGAAATTTTCCTAGAATTAGTAGACTAAGTGCTGGTATTTTAGTCATAAAATAAAATGAGGTTATTTGATACAGCGGGAGATGGGCCTCAGCCTAACACTTACCATGTGTGCAATGCTGTACTAGTAATTCCAATTCTGAAGACGTCAATACCATCATCTGAGAATTAAAAATGTAAGTAGTTCCACTTTATGGGATTATTGTGAGGATTAAGTTAGATACCATAGGTAAAGTACTTGGAAAAACTATAATTCATCATTTGATACTTTCTACCTGTTATTTTTTCATGTGATGAATTCTAAAAATTTTACTGTGATTTTTATATTGTGTCTGTTTACAATAGGCAATGTGATATATTGATATTCGTTGCATTGGTCAGTTTTCTGACATTATGAGGAAAATACCTGCAAAGAAAATTTCTGAGGAGGAAACTATTATATTGATTCATGGTTTAAGAGAATACAGTTGAAGATCAGATGTCTCTATTGTTTTTAATTATATTTTTATTAAATAGTTGTTCAAAAGAATTTCCATTCCACAAATCAGTTTATAAGTACAATGGATCTTTAATAACTTTCTTATACCCTTCCAAACCTCACCCCACTTTCATGTTTTCTAGTTTCATACTATCTGCATTGAATATTATGCCTTCACTCTCTTCCTCCATAACTCTCTTTATTCCTTCCCTTTGACTTCCGCTCACATCTTCCAAGTGATAGAATCCTGGTATTCATTTTGTTGGATTAAAAGTTCAATTTTATAAGAAATTACACCTTTTAAATACTCCTCTGCAAATAGCATGCTTTGGTTAATACTGTTGTGTAATTGTAACCCCTCTGTATGGTATTTTCACAATAAAAATCTCAGTTTTATGGTCAATAGATTTTGAAAAGGATGCAATGACTTTATGAAATAAAAATAGAATCTTAAATGGTTGTTGTGGCACTATTGCCTCCCTCTATTTACAAAAGTTTCTTAGACTACTACCTCAATCCTTATACAAAAATTTAAAGTTTTTAAATAGAAGATGATTATCAAACTAAATGTGAGATGTAAAAACATAAAACATAAACATAAAAATTCATGGCATTGGATCAGTAAAAGTTTCTAAAATATGACATGGAAAGCATTAGTGGGTAAAGAAAAGCAAGAATAATCTGGATAATATCAACTTATACTCTTTCATAATTCAAAGGACAATATAACAGAAGTGAAAAAATATCTAACAGATAGAAGACACATATTTGTTAATGCTACAATGATTCTGAGTCTAAGTATTTTTATATCTTCTAATTCTATATAACTTTTCCCAAAATAGGATATTTCTTTAAAGAATATATGTAGATAGTAGGAGCATATTAAATAAGTTCCTCTTTAGTATCCAAGAAAAAATAAATAGAAAACTCACTAGTAGGACTATAATATAAAAAGATGACACAAAATATAGTAATGCACTTGTAGAGAAATTGATATACTCCACATAGCAAATGAATTTGTATAATACTTCAATCATTAAAGCAAGCAAGTTTTCAAAAGGTCAAAGAGAATTGAATAGGTTCTATCCATTACACGTCTATGTATGTATTAAAGAGAAGTAAAAAACTTATTTGGACAGGGAATGTAGTTCATTGAGATTGCACTTGAATACTTTGTGTGAGACCCTGGAAATAATCCCCAAAACCAAATTTTGAAAAGCATCACTATCGAGGATGTATGCTGGACAAATTCCTGTAAATGAATCTCATATCTACTTTAATGTCTGTTCTAAAATTTACAACATTTCTATTTGAAGAAAAGCAAATTTGTGAAAATTTTAGGCTTGGAAAACCTATGATTGTACAATTCACTTCCAAATCACTAAAATGCATACAATAAAAGGAGATAATATATTTCAGGTGAATTACATGTCAGCAAAAAAAAAAGCTATTGTTAAAATACTTCACACAAAATGTACAATAAGTAAGAAGATATTTTCTGTGTTTGCTTATAAACTTTGTATACTGCAACTTTTAAAACAATAATATGATTTCTGTTCATTTTAAGTATTTTTAATTGTTTATTTTAAGTTTATTCAGAGATAACTAAATCAAAAAGTGTATGTGATAACTGGAATACCTAGGAATTAAGCAACACTTATAAATAATTGATAACCTTTTCTGGAAGAAACTTTTGGCAAATGACAGAAGACACAAATCTATGCATCTGCATCTTATGAAAGCCATATGTTACTTGGTCAATCCAATTGTTTTTCTCTACTTTGCTAGGGAAAAAGTATTCTTAAGATAAGAGCCAATGGCAGTGAAAAGAAACAAAATACACTATCATCTTGATTTATTTGTGAAAGTAACAAATGAAATAAAACAATTCCACTTAAGGGACTCCAATATTAGTATCTATGAAGATGTTCCTGAATGCCAACATCCATTGAATTTTTGGAATTTTAATTTCTATGTACATATGAAAACTAGAACAAGAAAAGAAATATAGTCTTAAAGCAAACCAGCCGTGGAATAATTTTCTCAATTGCTTTGAAATGACATAAGAATTGATATTCCTTTCCATTGGAAACATTTAAAAATGTTTATCATTTATTATAATTCAAATATAAAGCAAGAGTAATTTAATATAATCATTATAAATATCATAAAATAGAATAACAAACCAGTCCCAATATATTACCTACCCATCATTATTCTTAATTCCTAATCATTACCTAAATATCTTAAACAATCTAAATAGTCACGTCTTTAATATAAACGTAAATATTCTATACTTTTTACTTAACATTTTCCAGAGGCTTGTATTCATGTTTCTAAGAAAGGTTCACAGCAGTTAAAAGATGCTTTTGTGAAATTAATGTGATACATTTTGTTGTTGTTGTTGTTGTTTTTTGAAAGGCCTGGGCATTATCCCTAAGCCTTTTTATCTTCAAGGAGAGCAATCTACAACTTGAGGCACAGAGCTAATTCATGTTTTTAGTGGTTAATTGGAGATAAGAATCTAACAAGTACTTTTCTGTCTGGGCAACTTTCAAACCCATTTCTAAGATCTCATTACCGAGAATAGGTCGAATTATAAGAGTGAGTCACTGCATAGCTAGCAAGATCAATAGAAAGCCCACGGATTGGGAGAAGATCTTTACTAGCCATACAACGGACAAGGGTCTCATATCTAAAATATACTTGGAACTCAAAAAATTAAACCACCCAACAACAAATCCTCAAAGAAACAACTGCCCAATAAATAAGTGGGCTAAAGACTTAAAGAGAAACTTCTCTGAAGAAGAAAGAAGGATGGCCAATAGACACATGAAGAAATGTTCAACATCCCTAGCCATAAAAGAAATGCAAATCAAAACAACATTGAGATATCACCTCACTCCAGTTAGAACGGCAAAAATCAAGAACTCTAACAACAACAGATGCTGGAGGGGATGTGGACAGAAGGGAACCTTACTTCATTGTTGGTGGGAATGTAAACATGTTCAACCACTTTGGAAAGCAGTATGGAGGTTCCTCAAAAGACTTCACATAGAGCTCCCCTATGACCCAGCCATCCCACTTTTGGGCATTTACCCTAATGTTTACAAACAAGACCACACTAAAGCTACCAGCACAACTATGTTTATTGCAGCATTATTTACCATAGCTAAGATATGGAACCAACCTAGATGCCCCTCAGTAGATGAATGGATCAAGCAAATGTGGTATATATACACAATGGAATTCTATGCCTCCATCAGAAAGAATGACATTGCCCCATTTGTTAGGAAATGGAAAAACTTGGAAAAAATTATATTAAGTGAAGTAAGCCAGGCCCAAAGAAACGTAGGTCCCATGGTTTCCCTTATTTGTAATATCTAGTATATGTATGAGTCAAGCGGAAAAGGTCAGATAATATGATGTCAGGAAAATGAACCCTTAGATGTATATTTAATGTTTTTTTCTTTCATGCATGTGTTTCTAACACATTTATAAGATTATCTCTTTGTTGCTTTGTATGTCCCTCCCCCACAGTATAACCCCTGCTTTCACTATATTTGATGTCAGTATAACTTGTGGAGGAGATGGGGAAAAACCAGTTGTTTAAGGATACAGGTGGACCTGTTGCAACAATGAGAAGTACAAGTTGTCATGTCCAAAACGAGCTTTACAACGTTGGTGGGGGGGGGTGGCGGGAAGGGGGGGAAAGGGGGGAAAGAGAAGGATTGGGATTGTTGGGGAGGGGGGAGGCTGGGAAGGGATGTGAGGGGTAAACAAAGGAGGAGGCTGCAATGCTTGGTAAGAAATGTACGCATTATCCTGCCCATGTAACTGTAACTCCTCTGTACAGTATGTTCACAAATAAAATTAAATTAAATTTAAAAAAAAAAGAAGAAAAAAAAAAGAGTGAGTCACTGGCACTTTTTGATGTACTTTTTATTTTAATTATGTTTTAAGATTTTTGTTTCACTATAGTGTACATCATTCTACCCATAAATTTAGATATGTATATATTTCCGATGACAATCTCTAAAAATGTTATTCTACACATAACATTTATATATATATATATATACACATATATTTCTGAAGACGGACTCACTCTATTTTTTGCTACTATTTTTGACCTTTTACATTTCAAAGATATACAGTCTATTTTTCTAAAAGTTTCCTAGAATAAAATAAGTAATATTTCAATAGAAAGTAGAGCTTTTACTTTCAAGGGAATTTTAGATACACATATGGCTTTGTAGTAATATTTACATTATATTACTTGAAAAAGTTCTGTCCAAGCTCTTAAATATTTGTGTGTAGTGAGTGGAAGAGAGGAAGTTAATTCATACTGGTTAGGAATTAGCAATGCTTCAAAAATCTATTCCATAATTTGTTATAAATACATAGTCAAGCTACCTGATATGGTTTAGTTTTTTTTGTTTCTTTATTTGTTCAAAATTTTAATATGGATGCATGCACAGTGTTAACATTAAAAATATTAATCAAAAGACAAATAATAGCAAAACCATAGGCACATATAAGATTTTCATTAATTAGTACTTATGATGCCAATAATAATTTTGATGAAGATGATGATGATGACCACAGTGTAGCCTGACAATGATAAGGTGATTGAAAAGGAAAAAAACTTTACACTTCTTTGAAGCTAGTGTTCCCACATTGAATACATAGTTATAAACTGAATTGGATTACATACAACAACAACAAGAGGAGAGTTTCTATACCAAGAAATAAAATTACATTAATAAGTACAGACAGTAAAAACCCTAATGTTATTCCTGCAGTCTCTCTAATGTATACTCACTTTTCTTGCTGGTATTGTGTTCTTATAAATAAAATTTTTTACTTCCACATTTTGATGGACTAAGATATAGTGTTCAATTCAGTGTGATTAATTCAAATAACATTGTCTTATAGGTAATATTCAATAACAAATGTTTCCAATAATTTATTAAGAGTATGTCCTTCAGTACAGCTGTAAACACGTGACACAATTTACATAATACCACTTACATATCTGAAGTTACCACAAAATGACATAGGCCGTAGTGCCAGGAGTTAAAATTTATTTTTATTTCTGCATAAAACAACTTTTGACTTCATACCAACAAACTGAATTTGACTCTTTCCTTATTTGTAAGCTAAAGTGGAAAATGTAAGGACTCTTCACTTTTTTTTCTTGTTCTAGAAGTCAACAAATATTCTTCAATATTTCTGGTAGATTACATCCATTTACAGATGAGAAATGTAAGGCAAACTGTCAATGTAGTGAGTAAATAATGATACTAGAATTATTGTCTGGGCTCTTCACTCTGTGTGCTTACAAAGAGAGTAATTTGGTGATGGAGAGGACCAATATGAAAAGACTCTGGGGAAAAAAAGCATAATTTGTAAGCGGTTGTTTTAGGACTAGGTTACCAGTGATGAATACTTGTAACAGGCTGGTGTCATGGGCATAAAAAGGAGTACATAGAAATTGTATTAGTGACAGAAACTGAGAAAATCTTAATCATTCATCTTATCTAAGGGGAGTGTAAGAAAGGTAAAATGAAAGGTAAGAAGAAATCTAAAATGCATCCACATCTCTGACTGGCAACTGTTAGTTATATTCTTGGTGAAAAGGACTACAGATGGAAAATATGGACTTAGAGGAAAAAACTCTCAGTTCTAAGGTTTATGTTAAAGAGATCCAAATATATGTCTGTTTAGACATCATCAAAATATCCACGACCTTGAATATGCAAAAGAATAATAAAATCGGGGGAATTATTAAAGTGAGGAGGAAAAGGAAAATTCTGACACGTGTGAGCAATGTGAGCACCAGTGTGGACAAGATTGGATGAAAGAGATAAATAAGGAAACAAGAAATAAACACAGATTTACAGAAGTAAAGGAAGGAAAGAATTTGCAGGAATATTTTGAAGGAAATATTCTATTTGGATTTGAAAAGTAAAAGGACATAGATAAGTTCAATAAGAACAGTGTTTTGGTGAAGTCATATTGATAAAATTTTGTGATATGAATGTGAAGCTATAAAATTTTGGATCCATGAATTCAACAGATCCTGTTGATTTTAAATGCTGGGAAGAAATGCTTTTATCCTGACCTTAGAAGAATTATACAGTTATAACTCTCATGAACTTTCCTTAGAGGTATTTTGTGAATATGTTTCAAGACTGTTTAGACAGGAGATTAGAGATTGAACTACAGCACAGACAAGCCTAATTTGTCCTACAGTTCCAATTAGTGATTCATGTATCCACATCAGTTTGGGATTTTATTGAAATATTGTTTGTATATCTTATCAGCCTAATCATCACAAATGTAGGACAAGTAACACCAAGTATTAGGTTAAACATACAGGTTTACTGATGTGACTGAAGACTCCTTGAATTGATTCTTCTTTATAACAGAAAATGCCTCAATAAACATTAACAAATCATAACTGCAATATACCTTATTGAAATCTAATTCTTGTTAGAAATATCTCCATGCTTAAGTAACCCTGTCAATCAACCTGCCACAAATTCTTTTTTTTTTTTGGGGGGGGGGGTCCGGTCGTGGGGCCTGAACTCTGGGCCTGGGCGCTATCCCTCAGCTCTTCAGCTCAAGGCTAGCGCTCTATCACTTGAGCCACAGCACCACTTCTGGCTTTTTTCTTTTTGCTTATGTGGTACTGAGGAATTGAACCCAGGGCCTCATGCATGCAAGGCAAGCACTCTACCACTGAGCCACATTCCCAGCCCATGCCACAAATTCTTATATGTAGGAAGTGCTATAATAAACTTCACGCTTTTATTGAATGGAAGAGTTCAGACATTAACCTCACCATTTAATCCAAATCTTTCATTTTCTCATACACATTGGCAAATAGGAAAGAATTCTGATATAACAATAATACAATGGTGACTTGAATTAACACAACTTCTAGGATCTAGTATTAAATTGATTACTTACTAATTAGCTCCAAATTTTGTGGATATTTATATTTCTCCTGGGAAAACTAATGAGCTCCAAGCAAATGTCCCTAGGGGGGCTTTCACTTCTAATATCACTGTTTGTCTCAAACTGCTTTAAATTCTAAACCCTCTAATGTGGGCATAGGGTTATACTGTGCAATTTTTTCCTCAGAGAGTGAGTACTACCCTATTGTTTATCATAGACAAAGTACCTTGATACATACACTGGGTGTGTGCAAACAAGAAGTGGTAGTTGAACAATGTTCTTAGTAGTTTATAAAGATGAAATTGAAATAGAGAAACTATGAACTCAAAAGGAATGTGTAAAAAAGATAAAGGCACAAAGTAGAATGTGCCAAGGAAATGCTGAAGTATAATTTCAAATTACGTACTCACGTTTGAGGGTGTGTTCAACGTACAGCTTCAGACAATGCAGTTGGATATCTTGGGGAAAAAAAACTGCTTTAAACTATTTTGGGATAATTGTACAAGTAGAAGCCCCTAACTCTGACTCTAATCAGCCACAACATCTTCAACTTATGGACTATTTTCCAAGTGCAATGTGAGAAAAAGAGGGCTCATCACAATTAGTGTTCTGGTTGAAGTAATGGCAATCACATAACTTTTCTTATAAGTCTTTATTTTGGAGCATTAAAGTAGAAAAAAGCCAAGTAAATATTTTGCATGTACCTAAATTAAGTGGGACGTATTATATTGGTCTCCTTTTAACTGGGAAGTTATAGATTATTTCTTTTTATACTCTAACTTGGAACAATGATCTGCTGTCAGTTATTTCTTCTCTTCCTCTTCTTTTGCCCTTCCACTTACATAATTTTTATTTAAAGAGACATACTTGAACTTGCATTTCTAAATTCTTCAAAATTATCTGAATTTCTTCATATTTCTGGAAGCCTCCTAAATCTTTCTCAAAGGAATATTTTGTCACTACCATTTTTATCCTATATGATGTCTTCCTGCCTAACTCAGTGCAAGAAATACATTAGACTTATTCAGGTATCTCAACACTTGTCCCACCATCAAAAACTATCTTACTTAGAAATCGTGATTTTAGTATATCTGGGGAGGTGGCATCTGTCATTTTTGTATGACCCCAATGATACTTACATGAAATCATGATTTAAACCAATATGCCACTCAGAAGATGAACAAATCCATTAAACACACACATGGTGGAATTCTATGCTTCCAATTAATAAGGAAATGGAAAGACTTGGAAAAATCCTACTAAGAAAAATAAGCAAGAAACAAAGAAACAGATTCCATGGTTTTCCTCATGTGTAATAATTAGGTAATGGCTAAGATAGTCCTAGCGGATGAGCAGAATGGCTCAATAGCTATGAATATATCACCATATAAGAGGATGCTGAGCAAAATGAACTCCTAGACATGGAAACAGAGGTTTTTCTTTGTGGTTATTGTTTTTACAGTACTATGTGATTTCTTTTAGGACAAAAGGCAAACCAATGCAATAGCAATACTCACAAGACAACATGTAGGATATTCACGTTACAACTTGTGAGGGATATTGGGGTGAAGTAAAAGTGTGAGAAAAATGAGGGAGGGCATAAAAAGTTCGACTTTTAGATGTTCACTACCTTACAATTACTGCAACACCTTCTATATACCACCTTGACAATAAAATTAAACTTAAAAATAAGCTACATAAAATATAATTTCACTATATTTCTATAGTAAATGATATTCTATGTGTACTACATTTTTTAAAAAAATGAACAATATTTGGCTTCTAATTTGAATTAATTGCCCCTTTCTTTTTCAGATGGTCATCACCTTGAATGCTATCAAACTATACAAACTTTTCAGAATATACTTGCCATTATTATTTTAAAAAACATTATTTTAATATTGTCTCATACTAAATAGATAATAGTTAAATTCTCTGAAAACTCCTAATTATTAAAACTGAATATTTGTTAAGAGGACAGAATATATGTGTTCTACTAACTACTCATTTTTAAATTCTGAGTATGCCATACCAGAGACATTTAAAACAGTGCCTGTATGCATTTTATGTAATTCTGCAAAAGATGCAATTTCCAATGGGGCATTACATATTTAAATGTCAACAGAGAAACTAGCCTCATTCTGGTAGAAGATAAAACTATGAAGTATCTATAATAATTAATTCCTCTAGAGTAAACATTTGTTCATCATAGTAAGCTATTATTTCAATGACAATCAATACCAAAATTTTATGCAGTAAAGTCATTCTAGCCCAAACAGTTTCCACCTTGTAAACTGCACCTTAAAATTCCCTAAATTCACAGCATGACTAGCTTATCACTATTGTGAAAAAATTCTACAATTCTGCTAATGTTATGCCCTTTTTATTTTTGAAAGAACACTACACTAAATTTTGCTGCATCGTTTTCCCTCAAGTGGTATTCTTGAGATCAGAAAACTTGAAAATATTATTTATACTTATCTTTTTGTCTACCATAGATATTCAATAGGGAAAGATCTGTATATTATGGTTCAAAGCCCACCCAGCCAGGAAGGTTCCTTAGATTCTTATGTCCAATAAACTGCTCAGGAAAAGCCAGACACAAGTAGCACTGAGATTCTAGTGGTAGAGCAGTATCCTTGAGCAAAAAACAGGCTCAGGGACAGTGCCCAGGCCCAGACGTCAAGCCCTAGGACAAACAAAACAACAAAAACAAAATGAAAACAAACCCCAAACCTAGTATTTTTCTAATTGTATACAGAGGTATATAATTAAGGAAATGTCTTCCTATGTTATGTACAGGTAGAAGAAAAAAGATTTCAAACAATAATTCTCTTCATACCATGTTACACAAAAGTCACAAAACCTGGCTCTTTTTCTAAATTTATAAATTAATACCATCCATTTATTGTCAACATTTTCTAGATTATTCACATTATCATGTTATACATATACTGTTGGAATTATCTATAAACTAAGTCCTAATTACAACTCTCTTGAAAGAATATTCTAGACAAATAGAATGCCAGAATCATTTGTGAATTGGTAAATTAAAACTTCTAATTAAAAAGTATTTTGTAGTATCCTATAGAATATGAAATTACAAGCAAAAGATATTTATTTTAAATCTAAATTCTAATTTAGTAAGGTCTACAAAGTCCTACATTAGATAACTTTGCTGTTTCTCGTGGCTTAAGCTTTTGTATTCCTTCATTTTTTCTTTGGAATCCAACAGAATGATGCTAAATTTTTAAAATTTTTGGTTCGGAATCATGACCGATTTTGCATCTAGAAGTATTCTGTAATGAAGAGAGCATTTAAAACATGACTGAGGATGATATATGAGTTGTATTTCAATAGGAAACTTGACTTTTCAAAACATGACAAAATTTGTGCAAACTTCCAACTGTGAATTCCTTTCTTGTTCTTTGGTTTGTTTTATTGAAACAAAATTATACTACCTAGTCCAGGGAAGGTATTACTATTTAATCCACTCTCTAATCTCCTGTATTAGTCTGAGTGCTAGAATTCCAGACTTGTATCGCATTGCCCTGCCATAGTTTGTTGGTTTATTTGATCGAGAAACATACTAGTAATTCTGAACTTCTCCGATGATCTTATCCACGACTGACTGTTCAAACTGTTTCTGTACAATTTTCAAAGGTGTTCTAACATTTGACACAGGATATGAACATTTTCAGATGCACCTGCAGGGGTATCTGATTCATTCTTCCATGGATCCGATCCCTTTAATAATTATTACTTGGCTCTTTTACTATCTCTGGTCACTACTTATGTAATAGTCTCATGCTTTTGGGGGGAAAGTTCACTTGACGACTTTCTAATATTAAAAATTATCACTTGATTCTAGTCTTACTCAGGACATATTTTCTATTGTTTTCTAACTTTTATACACATTTTGAGAATTGTTTCATATGTGTGTTTGCACATATAAGTGCTTCTGTGTGCATGTAAATGTTTGTATGTATGTATGCAAAAACCTCAGGCTATTATTCAGCACTCTTGTTCATAACTAGTATCCCATCACTTGAGCCATTCATCCAATGCAGCTTTTGGCTGGTTAATTATAGGTAGTGTTGCAAAGACTGTTCTGCCCAGGCTGGATGCAAACTGAACTTTCCAGACTCTTTTATATTCTTAGTTTTTTTTTTCCAGGAGTATGGTTTTAAACTACAAACATTTTTGTGAATGTAAAGTCTAACCTGTAGCCTAGATTTTTACCTCAAGAATTCATACAAAGATAGATGAACATACACATTACACATCCTGACTGTACACTGCTAGAAATGTGATCTTAAGCCTGGTACTGGTGGCTCAAAATTTTAATCCTAGTTACTCAGAAGGTTGAGATCTGAGGATTGCAGTTCAGATCAAGCACCAGTACGAAAGTTTTCTGAGGCATTTAACTCCAATTAACCACCAGAAAACTGGAATTGGCACTGTGGCTCAAATGGTAGAGTTCTAGCCTTGAGCTGAAGAGGGGAGGGACATCGCCCAGGCCCAGAGTTCAAGACCCACAACCATAAAAAAAAATCTGAAAAAGAAAAAGAAATGTGATCTTATCCACTAGCTCATTGCTACTATATTTCCTGCTCTCTCAACATTGCCTTTTTTTCCAGTTAAGTCCATGCTCTTATATCTGACTTGTTTTGGAACCAGAATTACTCTTCTGTTCTACTTTTTACAAATTTGCATGATTAGCTACCATGATTTAGATCTAGTAGAAAACAAGAGTGGCCTCATCCTTCATGTTCCACTTAGTAGTAATGCTTTCCCTACATCACTCCCATAGATCTACATAATGGCCTTGGATTTATTGTTTCAAAGTTGTCTTACTTGAAGAGTCTTCTATAGTGTATTGAACCATTATAATTAAGCACAAAACTTCTTTTTCTCCTATTATTCCTATTGTTTCTCCTACTGCTAACTTATGTACACTTGGGAAATAATGCACAAAACACACTCACAAAAATGTTTCTGAGAATATTCTTCCCACATAAAATTGATATTAATTACAGAGCACTTAGAAAATTTGAACTTAAAGCAGTCCAGGATGTTTTTTTCATGTTTTTTTATTGTAAAAATGGTTTAAAGAGGGGCTAGAGTTACATAAGAAAGTTAATGAGTACATTATCTATCAAGCATTGTTACCTCCCCTTTGGTTTTTCTCCTACAATCCTTTTCCTCCCCACCAACCTAACTCCCTTCCTCAAGTTGTAAAGCTAATTTTCTACATAGTGCCATGTACAACTCATTGCTACAATAGGTCATACTGTATACTTGTTTAAGGATTTTGTTATTTCCCTTCCCCTCCCCACATTAGAAAAATGTATATGCAAGATGCAGGTCTCTGACAATAAATATAGTAAAAACAGGGGTTAAACCATGGAGGAAGAAAATAGAAGAGAAACAAAAAAATCACATACTACATGTTAGATACATTAAAAAAATAACAAGCAAGAAAAAGCAAGTTGTGTCCCTATCTTGGGTTCCATTTCACTTAACATCATCTTATATGGCCATATGTACATGAATAAGGTTTTATAAGCCATGCAAATTCCGTATTTTCTCGTTATGAAGTTATCTCTGAAACACATGTTACCTCATGTCCAAAGATATAACTTGTGCTATTTCAATGAAGCCAGAAAATACTCATTTTACCTGGAGCAGCACCATAGATTGTTACTGGAACTAAGTGGAAAGAACTGTTATTGCAAGTGGAAACTGATCCCAAGAGAGGAATTGAACATAGAGAAATGACAATTTTCAAGGTAATTTGTGCTATCCTTTTATGGTACAAGAAAAGAATCCAAGGCCTGAAGGAAACTCTGTCCCTGACTTTGTCAAGTGTGTCTTTACTTATATAAAACTTGTCTGTAAACTTCTAGTTGAGAGTATAACAAAAGGAAACAATATGCCATTTGAAGGCCAGCATAGAATAAAAGGAAATAAATTTGTTTTAAAAGTGATCTCCTGCAAAGAAACAAAGACTTGGGGGTTTTAAAGAGACTTATGCACGGATATTTCATTCCTGAGATAATTCTCCTGTTGCAGGAGTCAGTTACCTAATTCTTTAGTCTGGTCCTGAGTTCTCCATAGCAATAAGGATTCCAAAAAGCAGGATCCAGTGAGTACGATCAGCAAAAGGAGCCTCTTCTCAAACCAGTGCTTTAAGGATAGTCTCAAAGAAATATGTGGTTTTTTTCATTTGCTTGTTTGTTTGTTTAGTTTGTGCTGGTTTGGGGGCTTGAACCCAGAGGGTGGACCCTGTCCCTGTACAATTGCCTTTCCTGTCCACCTGCCCCCAAAGCTAGTACTCTACTGCTTGAGCCTACGCTCCACTTCTGGCTTTTTTAGTATTTAATTACAGATAAGAGTTACACAGACTCTCCTGCCTGGGTTGGCTTTGAACTGAAATAGTAATAAATCCAATTGACTTCAACTGTATGGACTTCTCTTTTGAACCAAGAAATATTAGATGAAGTTTATTATAAAGCTAATATTTGACAATTTTTAAAAGAAGAGAATATGTCCAGCAAAGAAACCATAACTTAAATAACTCAACAAAAATAGGTGCACTGAATCATTTTGGAATTATTTTTTCTACTTGGAAAGATTACTATTGACTTTGTGGTTCCTTTTGGGGAAACTTAAAGTCAAATTTGCACTTTTTTTGTTGGTCGTGGGTCTTTAACTCTGATACTGGACCTTGTCCATCAGTTCTTCAGCTCAAGTTGAACACTCTGCCACTTTTGGTACAGCACCACTTCTGGGTTTCATTTGGTTAATTAAAGATAAGAGTCTCATGGACTTTCCTGACCAGGCTGGTTTTGAACCACAATCCGGTGGTCTCAAATTTCTGAGTAGCTAGGATTACAGGTGTGAGCCACCAGCATCCGTCTTATATTTGCATTTATTTGCACTTATTGACACTATGTAGACAAAGAATGGAAATTTGAATCAAATGATGACATTGCAAGTTTTCAGAAAAATTGAGGTAGCAATAAATTTATCTCCTTTTCCATGTTGTTACATTAATGATTCATGTGTCATGGGACTCTTACATTAGCATCCTCTGCTGTCTGTATTTGTCAACTTAGTATCAGAAATTGTTCATAGAGAAATATAAAAGACTGAGATTTTTAGAAAGCAAAGGAGTTCAGGTAATAAAGTACAGCATAGAAGGATATACAACCTATCACACAGAGATTAAGAATTATCCTAATTACTGGAATGCTAAAGGCAATGAGGAATAATCCTAGTTGATGACTAGTTCTTTAATAACCAAAAATGGTTCACTAGAACATTTTGTGGTATAACTTAGTTATTATCATTTATTCCTTCCATCTGGAGTTATTCCTTCTCTTCTGTAAAAACTATTAATTAGCCTCTGCCTTTTTGGTGCCATGACTTACCAAAAAGATTTCCAAATCTCACTTATGCTACCCTTCTGATTGTGATTAGCAATGACCACCCAAAAGCCTGGAATCTTTGAATTTCCAGAATTAATCTTCACCTGACATCTAAGCACATTCTTGGCATTAATTGCTGTAATTTAATGAACAAAAGTTTTTGTGTTTTTTTTTTTCAAAATTGTACACTAATATAGGTAAAGTACGTGAATTAGGGACTATTGTCTGGTATCAGTATGGAAGGAGCAATGGTATATTCCAAGTATTAGTTGTTTATTTTGCATTTACTAACTAAATGTTTGTTGTTGTTGTTGTTTTGCCAGGCCTGGGGCTTAAACCCAGTGATAGGGAATTATTCCTCAGCTTTTTTGTTGTTGTTGTTGTTGTTCAAGGCTAACCCTCTACCACTTGAGACACAGCACCATTTCCAGTGATTCTTTTTCTGTTTATGTTGTACTGATGAATTGAACCGAAGTTTTCATGCATGCTAATCAATCACCGTACTGTGAAGCCACATTCCCAGAGCCTTAAATGACTTTCTTAAGATGGCATTACTTTTTCATTCCGTAACTATGTATCATAATTTTAGCCAGAAATTTTTGCTAGAAAAGGTCATTGAACACAATACTGAGTCCAGTAAGGCTAGATGGACAATGAATAACCGTTACGGACTAGCCAGAGCACAGAGGGGCTTACCTCATGGAGCTAGAACAACAGACTGAGCGAGACAACTCCTGACCCACAGCCCACCACCAGAATGAGAGGGCCACATTGGTTCCAGCCACATGGGGATGCTGGGCCACCTCCTCCAGCACCCATTCAATAAGTTCTTGAGAGAGAGAGAGAGAGCGTGAGAGAGTGTCAGAATTACACTTAAGTCAGATGCTGGTGGCTCAGGCCTATAATCCTAAGTACACAGGGAACTGAGATATGAGGACCATGGTTTATAGACAGCCTGGGTAGGAACATCTGTGAGACTCTTATCTCCAAAGAACCACCAGAAAACCGGAAGTGGCGCTATGACTCACGTAGTAGAGAGCTAACCTTGAGCTGAGGAGCTCGGGGACAGTGCACAGGCCCAGAGTTCAAGCCCCACGACTGACAGGAAGTGGACTTCCCACCACAAGAAGTGGACTGAATAGCACCCATTGTCCTAGGGAGCATGGCAGAGAAGTGAGGCCGAGCTTCCTGTCAGCTCTCTCTCTTTTTTTTTTATTATGAAGGTGATATTCCAAGGGGTGGGTCACAGTTACATAAGTAATAAGTACTTTTTTACAGTGTTACCACTTCCTCATTTTTTCCTGCTTCCCCCAACCCTGATATCCCATTTCCCCAAAGTTGTAAAGTTCATTTCTAACATAGTGTTTAGTGTATATCACTATTGCTTTGGTTAATCTTTGTCCGAACATTTCTGTGATTTCCCTTCCCTTCCCCAAATCAGATAAACTTGTATATAAGACAAAGGGTACAGCAATAAAAAAACAGTGACTACAGGGAATAAACCAAAATGGAAACAGTAAATAGAAATACATAAAAGCAGTTCACTATACAATCATCTTGTATCCATTTCTTGGAGCTCATTTCAATAAGCATCATTTTCTATGGTGACATGCATATAGCTATTGAGCTGTTGTGATCTTTTATAAGAATATCCTAGACATATTCTAGTTTTTTTAAATGAGTGAAAACATGTAGCCTATGATTCTTTAGGTGTGGCTTGTTTGACGTATTATGTTTTCCAAGTCTTTCCATTTCATTACAAATGGGGCAATGTCATTCTTTCTGATGGAAGCATAGAATTTTGTTGTGAATATATATGCCATTTTCTTGATTGATTCATCTACTGAGGGGCATCTGTGTTGGTTCCATATCTTAGCTATGGTAAATAATGCTACAATTGACATAGTTGTGATAGTAACTTTAATGTGGCCTTGTCTGTGGTCATTTGGGTAAATGTCCAGGAGTGGGATTGCTGGGTCATAGGGGAGATCTTCTGAGTAACCTTTATACTTCTTTATGGAGTATTTGAACAAGTATACTTTTCAACCAATAGTGCAGTAACATTCCCTTTTGGCTATATTCCCACCAGACCAGCATCTGTTATTAGTTTTCTTCATAATGGTCATCAAACTGGGGGGAGGTGGAATCTCAATGTTGCTTTTATTTGTATTCCTATTGCCAGAAATGTGGCATATTTCTTCATGTTTCAATTCACCTTTCATATTTCTTCTTCAGAGAGGTCTCTCTTTAAATCTTTAGCAAACTTATTAAGAGGGTTGTTTCTTTGAAGATTTGTTTTTGGGGGGAGTTAACATTTGGGGCTCTAAATATATTTGAGATGTAAGGCCATTGCCTGTTGCAGAGCAAGTAACTAACTTCTCCCAATCTGTGGGCTTTCTATTTATCTTTCTATCTATGTAAGTTCTCTTCTTAGATTTGGTGTCTGTCAAGTCTGTTAATTTATTGAAACAACCAATTCTGTTTTGTTGATCTTTTTAATGTTTTAGTTTGTCTTTATTTAGTTATTTCTGATTTTTTTTATTTGTTTCTGTCTTCTGCTTTGGGTTAAGGCTTGTTCCTGTTTTCAAGGATTTTGAAGTATATAATTAAAATACAGACTTAAGATTTCCCCAATTGCTTGATGTAGGCATTTAGAGCTATAAATTTTCCTCTAAGTATTGCACTTACTGTTTTGAAGAGGAGTTGGTATTTTGTGTGTTCAATTTGTTAATTTTCAGAAACTTTCAGATTTTCATTCTAATGTATTCAGTGCCTCACTGGTCATTCAGCAATGTGTTGTTCAGTCTTCATGGGTTAGGGATTTTATTTTTTGCTTTAGCTTTTTAATTCTAAGTTTATTCTGTTGTGGTCTGACAAGATATGGGAATTCAAATAATTTTTCTTTCAATTTGGATTTTTCTATGTGAATTTCTATGTGACATAGGATATGTTCTATTTTGGAGATTCTTCCATGAGCTGCTGGGAAGAATGTGTATACTGATGCTGAATGTATATTCTGTAGATGTCTGTTAAGGCGAAGCGTTCAATGTAGTTATTTAGGTCTTCAGTTTCTTGGTTGTGTTTTTCCTGGATAACCTATCCATGCATTTCAATGATGTGTTGTGATGTGTTTTTAGGTTAAGTAGTATTTGGTTGATGAAGTGGGGTGCTCCAGGATTCAGGACATTGATACTTAGACTTGATATATACACCTAATGCAGATGTGCCTTTATCAATATATAATGTCTCTTCCTAGTAATTTTATTTTGAATTCTGTTTTATCTTATGTTAGTACTGTGGCCTGTTTATGGTGTTCATTTGCTTGAAAATTTTCCTTCCAGCCTTTCAGTTTGAGTATGTGTTTGTTTTTGTCAATAAAATGTGTCTCTTGTAGATACTACATGCATGCGTCTTGTTTTATTATACTACTATTTCGTGTGTTTTTTATTTGGAAAGTTAATTCCATTGATATTGAGAGTTAAGACTGTGAAATATCTCATAAGTCCTGCCATGTTATTCACCTGTTGTTAGGCTCTGTGTCTAATCTACTCTTAATATATTTACCTTGTTCACTGGTAGGGAGCATTTTATATAACCAATTTCTGTTCTTCATGATCTTCTCTGTGTAGGATATATTTGATTAACTTCTATCCTGCTGATTTGGTGGAGATACATTGTTTCAAGTTTTCTTTGTCATAAAATATTTTTATATATCCTTTTAATGTAAAGGAGAGTTTGGCTTGGGACCATATTCACGGTTGGTAGTTGTTTGCCTTTAATGTTTGTCATATATCATGCGAGGCTCCCCTTTTTACCATATCAGCTAAGAAATTTGTATTTATTCTGACTGTATATCCTTTATAAATAATCAGTCTTTTCTCCTGACAGATTTAAGAATCCATTCATTGATGTCTAATGATCCTCTAATGGATTATGATGTGATGGTGGTTTGTTCTGTTCTGGTACACTCTGTTTGGTGTTCTAAAGGCTTCTCTTATCTGAATGAGCCTATCTCTTTGATTTCTCTGTGTTACAATTGGTTATTGTTTTAGGGCTTCTATCTCTTTATTAAAGCTTTATTTTAGGTCTTGTATGGATTTTCTTTACAACTTTTTATTGGGTGGGGACTTGGGAGGTATGTGTTTTAGCTGTGTCTTCTCTCATATCTATTAACTAGGCATCCATTTTTCCCTTAGACTCTCTTGCCTTCTCAGAATTTATTTTTCTTTGTGTTTGGAGTCTCCATGAATTATTTTGCTGATCTTTGCTTGGTCTCATCTTGTTCACAAATTTCCTTTTAGAGGTTTTGTATGTTTTCATTAATCACAATTTCCAGCAGTATTTGTAATGTATTTTGAAAACTATCTTCTAGGTAATCGATTGTTCTAATGCCTGTTTATTTACTGTGTGAATTATGTTACCTTGGCATGACTTTTGTCATATTTTTCTGATTTGTTCTGTCCATTTGAAGTATTTCTTGGCTTCAATTTGGGGGAACTATGATCTTCATAGGTGACTATCTATGTTCTTGGTTGATATGCCAAGTGTTACTTTGGTCTTCTGTTGTGATTTGCTTTTCTGGAATTAGGATTTTGTCTAGACCATTAAGTGTAGGAGAAGAGATCAGTAGTGAGACATGTTGTCAAATGAATACTAATGGTTCCAACGAAAGTTCCGACTATCCAGTGGTAAGGTGAATTATGTGTGTTTATATGTGAGTGTCTCTGTTCATGATTTTTTTTTCTCACGTGGCCCTTTCATTTCCACACTGCAGTAGTGTTTTTGAATATGTTGGCCAACACAGTCACAGCAGTCATCTTCCTGGCTGGGTAACTTTTCATAGATTTCTGTTTTCTTGTGAAGACAGTATAAAATATTCTTTTGAATTGTGTATCCATATATAATTATACCTAACTTAGTGTGACACTCTAGAAATGGAGTACCTTCTAGGATTCTAAATCTCTGTTTCATTAGAGAAATCTAGGATAATTTTCTGTTGTTATTCTGTCACTGTTTATCCTCTTCCTCTGGTTTATTTATGATATTGTGGATTTTTGTCACATAATTTAGGATTTGTGATGGTTGTATCAAGTTATTTTTGTTTTTCTGTTTGTATTACTTTGAAATAGTGATTTCAGGCTTGTATGAAGAGACAGTAATAATATGAAATGTGAAGAGCTTAAAGCTTAAAGAGGCACAATGAAGGCCTAAGTAACTCCATTACAGGCTAGCAACCATCTTGTGAGGCATGAATTATGAAAATAACCATGGGTTGGACCCAGAAATGACACAAAAAGGAAATCAATTCCTGGACAACTGAGACATAAACAATCCTTGGGAAAGCCACAGGAATTTTCTCCAAATGCATTTACCAAACATTGGATGGCCATGCAGGACACAGTGACCCAGTGGCCAGACACTTCCTGTCAATCACACCTCAATAATATTAGCCAATCACATATGTATAGCTTAGTTTGCTTAAAATGTTAATCAATCAAGTAATTTCTCATGTAAATCTTCCTCAAAGTTGTTTGTTCAATACTCTAAAAACTGTGCTGATTCTATGCTTTGGGTCTCTTAGTGTCATGGGTTACCGATTGCACAGAGTACCAGCCTGGAGCTTGCAAATAAAAGACTCCTTTGTTATTTGCATTGGTCGAGGTCTCTGGTGGTCTTCGGGTGGTTTTGAGTCTAAGTAAGACAAATGTAAGTTATTACATTGAAAGAAAGAGAGCAGACATTTTAACCTATTTGCTACAAGTAAATTAATATTAAACAAGGCTAATTAACTCTTATTTACTCTTCAGAGGTTGAGTATAGTACTATTGGATATATTGGAGGAAAAGACTTTAGACTGATTACAATTTATGCCTTTCACAGAAATTACTGGCTAACCATTCTTCTTCAGAAAGGCAAATGCTCCATTTTTTTCATATTAGTATCATAAAATCATAACATCTGCATGTTGAATTGTTTTCCTCTGCTATTTTCAATACCATTCTTCATCCATTAGGTATCTAGGGCTTGGAATGAACTGTTCCTTAAAATACCTATATTGCTTATATTGTGATATAAATCTCAGTAATATTAATATGAATTTATCTCTGAGTTTCATCTTGAGCTACATTCACATGTAATTTACGCAGTTTCAAGCAAGAAACCTATTTTACTCTTTTCTGTTCTTTAAACAATAAATCTATTATCTTTAGAAATACATTCTAAAGAAAATATGTTCTTTTATATTGTTTCAGTAAACATCATTTATTTCTAGTACTTTTACTGAAATAAATATAAAGTATGTCACATGGAGACAACCCCCCCTTATCACTTAAAGTATATCCTTGGGGAATATTTTATATATAAAAATAAAAAAGTACAATGCACATGTTTATACATGAATCATCTAATGGTTAAGTCAATTAGACACAAGAACAATCATACCACATCAAGTCTCAATTTACTTAAAGGCACATTGTTCATGAATATCACTCATTTTTAGAAAATAACTAGTCACAACAAAGTTTATATTTCAAATTTAAAAAATAAAAATTACACCCAGATTTGATGTGAATATCCTGTTTCCAGGAATACATTTATCCAGAAAACAAGGAAACAAAAATATAAGGGCTTGTCATATAGAAAGAAAGATGTAAAGCATACTGTCTTTCCTTAAGATGATACATACATGCAAATCTTGTCATTTATTCAAAGATACTATAGAAATTCATGAGCGGATTTGTGATCAGAAGTGATAAGTAAGCAAAGTAACTGGAAAACTGTATTTGTAAATAGTGCTTTCAATATATGATGACGTTTTCAATAAATAAGCCTATAGATGATGATTTTGTATCTGCAACACACATCCAGTATTCTACATTTTAGACATACTCCCATTGTCTTCCCTAAGTTCTTGATCAATATTATTCTACTTTCATGATGTCAATTGCTACTAAAGTAACAAGGTGGGTGTTCTCTTGGTTTCCACATCCAATAAATTTTAGTATTTTGCAACGGTGTCTAAAGTCATGGAATTTGACTTGGATGTGAAGTTTGAGGATACTGTATTCAGGGTATTAATTGGCCTGTAGCAGCCAGGAACTTATTGTGAATACACAGACACACGGGGTACTAAGAATTAGGGACTTGATCTCGGGGAAAGATAAAGGTCCAGGCAAGATCTTGAAGCTGAGATAAAGCAATGCAGCAAACATCAATCAACTATCATTACAAGGGAATGGAACTTATCTCTGATGTGTCTGGCTGGCTGCTGTGTGTGTGTGTACGTGTTTGTGTGTATGTGTGTGTGTGTGTGCGTGTGTGTGTGTGTGTGTGTGTGTGTGTATGTGTGTGTGTGTGTGTAGAGAATTTTAATGTGGCTTCTATATTTACAGTCCATAGAGCATTACTTGCTAAGGAGAAGGTGCCTTTACCAGAGCTCCGATACCACTGTCATCACTTTTTACTGCAAAAAAACCACTTGCTTAATCTCTAATTAAAAAGAGAAAAATAAACTAACATCTTAGATGATTGTTTTGAAAATTAATTGGCAAATTGAAGGCCAAAGGGAGAAATTGGAGATTAATATAATCTTTTTCCTCTCTTCTGATTATTAAACCACCATAGCTGTGATTTTCAGGAATCTCCTGTAATGTACTTACTGCTGAATTATTAATATATTTAATAATATGAAACATATGATAGAGAAATAGATCAGCCAGCAAGCACAAAAAACTAGTGATAAGATCGAGCTTTTGAGCAGGGTTGCCACATCTTTTAGGAATGCAATTCCTTCATATGAATTTCAAATTTCATGGCTTTCCCTGTGTGATTAAATGGCAAGAAAGTACTGTAGAAACAAAAATTCCTGTTCAGCCAAGAAGAAAGTGCTTATGTTCCCATCCTCATGTGGCAAATTTCCATTCCATAAAGAGTCTTTGTTAGAATGCTTTCATTTAATATACTTTAGCACATCATCCTTCCCTGTTGGAGACAGGAAAAAAGAAATTTGTTTGAATATTATCTCACGTAAGTTAGTGTGTACCGGCATGATTTGTATAATTACAGAAGTTTGTAATAAATATAAGTAGGGATCATGTCACAACTATAAAATATAATTAAAATCACATAAGACTAGAAGTCACAGAATTTTGTGCATGAAAACATACGTTAGATTAGTTGCAGAATTTCTATTTTGAGACAGACTTTATATTAAAGTATAAAGCACTTTACTAAGGGTTGAAACATTTTATTGAAAAATATATATTTCTTAGAGATATTTTGCTTCATATTTTAAGAAGAAAAATTGTCTCAAAGTAATTATTTTTTAAAATTTTTTCCCGTTTCCATGTGATTAACCTCCAAATTAGAAATCCAGATATTTAATTCAAATTAGCCAAAAATATTTATTGAGTGTAAGAACCTTCTGCTCTCTACATTCTTCACACTAACTTTACCAAATATGATGAGTCTGAAATAATCAGTCTCCTTGTGACCTGTGTTGATATTATTTACAATGTGAGCAAAATGTTTAAAAAGTAGTATTTAGTTTAGCTTAATTGCTCTGAAGAGACAACAAATGATATAATCAAAGGCTAAAACTGAGTAGATTTAAAAGTTAGAATTCAGGAAATGTTTTTGACCACACTGGTTACTAACCATTATTAATCTTAACTGGAACATTGAGAATAACCATAAGCCTAAGTGTAAGTAGATTCTAAAATTAATAGCAATACTCTAGTTCACATTCATTCTAATTCTTACCTGGCTTAATATGAAATTTACCTTCAGGGGCTGGGAAGGTGGCTCAGTGGTAGAGCGCTTGCCTTGCATGCTCGAGGCCCTGGGTTCGATTCCACAGCACCACATAAGCAAAAAGAAAAAAGCCGGAAGTGGTGCTGTGGCTCAAGTGGTAGAGTGCTAGCCTTGAGCTGAAGAGCTAAGGGACAGCACCTAGGCCCAGAGTTCAGGCCCCACGACCGGACCCTCCCTCCCCAAAAAAAGAAATTTACCTTCAATTTGACCCTCAGTTTTTCTCTTACACTCTTACCCTAACCATGGCTAGAATCCTAACCATAACCTTGACACTAATGGTATCTCAAATCTAAAATTTATGAAAAATGCTTGTTTGTCTCATCCTAACTGAAATTCCACTTGTAATTCTTGAAATAAATTTCAGGTTTTCCTAAACCCTATAGAATTTCTCACTCTTAACTTTGAACCTATCTTGTTCCATAAGAGGAATCATTATACCCATTGATCTCAAATCCTAATATTATGAAATACATTGTATTTCCATTATCCCAGCTATTCCTGAATTCCTAGAACTTAAAATAAGTTCAGATTTATTTAACATTTAACCCTTTCCTTATTTTTTCTTTTTGTTGTGTGTGCAGATTGGTTTCTGGGCCTGGGCAGGATCCCTGAGCACTAGGCAAGGGCAAGATCCCTGAGTTCTTTAGCTCAAGGTGTGCAATTTACCACTTGAGCCACAGCACCACTTTCAGGTTTTCTGGTGGTTAATTGGACATAAGAGTCTCACAGACTTTCTTGCCAGGGCTGGCTTTGAACTGCAGTCCTCAGAAATCAGATTCCTGAGCAGCTCTGATAATAGGTGCAAGCCACCAGTTTAACCAAATTCTTTACTCTTTCCTCAACCCCCTTTAACCAGAAACCTAATCCTAATCACAATCTGAGTTAACACCAAATGGTTAATGTAAGGAAAATTGTCTGGATTCTATTCAATCACACATTTTATTGCTTCTGCTTCTTAGTGAAAAACTAAATTTTACCCTAATCCTATCCTTCGCTAACCCTAACAAGAACTAAAACAGCAATTCACAATTTAAACCAAATAATATCTGAATGTTAAAAGCAACACAGACGTTGGTTTTCATTCATTCTAACTGTGATATCATTCATTCCCTTACGACCCAGTCATACCACTTCTAGGCATCTACCCTGAACAACAGGAACCAATATACAAGGACACGTGCACCTCCATGTTTATTGCAGCACTGTTCGCAATAGCTAGGATATGGAAACAACCTAGATGCCCCACCACAGATGAATGGATCCAAAAATTGTGGTATCTATACACAATGGAATATTATGCAGCCATTAGAAATGACAAAATAATGGCATTTGCAGGGAAATGGATGGAGCTAGAAGGAATCATGTTGAGCGAGGTAAGCCAAGAACGAAGAGACAAACGGTACATGGTCTCCCTGATAAGTGGATGCTAAGTCCATAAGGTTAGGTGATACGACAAAACTAACAGGACTTAAGAAACAAAGAACTCCCGGTCATCTGGTTGAACCACTACTAAATATCCCCATGCTGCTGATCACAAATATGGTATATAACATGTGAACACTGTTATATATTACAGACTGTGGTAGACAATTTGCTCCAGGGAAGTTAGAATGAACTTGTGACTTTGAAATTATGTAATCATTTAATCACAATCAAAAAAAAAAAGAACCTCGGGGAAGGGAGGGAGGGAGGGGATGGTAGGGGGAAAACAATGGAGAGGGTAACAATGTTCAAGAGGAAGTGTACTCATTACCTCACTCATGTAACTGTAACCCTCTGTATAGTAGCTTTACAATAAAAAAAAAAAAAACAAAAAACACTTTCTGAGCCGGGTGCAGGTGGCTCCCGCCTGTCATCCTAGCTACTCAGCAGGCTGAGATCTGAAGACCGCCAGCCTGGGCAGGAATGTCCACGAGACTCTCATCTCCAATAAACCACGAGAAAACCGGAGGTGGCGCTGTGGCTCAAGCGGTAGAGCGCTGGCCTCGAGCTGAAGAGCGCAGGGACAGCGTCCAGGCCCAGAGTTCAAGCCCCACGACCGATCAAAAAAAAGGTGTTTTTTTTTTTTTTTTAATGGACTTGAATGACTTGTGCTTGGACCCCGCTCCCCAAACTCCCCATGCGCGGGAGGTGCTGTGTTCAGGCTGATCCCGAACCCGCTGCAGGCTGGGGCAGAGGCCGGGCCCTGGCAACCCCACACCTCCTTCCAGCCTGGGGGCCGCCAGCCGGGTCCCCCAGGCTTGGTCAGGCTTCTCTCACTGGAGCTGCGAGTCCAGGCACCGATAGGCCAGGAGGGGCCCTGGGAGACCGGGGTCAAGGTCAGGGTGGTCAAGGATGTCTGGGAGGATGGAGAGGACGAAGAGGATGGGGAGGATGGGGAAGACATCCAGATGGACCTGCCCAGAGCCTCGCCCCCTCTGGGCGGGCCCTAGCTCGGTGATGGCCAATAAGAACACAGGGAGAGCTGCCACGCACTGCATATACAGGCTGCCTGGAACCCATGGAGCTGGAGGCTCACCAAGTGTTCAAGGCCAGCCTGGCTACATTGTAAAACTAAGGGAATGGAACAAGGAAGGTGAACAAATCCAGTCACTGCATTCCGTGTACACTATGTTAAACAATGAATTACGGGGCTGGGAAATGTGGCTCAGTAGTGGAGAGCTTGCCTCACATGCATGAAGTTCTGGGTACGAGTCCTGCAGTACCACATATACAGAAAAAGCTGGAAGTGGTGCTCTGTTTCAAGTGGCAGAGTGTTAGCAAAAGAAGCCCAGGGACAGAGCCAGGCCCTGAGTTCAAGCCCCAGGACTGGCACACACACACAAAAATCACAAGGAGGCATGAGTGGCTCATGCCTGTAATCCTAGATGCTCAGGAGGCTAAGATTTGAGGTTTGTGGTTTGAGGATTGTTGGCCTGGGCAGGAAAATCCATGAAATTCTTTTTATGTCCATCATGGGGCTTGAACTCAGGGCCTGGGTGCTGTCCTGAGCTCTTTCACTCAAGCCTGGCACTCTACCACTTAAGCCACCAGGGTCACTTCTGGTTTTCTGGTGGTTTATTAGAGATAAGTGTCACAGACTTTTCTGCCTATGGCTGGCTTCAAACCGCAATTCTCAGATCTCAGCCTCCTGAGTAGCTAGGATTACAGGTGTGAGCCACCTATACCCAGCCCCATGAGATTCTAATTTCCAATTAACCACCAAAAATCTGGAAATGGCACTGTGACTCAAGTGGTAGAGCATTACATAATATCTCAGGGACAGCACCCAGGCTCTGAGTTCAAACCCTAGGTCAGGGACCAAAATATTAAAATTTAAAAGTGATGAAAATTAGAGTTAGATATGTTACTTATTGGGAAATGATGTAGCATATACAAAAGGCCCAGGTCTTAATATTTGGTCTGCACTGAAAAAAATGTTTATATATATTATATGTGTGTGTTTGTGTGTGTGTGTGTGTGTGTGTGTGTGTGTATACCTATACAAACATGCAATTTAAACTGAGCATGAATCTGATACATTCGGCAAAATCCAGACTGGGAAATTTGAAAGGACATACAAGTGTATTTCTTTAACAAACCAAGAACATTGGGAATGAGCAGAGTATAGACAGGCCTCCAGATGAAGAGACATAAATGGTTGCAGTGTGCAGACTTTCCTGGTTTGCGAAGATTACATGATATAACCCAGGCAGACATCTCATTTGGGGAACTTGCAGAGTAGTTCGCAATGATTATTTGGCAGAAAGAAACTCTTTTGTATTTTTTTTTTTTGTCAGTCTTGGAGCTTGAACTCTGGGCCTGGGCGCTGTCCCTCAGCTCTTCAGCTCAAGGTGAGTGCTCTACCACTTGAGCCACAGCACCACTTCCGGTTTTCTGGTGGTTTATTGGAGATAAGAGTTTCACAGACTTTCCTGCCCGGGCTGGCTTTGAACTGTGATCCTCAGATCTCAGCCTCCTGAGTAGCTAGGATTACAGGCATGAGCCACCGGCACCGGCTACTCTTCTGTATTTTTACCTCTTCAAGATGCAGATACCATGTAGTGAAGAATGAAAGTATAAATAAATGAAACATTATAAATTATATAATGAAATAATATAAAAAAAATAAAAAAAATTAAAATACATTGCAGTTTTACACAATACTTTACATCTTTTTCTCATCCAAACCCCATCTCTACTTGGAACACCTTGTTGAATCCTAAACCTACAGATAACTGAATCAAAATGTTAATAGCAAGCCTCTATTTCACATTTATCCCAACTCTTGCTAGGTATGTAGGTCTAAATTTTACTTGCATTTTGAACCTAAAGTTTTTAAAGTGTTTTCCTATTTCCTGTCAGGTTTTATTTTACATTTTTTAAAATTTTAGTTATTGTAAAAGAGGCTGACAGAGGGATTATGGTTATATGTGTAAAGTAATGAGTACACTTCTTGTTGAACATTGTTACTCTCTTCTTTGTTGTTCTCCCACTATAACTTCCCTCTGCCACCTCTCTCACTCCTCTTTCTCAATGGTGTAAAGTTCATTTTCAATATAGTGTGTTGAGTATCATTGTTGCAATGGGTCATCTTGTGTTGAACCTAAATTTTCTTTTTCCCTAACCCTAATTCTAATTCTGTCTGGTATCCTAACCCTAACCATAATAATAACAATAGCCCAATTCAGAAGATAAGAAAAAATATTAAAGTTTTTATTCATCCTGTTGATTCACTGTACATATTGAATTAAGTTGCAGTTCACCTTAAATCTTCCAAATTAGATTATATGTGCATATTTTAAGATGTAATTTTATGTGAAAAACAGAAATCTTTGGAGGAAGGAGTAATGAAAAGGAAATAGGGGGAGTATAATCAAATGCTTTAAATATATTTTGGAAAGAGCATAAGGAAACTGCCACTTCTGATAATTAATAACCATTAACAAAATAACTAAAAATTAATAAGTAAATAACACACTGCCATCTAGTGTTCTTTAAGAGAGCCATAATATGTCTTGTGAATAAAATACTTGTGTGAAATAAACTTTGTTCATGCATAATTCATATTGGCATTGGCCAATTATTTAACTTAATCAATAAAAATATATCAAATAAAATTCCATGATAAAAATATAAATCAGTTAGTAATTGTTTGAGAGAAAGTAGTCATGTGCTGCTGAGAAAAACGTGTATTCTTATGCTGCTGGGTGAAATATTTGGTAGATGTCTCTTAAATCTAGTTGATCTATGCAGCTGTTTAGATCTGCGGTTTCTCTGTTGAGTTTTTGCCGAGTTGATCTATCTAGTGGGGAGACTGGTGTGTTAAAATCCCCAACAATTAATGTCTTTGGATCTATGTGGGATTTGAAGGAAAGTAGTGTTTCTTGGATAAATTTGGGTGCTCCATTGTTTGGCGAATAGATATTTAGAATTGTAATATCCTCCTGAAGGAGAGATCCCTTAATTAGTATGTAGCGTTATCTCTTCTCACCAATTTTAATCTGAAGCCTATTTTATCTGATATTAGGATTGCAACTCCCGTCTGTTTTGGGGGTCCGTTTGCTTGGTAGATTTTGCTCCAGCCTTTAACATTGAAAATGTGTTTGTTTTTACGGGCAAGTTGTGACTCCTGAAGGCAGCAGATAGAAGGATTTTGTTTTTAAATCCAACTAGACAGTCTATGATGCTTAATTGGAGAGTTAAGTCCGTTAATGTTAAGAGATAGGACTGAGAGGTATTTGGGAGTTCCTGCCATTTTATCCACCTTCTTGGGGGCTGCAAAAACTGGGTTCTTCCTATGTTTCTTGGATTCTCAGTTTGGGTGCAGTTTCTTGGCCTTTATTGTAGTCTTGTTGGTTTTCTATGTGTAGGACGTCTTTAAGAATCTTTAGTAGGGCTGCTTTGGTGGAGATGTATTGTTTCAATTTTTCTTTGCTATGGAAGGTTTTTATTTGGCCTTCAGTTATGAAGGAGAGTTTAGCTGGGTACAGTATTCTTGGTTGATAGTTGTTTGATTTTACGGCTTGGCATACATCATTCCAGGCTCTTCTTGCTCTGATTGTCTCTGCTGAGAAATCTGAGGTGATTCTAATTGGTTTCCCTGTATAGGTGATTACCCTTTTCTCCTTGACAGCTTTAAGGATCTTTTCCATAGTCTGAGTTGATCCTGTGTGGATTATAATGTGACGGTGGGATGTCCTATTGTCCTATTCTGATCTGGTCAATTTGGAGTTCTAAAAGCTTCTTGTATCTGAATAGGCCTATCTTTTTGCATGTTTGGGACGTTTTCTGCTAGGATCCTGTTAAACAAATTTCCTAGAACGTTACCTTCTGGTTCTAGGTGCACCTCTACACACATTATCCTTAGATTAGGCCTTCTGATGGTGTCCTCCAAGTGTTGGATAGATCTATCGTATTTCTTGGACTTGTCTTGGATGCTTGTATGTTCTTTCTCTATAATATCTAGGCTGTCTTCAGTCCCCCAGATTTGATCTTCTGCATGGTCTAACCTGCTGTCAAGACTTTCCTCTTTGTTTCTTACTTCTTTTCCTTCTATTTGGTCAGCTAAGAAAAGTCCAGGACCAGATGGTTTTACAGCAGAATTTTTCAAGGCCATCAAAGCAGAACTCACATCAATACTCCTAAAATCTTCAATGAAATTGAAAGAGAAAGTTCATTACTGAACACATTCTATGAAACCATCAAAACCCTCATCCCAAAACCAGGCCCAGACTCATCAAAGAAAGAGAACTATAGACCCATTTCTTTGGTAAACATTGATGCAAAACTTCTCAACAAAATTTTGGCCAATCGATTTCAACAATTGATCCAAAAAATCATACACCAAGATCAAACATGATTCATTTCAGTGATGCAAAGCTGGGTCAATATATGCAAATCAATTAATATTATTCATCATATCAACAGGAGCAAGGATAAGAATCACATGGTTATCTCAACAGATGCAGAAAAACCATTCGACAAGATCCAACACCCCTTTATGATGAAGGTTTTGGAAAAATTAGGAATCCATGGAACATTCCTCAATACAATAAAGGCTGTATATGACAAACCTACAGCCAGCATTATACTTAATGGTGAAAAACTAAAGCCATTTCCTCTTAATTCAGGAACAATACAAGGATGTCCACTCTCTCCACTTCTCTTCAATCTAGTAATAGAATGCCTAGCTACAGCAATAAGACAAGAAGCAAACATAAAGGGGATCCAAATAAGGAAAAAAATAAAACTCTCCCTTTTTGCAGATGACATGATCTTATATTTAAATAATCCCATAGACTCCACTCCCAAATTACTCACGGTAATTCAAAACTTTGGCAAAGTAGCAGGGTATAAAATTGACCCTCAAAAATCGATGGCTTTTCTGTATGCCAAAAATGAGAAAAGTGTGGCTGAAATTAGGAAAGTAACTCCATTTGTAATAGCCCCTCAAAAAATAAAATACCTAGGAATCAACTTAACCACAGAAGTGAAGGACTTCTATGATGAAAACTTCAAAAACTTGAAAAAGGCAATCAAAACAGAACTTAGAAAATGGCAAAACCTCCCATGCTCCTGGATTGGAAAGATAAACATCGTGAAAATGGCAATACTTCCTAAGGCTATCTACAAATTCAATGCGATACCTATCAAAATTCCAACTTCATTCTTCAAGGAAATAGAAGAGGCAATCCAAAAATTCATATGGAACAATAAAAGACCCCGAGTAGAAAAACGCTCCTCAACGGAAAGAACACTGCTGGTGGAATATCAGTACCAAATTTCAAACTCTACTATAAGTAATCAATACAGCTTGGTATTGGCATAAGAACAGACCTCACGACCAATGGAATAGAATTGAAAACCGAGAAATGAACCTACAGACCTATAGCCAACTAATCTTTGATAAGGGAGCTAAAATAAGAGAATGGAAGAAAGATAGCCTCTTCAGTAAATGGTGCTGGAAAAATTGGTTAACTACGTGTAGAAAACGAAAGCTAGATCCTTATATATCACCCTGCTCCAGAATCAACTCCAAATGGATCAAAGACCTCGGAGTCAAAGCAGACATTCTGAAAACATTAAAGGTTGGAATAGGAGAAACCCTTGGTCTCTTTGGCACAGGCCGAAATTTTCTTAATAGAGACCCGGAAACATAACAAATCAAAGAAAGGTTGGACAAATAGGATTGCATGAAGTTGCAGAGCTTCTGCATGGCAAAGGACATAGCTAGCAAGATCAACAGAAAGCCCATAGATTGGGAGATGATCTTCACTAGCCATACAACGGACAAGGGTCTCATACCTAAAATATACTTGGAACTCAAGAAATTAAATTCCTCAACAACAAATCCTCAAAGAAACAACTGCCCAATAAATAAGTGGGCTAAAGACTTGAAGAGAAACTTCTCTGTAGAAGAAAGAAGGATAGCCAATAAACACATGAAGAAATGCTCAACGTCCCTAGCCATAAAAGAAATGCAAATCAAAACAACATTAAGATACCACCTCACCCCAGTTAGAATGGCTATAATCAAGAACTCTAACAACAACAGAAGCTGGAGGGGATATGGACAGAAGGCAACCTTACTTCATTGTTAGTGGGAGTGTAAACTTGTTCAACCACTTTGAAAAGCAGTATGGAGGTTCCTGAAAAGATTTCACATAGAACTTCCCTATGACCCCGCAATCCCACTTTTGGGCATTTACCCAAATGTTTACAAACAAGACCACACTAAAGCTACCAGCACAACCATGTTTATTGCAGTATTATTTACCATAGCTAAGATATGGAACCAACCCAGATGCCCCTCAGTAGATGAATGGATCAAGAAAATGTGGTATATATACACAATGGAATTCTATGCCTCCATCAGAAAGAATGACATTGCCCCATTTGTTAGGAAATGGAAAGGCTTGGAAAAAATTATATTACGTGAAGTAAGCCAAACCCAAAGAAACATAGGTCCCATGGTTTCCCTTATTTGCAATATCTAGTATATGTATGAGTAAAGCAGAAAAGGTCCGATAATGTGATGTTAGGAAAATGAACCCTTAGATATGTATTTAAATGTTTTTTCTTTCATGCATTTGTTTCTAACGTATTTGTAAGATTATTTCTTTGTTGCTTTGTATGTCCCTCCCCCACAGTATAACCCCTGCTTTCAGTATATTTGATGTCGGTATAATTTGTGGAGGAGATGGGGAAAAACAATTCGTTTAAGGATACAGGTGGCCCTGTTGCAACTATGAGAAGTACAAGTTGTCAGGTCGAAAACGAACTCTACAACTTTAGTGCAGGGGCGGGGGATTGGTTGGGGGGGAAGGCTGTGAAGGGATGTGAAGGGTAAACAAAGGAGGAGGCTTAAATGCTGGATAAGAAATGTACTCATTATCTTGCCCATGTATTTGTTTTTTTTTTTTTTTTTTAATTTAATTTTATTTTATTTGAGAACATACTGTACAGAGGGGTTACAATTACATGGGCAGGATAATGCATACATTTCTTACCAAGCATTGCAGCCTCCTCCTTTGTTTACCCTTCACCTCCCTTCCCAGCCTCCCCCCTCCCTCCCACCCAATCATACCACCCCTCCCCCACCCCCCCGACATTGTAAAGCTGGTTTTGACATGACATTTTGTACTTCTCATTGTTGCAACAGGTCCACCTGAATCCTTAAACGACTTGTTTGTCCCCATCTCCTCCACATGTTATACTGACATCAAATATAGTGAAAGCGGGGGTTACACTGTGGGGGAGGGACATACAAAGCAACAAAGAGATAATATTATAAATGCGTTAGAAACACATGCGTGAAAGAAACAAAAACATTAAAATACATATTTGAGGTTTCGTTTTCCTAACATCACATTATTTGACTTTTTCCGCTTGACTCATACCTATACTAGATATTGCAAATAAGGGAAACCATGGGACCTATGTTTCTTTGTTGCCCATGTATTTGTAACCCCTCTGTAGATTACGTTCACAAAAAATAAAAATTGAAATTAAAAAAAAGAAAAATTAGTCATGACTTTTAATAAACTAAATTTCTAGTTCCCTACAAAGCAATGATTTAGGTTTACTAATCTAGTATTTCTAGTAAGTGTAGAGAACATGATTGGCATACAAATCAGCTAAATGTACATCTTCTTTCTTGAATGGGTGATGTTTGAAACATTTTCTTTTATTCAAATGAATGCTTATATTTACTTTTCAAAATAAATGCAATTTTATCTCCTTTTATCTCCTTGCAATTAAATGTATTACTATATTCAGGTACTTAAAAGCTAAATTTTCTATGTTTGTTATGTAACCCTACATATTCAGAATGACATGTTTTTTCTATTCGTAAATGTCTAACCCCTGGAATTTTTGCATCAGTAATATAAATTATCTAATAAAGTTGTTGTGAAGGCTCCAGTAAACAGTGTAGTCAAAAATATTTCCTGAATTGTAAATTTTAAATCTAATCCTTTTTTGGTTTTGATTATGTCATTCTTTGTCTCTTCAAAGCAATTAAACTAAAATAAATACTACTTTTTAAACCTTTAACTCACATTGTAAATAATATTAACATACTTCACACAGAGTCTAATTATTTCAAACTCATCATATTTGATGATCTTCATGTGAAGATTATGGAGAGTAGAAGGTCCTTATACTCAATAATATTTTTGTTTAAATTAAATCAAATCATTTATCTGGATTTCTAATTTGGAGATTAATCACATGGAAACAGGAAAATAATAAGAAAAATGATTACTTCGGGAGCATTTTCTTCTTAAAATTATGCAGCAAAAATATCTTAAAATATCTTAAATATATATTAAATATATTATATGTGTTAAATATATTAAAATATATTTTTAATAAGATGTTTCAATCCTTAGGTAAAGTGCATTATTCTTTAATATAAAGTTTATCTCAAAATAGAAATTGGGCAACTAATCTAATATACGTTTTCATGAACAAAATGCTGTGACTTCTAGTTTTGTTATATAATTTTAATTATATTTTTAGTTGTGACATGATTCCTATTTACACTTAATACTAACTTCTGTAAGCATACAAATCATGCCTGTACACACTAACTTATGTAAGATTATATTCAAAAAAAATCATCTTTTTCCTGTCTCCAAAAGGGAAGGGTGAGGGGCTGAAATATATTAAATAAAAGCATTCTAAAAGAGATTCTTTATGAAATGGAAATTTGTAACGTGAGGATGGGATCATGAGCTCGTTCTACTTGGCTAACAGGAATTCTCATTTCTACAGTAATTTCTAACCAATTAGTCACACACGGTATTCCACAAAATTTGAAGTTCATATGAAGGAATTACATTCCTAAAAGATGTGACAACCCTGCTCAAAAGTTCAGTCTCATCACTAGTTCTTTGTATTTGCTGGCTGATCTAATTCTCTATCATATATTTCATGTTATTAAGCATATTAGTAATTCAGCTGTAAGTACATAGTAGGAGACTCCTGAAATCACAGTTATTGCTGGGTAATATGCAAGAGAGAGGAAAAAGATTATATTAATCTCCAATTCCTCCCTTTGGCCTTCAATATACCAATTAATTCTCAAAGCAATCATTTAAGATGTTAGTTTATTTTTCTCTTTTTAAGTACAGATTAAGCAAGTGTTTTTCTCAGTAAAAAGGGATGAAAGGTATCAGAGCTCTGATATGAGCACCTTCTCTTTAACAAGTAATGCTCTATGGGCTATAAATATGGAAGCCACACTAAAATTTACTCTCGACACACACAGACACAGACACAGACACACACAGACACACCACACACAAACACACACACACCCAGCTGCCACCAAGACACATCAGAGATCAGTTCAGTTCCTTTGTAAAGATAGTTGATTGATGTTTGTTCCATTGGTTTTTCTTTTCTTGAAGATCTTGTCTGGACCTAAACGTTTCTCTGAAATCAAGTCCCTTGCTCTTAGTATACTGTTTCTATATATTCATAGTTTGTTCCTGGCTGCTTCAGGCCAATTAACAGTATCCTGAATACAGTAGCTTTAATCTTGACATTCAAGTCAAACTCCATGAATTCATCCTACTATTCCAAAATACTAAAATTTATTGGGTCTACAAACCAAAATATACCCACCTTGTTATATTATTAAGAATTGACATCATGAAAGTAGAAGAATATTGATCAGGAACTGAGGTAAGAGAACAGGAGTGTGAGGGAAAACGTAGAACACTGGATGTGTTTTAGAGATACAGAATCATCTTCTGTAGACTCATTTTTTGTAAACTTGTGATCTTATAGTGAAGTTTCAATCTACATATACAGTTTTCCAGTTGCTTTGCTTACTTGTCACTTCTGATCACAAATTCTCTTATGAATTGCTATAGTATCTTCGAATGCAAATATTTATCATCTTAAGGAAAGACAGTCTGTTTCTACATGTGTCTTTCTATGTGAAAAATTATTATTTTTTGTTTCTCTACTGAAAAAATGTATTCTTGGAAACAGGATATTGACAACAAACCTGGTGGTAATTTTCACTTTTTAAGTTTGAAATGTAATATAAACTTTGTTGTGACTAGTCATTTTTTAAAAAATCAGTGATATTCATGAACACTAAGATTTTTCGTGCCTTTAAGTAAATTGAGACTTGATGTGGTATGGTAGTTCTTGTTTCTAATTGACTCAACAATTAGATGATTCATGTATAAACATGTGCATTGCACTGTTCTATTTTTATTTTTTATTTTTAAGTTTAATTTTTATTTTTTGTGAACATACTGTACAGAGGGGTTACAATTACATGGGCAAGATAATGAGTATATTTCTTATCAAGCATTGAAACCTACTCCTTTGTTTACCCTTCACATCCCTTCCCAGACTCCCCCCTCGCCCCCCACCCAATTCTCTCCCTACCTCCCGCACCAAAGTTGTAAAGTTTGTTTTCGACATGACAACTTGTACTTCTCATTGTTGCAACGGGTCCACCTGTATCCTTAAACGACTTGTTTTTCCCCATCTCTTCCACAAATTTTATTTTTATTTTTATATATAAAATAGTCCCCAAGGATTTATTTTAAAGTGATAAGGGGGGCTAGTATTCATGTTCCATACTTTATATTTATTTCAGTAAAAGTACTGGAAATACATGATGTTTACTGGAGCAATATAAAAGGTGAGAACATATTTCTAAAGAGAATGATTGATTAAAACAGAAAAGGATAAAATTGTCAGGTTTTTTGCTTGAGACTGCATAAATTTCATATGAATGTAGCTTAAGACGAGACTCAGAGGAAAATTCATATTAGTATTACTTTTCTGCTTGATTCAAACCTATACTAGTTATTGCAATAAGGGAAATGGTATTCCACAATAAAAAATCTATAAGGAAAAAATATTACTGAGATTTATATCACATCAAAAGCAGTATAGTTATTTTAAGGAATTGGTCATTCAAAGCCCTAGATACTTAATGGATGAAGAATAGAATTGAAAATAGCAGAGAAAAACAATTCAACATGCAGATATTATGATTTTATATTAATATGAAAGACATGGAGCTTTTGCCTTTCTGAAGAAGATAGTTTAGCCAGTAATATCAATGTAAGGCATCCGTTGTAATGAGTCTAAAGTCTTTTCCTCCAAGATATCCAAGAGTACTATATTCATCCTCTGAAGAGTAAAGACGTAATTATATTAATTAGCTTTGCTTAATATTAATTTACTTGTAGTAAATAGGTTAAAGTGTCTGCTATCTTTCTTTCCATGTAATAACATACATTTAATATTATTACTGTCTCTTCATACAAGCCTGAAATCACTATATCAAATTAACATAAACAAAAAACAAAAATAACCTGATACCACCATCACAAATCTTAATTATGTGGAAAAAAATCAACAATGAATAAAATAAATCTGAGGACGAGGAAAATCAATGGCACAATAACAACAGAAAATTACCCTAGCTCTCTCTAATGAAACAGATCTTTAGAGTCCTACAGGGTACTCCACTTCTAGAGGGTCACACCAAGTCAACTATAATTACTTATAGATATACAATTCAAAAGAAGATTTTATATGTCTTCCAAGCAAACAGAAATCTTTGAAAATGTGCCCAGCCAGGCAGGTGCCTGCTGTGAAGGTGGTGGCCAACATATTCAAAATACAGCTGCAGTGTGGAAATAAAAGGTCCACATGGGAAAAAAGGAGGAACAGAAGTGTACAACGGAGACAGCCAAATCCATACTCAGAGACAATTGAAGATTTCACTGTACAACCCGAACTGTAACTGGAACCACAAGTATTAACATCACAACATCTTCCCACAATAGATTTCCACTCCTACACTTAATGATCTAAACAAAAACCTAATTCCAGAAAAACAAATCAAAACAGAAGATCAAACCAACACCTAGCAATTCAACCAAGAACATAAAGAGTCACCTATTAAGATCATAGATGCCCCAAAAGAAATCCCCCAAGTGAACAAAACTAATCAGAAAAATACAAGAAAAAGATGTATTATAATTCACACAGTAAATAACCACGCATTAGAACAGAAAATTAAGGACGTAGAAGACAGTTTTCAAAATTCATTACAAATACTGCTGAAAAATGTGATTAATGAAAAGATACAAAACCTCTACAAGGAAATTTGTGAACAAGATAAGACCAACTATAGATTAGCAAAATAACTCATGGAGACTACAAACAGAAATAAATTCTGAAAATGCAAGGGAGTCCAAGGAAAAAATGGATGCCTAGTTAAAAGATATAAGAGAAGACACAGCTATAAAAACAACCCTTCCAACCGCGCTCCCCCCAGCCCAAAAAAGATGTAAGGAAAGTCCATACCAGACCTAAAACAAAGCTTTAATAAAGAGATAGAAGCCATAAAAAATGACCAATTAGAAGACAGGAAAATCAAAAACAAAGTAGAATATCTCCACAGCAAATAGATGACCTAGAAGGTAATCTCAGGGGTCAAAGACCAAATAGGTCTAATAGGAAAGAGGAAGTAATAATTTAGAACAAATCCAAAGAATAAGAAATGATCTTGCCAGAACTTCAAGACTGAGAAGATCAAATTTAGGGAAGATTGGTATCAAGAAGAACAGGACACTAAATTGATGGGAAACATATTACAGAATTCTAGCAAAGAACATTGCAAACATCCAAAGAGATAGATTGATTCGGGGAAGAGAAGCCTTTAGAACACCAAGCAGAGAATTCTAGAAAAGAACAACCCCCCAGCACATCATAATCCATTAGAGGATCATCAGAAATCAAGGAAAGGATTCTTAAAGCTGCCAAAGAGAAAAGATTGATTATTTATAAAGGATATGCAGTCAGAATAACTACAGATTTCTTAGCTGATATGGTAAAAAAAGAAGAGGCCAGCATGATATATAACAAACATTAAGGGCAAACAACTATGAACCATGAATATGGTCCCAAGCCAAATATTCCTTTACAAATAAAGGATATATAAAAATATTTCATGACAAAGAAAACTAGAAACAATGTATCTCCACCAAATCAGCAGGATGGAAGTTAATCAAAGATATCCTCCACAGAAAAGATCAAGAAGAACAGGACGTGGTTATATGACATGCTTCCTAACAGAGAACAAGTTAAATATATTGAGTAGATGATTCACAGCTCCTAAGAGCTCCTAAGAGGACTCACCCAAACAGATAAAATTAGAGAGAAAAAAATGAGACCACACATAAATTAGCAAAATTGAGACTGTTATATGAGAGTACTTGAAAACCATATGCCAATCAACTGGAGAATCCTGGAGGAATTTATGCTTTCCTGTACTCTAACTGAACCAAGAAGTGATACATAAGAAGTAATGAAAATGAAATTTCAATAAACAATTTCTCATAACAGAAAAATGTAGGACTCAATGGATTTACCATGAAATTAAGGCTTGCAAAGAACTTACAATACTCAGATATATATCTTCTTTGGAATAGAAAGGGAAATGGAATTATCAAACATATTCTATGAAGCTGGAATTAGACTCTTCCCCAAATCAGATAAAGACTCATCAAAGAAAGAGAACTATGAACCCAACTCTTTGATAAACATTGATAGAGAACTTCTCAATAAAATTCTCACCAACCAATTTCACAACTAACAAAAAAATTGTATGCTATGATCAAACAGTATTCATCCTAGGATACAAATGGATTCAATATACTTGTCAATAAACATAACAGACACCATCAGCAGAAGCAGGGAAAAGAACCACATGATCGTCTATACTGATGTAGAAATAGCTTTTAAAATTATCCAATACCCCTTTATGATTAAAAGGTCTGAGATGCTAGGAACGCATGCAATTTTCCTCAGTATAATAGAGTATGTATATGACTAAGAGATAATAAGCACGCACCTAACAGTGGAGGCATGAAGACATTAAAATCAGGAATGAGAAAAAGCTGTCCACTCTCTCTACAACTGTTCAATATAGTACTGGATTTTCTAGCAAGGGCAATAGGCAAGAGCAAAACAAAAAGAGGATCCAAATAGGGAAGAAGTAAACTTATCCCTTTTCACAGATGAAATGATCCTGTATTTAAAGGACCCTATAGATTCTCAGTCAAGTTAGTAAAGGTGATGCTAACCTTCAGCAATGAAGCAGGGTATAAAACCCACAAGAATCAGTAGTTTTTCTGTGTTACCCACAATTAGAAGATCCAGGCTGAAATCCAAAAAACAACCACATATGTATTAGCCTCAAAATCAAATCAAATTTAAGCAAAACAAAACAACAACAAAACTAGGAATTAATTAATTTAACTAAAAATGTGAAGGACCTCTACTGTGAAAACTTTAAAAATCTAAAAACGAAAAATTGAGTGAGATTCAAGGAAATGGAAAATATTTCAATGCTCCTGGTTGGAAGAATTAACATTGTGAAAATTGCAATACTGCCCCCAAACAATTGGCAATGCAATACCCATCAAAATCCCAACAATATTCTTCAATGCAGTAGAGAAAGTAATCCAAATTTAATATGGAATTGCAAAATTTCAGTTGATACAGAAGGCTTAGAAATGAACTCATGGGCATATAGTCATGTTACACACACACACACAATGGAACTCTATTCACCCATCAGAAAGAATGACTTTTCACCAGTCTTAAGGACAATGAAAGGCTTGGGAAAATTATAATAAAAAAAAGGAATGCACACTCAGAGCAATATAGGTTTCATAGATTCATTCATTTATGGTAGCTCAAAAGTGCCTATATATCTACAAGTAAACAAGATAGATTCTACCTCGTCCCAGTTAAATGGCCATTATCAAGAAAATTAACAATAGCAAATGCTGACGTAGATGTAGCCAAATGGGAACTCTATTACATTGTTGGTGGGAAATTACACATGTTCAACCACTCTGGAATGCAGTATGCAGATTCCTCAATATTCTAAACATAGATCTCCCTTAAGACTCTGTAATTACCCACATGGACAGTAATACAATAAATAAAAAACTAACTCACATTAAATATACCAGCAAAACCATGTTCAGTGCCCAGAACCAGAGTTCAAGGACTGGAAAAAAAGTTACCACTGCTGGTATTTGTTTCCACAAATATGAACCTTTTGACAAAAGATACCTAATCATTCTATTTTCAGCAGCTAGGACAAGTGGACCCATTGCAACAATGAGATATACAAGATGTTAAGTAGAAAAACAAAATTTACAAATTTGGCTCCGGGTGGGGGGGAGGGTCAGGAGGGGGGGATTGGAAAGGATAGTAAGGGGAAACAAAGGAGGAGGTAACAATGCTTGATAAGAAATGTACACATTACCTTACCTATGTAATTGTAACCCCTCTGTATGGTATTTTCCCAAAAATCACCTTAAAACATACTAAGGATATTTGTAAAGTATATAATGAAGGAAGAATTTTCATCCTTTACAAAAATCTATGCTAAACTATTGATACTTTACTCTACTTTTCCTTAAACAAGTTTTATTTAGTTTAATATTTGCCACGCCAAGGTTCTCTATATTGTACTGGAGATTTAATTTTTCATGTATGTATTTGTATGTATATGTATATTTACCTGTATCTGTATATGTATCTATCTATGTATGTTCCAATATGGATCATCAGACTTGAAACTTTGCTTTGTTTTGCTGTTCAGCAATTAACCTAGTCGGCTCATTCTGTAACAGTATCTGTGCTCATTCTCATCATTCCTTTATTTCACACACCATCAGCCTTCTAAAATCAGCTTCATTTCCTGGAGAAGATTACCAATCAGTCCAACCAATATTCACCCAGAGGGTTTTAATAAAGCAAGCCTTAAGGAAGGAAATTAACGTGAAGTGACAATTAGAGAATTTCTACAGAGACCTGACATCTTTCACATTTCTGCCTTCTTCCTCATATTTAAGAAAGCATTGACTAACATTATGAATATACTTCATTTATAACTTGGGCTCAGTGTTTTTTTTCCAACCTGAAGCCTTCTTTTCCATGATTTTTGACATAAACGTTTGGGAGATTTTTTTGATTGTGATGGGTTTCCATCCAAAACAAAGCCATGTATATCAAGAAAGCCAATGTTTTCAACTCAGAGTACTAAAAAAAAAAAAAAGAGGGAGAAAATTAAGGTTAGCTATATATGTTAAGCACAGTTATAGGTAATATCAAGATATTTTGAAATTGTATACTTTTACTGAATAAAGTGGCTCAAAGCTATAATATTATCTACTTGGAAAACAGAGATTAGAGAATTCCAGTTCCTGGCAAGCCCAGACACAAAAAGAAGTTTCAGAAACTCTAACCATTTGCTGGGTGCAATGTTTTATGCTTGTGTTAGGAGGACTACAGTTCAAGAAGGCCAAGGCATAGTGATACTACCTCAAAATAAACAATCCAATTATAATCTGCAAGGTTGGTAGTAATAGATATGCTTTTTCACAAGTACAGGGTTTTGGGTTCAATCCTACAGTACTGCTAGGAATTTAGTGTGTGCCAGGGTAAGAATTTGGCATGTCTAAGGTCAAGACTTCATACTCATTTTACAAGCTCTAAAGAAACCTGTACCTCTTTTGCTATTTTTTAAAAGTATAACCATAACTTCCATGTCCAAAACAATTTCCTATGAGATTTTCTTCTATCCATTAAGTAATACATTATGTGTTGGTTACTGTCCCACTGAAATTATGCTAGAGAACAAAACCCATTGTCTTAGAAAGTGACTTCATATGGAAACAGAATCTCAAAGGTAGCAAGTAAGTTGAAGACTCCTACAAGAGAAGCAAAAGTGTTGGGTCTTCGTCTGTCCTGCAGAAGACGGACGGGTTGAGAGGAAAGGTAAGTGCACGGCTCACCCATTCCCCAGCCTCCCTTAGCCTCGGAGACAGACAGAGCAGGGAGTCAAATCAAGCAGGAATTTGTTTATTACCACACAGCAAGCAAAAAAACAATGCAGCATGAAAAGGGAAGAAAAGGAACCAACCCATCATTGTAGAGTTCACCCTATCATGCGTGGTGCTATTGATGATTTCTCCATTGCCATTGCTGATCAATGCCCAGGTTACCTGTTGAGGTTGATGTGGATTCCGTAGGGCCATTGCTGGGACTGGGAGTGTCAGGACAGGCAACAGCTGCAGTATCACCATCTGCATTTGTTAGCTAACATAAGAGTTTCTCCAGGGCTGGTTGCCATTGGGGATGGTTAGTAGTTATCTTTTTAGTTTTCCCTGTTTTAAACACAAGCCATGGCCACCAGAGCCGTATTCTTTCCTTGTTGTTTAGTTTATCCTTGGGCATCCTCGTGTATAGAGATAATGGGTAAAAACTTAAGGTTCCTGGCCAGGATCCAAATGGGGGCTGTGTCCTTTATCGGAAAAATGTATTCAAATCCCTTGCCCATGGTAACTAGTGGGTCAGGTCCACTTCATTGTTGTGTCAGAGTGTCCTTCTACCTGACTTTCACTTGGGGCTTAGGGGTTAATTGTCCCCAGTGCTTCTGAAATCTGGATTCAGTAGCATCTTTAAAAAATTTAAAAATGTTAATGGCAAATAAAGCTATCTGTAACTGTATATGGGTGATAACTCCCCCTTTTTGTTTTAATAATTGTTCCTTAAGATATTGGTGCTTTCTTTCTATAATTGCTTGGTCTGGGTGATTATAGGGAATTCCTGTAGTATGATTAATATGCCATCTGTAAAAAAATTGACATTGCTATACAAACAAAACAGGGTTCATTTTTGGTTTAATTTTGTGGTAATAGACCCAAGGTGGCAAAGCATTGAAGAAAATGTGTTTGTGAATGTTCAGTTTTTTTCTCCTCTATGTGCTGTGGCCCAACATGTTCATGAATAAGGAATTTATAGAAACAAAAATATATTTAAGCTTACCAAAGCCTGGGAAATGAGTAACATCAGTTTGCCAGAGGATGTTGGGGTTGAGGCCTCTGGGATTTAAAGGGAGTACTTTTAAGAAGGGCTGGTATGTTTTGCAGGTATGTCCTATCCTTTTGAGGTCCTTTACAGGAAACTGAGGGAATTTATGTTGAAAACCTCTCCAATTGATGTGGATTAAATCATGTAAATGGGTTGCGCCTTGTAATGTTAGTATTTGTGGGCCAGTAGCTAACTGGTCCACCCAATTATTGCCCATGGATAAAAATCCAGGAAGTTTTGAATGCCCTCTCAATGTTGAATATGAATAGGGTCTCCCCATCCTTCTAATAGGCCCTTAAAGGTAACCATAAGGGGGAAAATAGGGTTTCCATCCAGCTTAATATGTTCCTGCGGAATATGAGGGAGCAAGTTAATTACATATAGGCCATCAGAATAGAAATTAAAGGGTTTTTGAAAATCCTGAAGGGCCATTATTACAGTGAACATTTCTTTATATTGTGCCAACCCTTGACAAGGTTGAAATCTTTGTTGGCTGGGGGTCTTTTGTTGCTCATCAAAGGCTGCATAGGCAGAGCCTGCTTTACCTCTGTCAGTAAAAACATGAAGGGTGCCAGGAATAGGTGTAGGAGAAAATAGAGAAGGCATTTTGAGGGGAACTCACCATAACATGACGGTCCATTTGGATGGCCTGTAATGGCAGTCAATATGGCTTACAAAGCCCTCTAGGGAGAGAGCAAGATGAGCATTAGCTGGAGTGAGCCCTCAACGTCTGTCATCCGAAAAAGAAAAACAATGGAGTGAGGGTCAAGGCCATATTTCCTTTGGGCTTGGGTCCTTCCCTTGATGATAGCATCAGTAATTTGTTCTGCCTGAGAGTATAACCGAAGTGTGCCCCCTAGGGGAGTTTGAACCCACTCTAATGGCACCCCCCTTTGAGTTAAAACTGCAGAAATCAATGTGTCGCCCACAAGCAACCAGAGGGAAATGGGCTCAAGAATAGAATACCTCTTCAAGGAAACTTCATCCATGTATTTTTGAAACTGTAAAAATATTGACCGATAGCTGCTTGTAATTGTAATAACTTCTTGGGGCGTCATGTCTTTTAGTAAGGCAAATAAGGGCACAAGACAATCTTTAGGGATGGGAACCCATGGCAACAGCTAATTGATTTCCCCTAAAAGACTATGAAGTTGGGTTAGGGTCAGAGAGGCTGGAATATCCAGCAAAGATTTATGGGGGCAGACTTAAGACAAGATAAGGTGGGATCTGAGCACCTTAAAAGGAGGTACTTTTGAATTTTATTGAGGGCTATAGTAAAACCTCCCTTTTTTAATATGACAAGAGCCTGGGCCACAAGGCCCTCCAGGTGGCCCGGGTCTTGGTGCCCCAGAATTATATCATCCATGTAGGCATAGGCAAGGGAGGTATCTGAATCCAGCACAGTTCCTAAAAGTGTGGCCAAGTATTGTTGGAAAAAGGGCGGGCTATTGTCCGTTCCCTGTTGCAACACCGTCCATTTGAACCTCCAATCAGGCTGGGAAAAATTAAGAGAAGGGATGAAGAAGGCAAACTTCTCACAGTCCTCCAGATGCAGTGGGATAGAGAAAAAAACAATCTTTAACATCAATCACAACCAAGGCATATTCTGAAGGTATAGTGGGAATCCATGGCATAGCCTTTAGGAGCATTCCTACTAGGTCCATCTTTTCATTTACCTTACCTAGATCTTGGAGCATGTGCCAGGCCCTGGATGCTTTTTGGATAACAAATACGGGTGTTCCAAGGACTCATAGAAGGGTGTATGTGCCCAAGGTTTATCCACCAAAAGGTGGAGGGCCACAAGTTTAGGTTTTGTCAATGGCCACTGCTCTACCCAAATAGGGATTCCCGGCTTCCACCTGATGGGAGGTATTTGGGGGCAGTGGCCTTTAGGATTGGGGGTGCACCTGAGTAGGTACCATATGTTCCTCTCTATAATTATGAAAGTTAAAAAAATCTTTTTCCTTAAGTCCCTCTAGATCCCATTTAAGCCTTTGTGCTTCTTCTCCATCCAGGATATCATCATAGAATGCTCGATTGTCTGTAGTGACCATAACATCCATTTGTCCTAGCATGTCTTGCCCTAGTAAATTGGTGGTGAGGTTTTTTTTTGCTACTAAAGTACATATCTTTCCCTGCTTTCCATCTGGGCTAGTCCATTTCATAAGGGCAACTATCTCTTTGGACTGGGAGTTGTCCCCTACCCCCAATATTGTGGACCCGGGTGCAAGCTTCCAGTCCAAGGGCACTTCCTCCTCCCTGAGTACGGTTCTGTCTGCCCCTGTGTCAATTAGGCAGTGAAACCACTTCCTGCCTATAAAAATACTCAGTTTAGGGCTGTCTTTTTACCAGGGGGACAGTCCAATGGGCCTGGGTTGTCTTGCCATGAGGCTGCCTGGGCTTTACAGCAGAGGGAGTTCCTCCTTGACTTAACGGGGCTGGAGGATGCCCCTCCTCTAGTTTAAAGCACCTGGGGCACCTAGTTTAAAGCACCTTCCTGCACCTGGGGCAGGGTGTAGGGGGCAGTTTGGATCCCCTGGGCCGGGTGTTGAGGAATTGTTGTGAACAGTCCCTCTTATAGTGCCCCTCTTGCCCACATTTAAAACAAGTCCCTCTCCCCAATGGTCTTGGGGTTCCTTGGCCCAGGGCTGCCAGTGCCTGTGTGATAGCCTCAGTCATAACAGATATCTGAGCCTGTAAAATTAAAACTAGTGATTGGGACTGGTACTGTTGCATTCCCACATCTTGAGAGGCCACCACCCATCTGCTCAGAGAACTCTCTCTCAATTCAGCGCAGGCCATGCAGTGGTATGCATTCATCCCTTCTCAAACCATTAGCTTTATAAATTGATCCCAGAGGTCCCCTGCTGGCAGCTTATGATGAACACTCTGTTGGACATGGTCTATAAAATGAGGTAGAGGCTCACCCTACTTTTGTCTCACTCCTGCTATGGGGGATTCAGTGGACCCTTCATCCAGTTTGTGCCATGTGGCAAATTTGGTCACAGTACGTGCCAGGTATTGCAGCTTTTTGGATGCCAGTGGAGTACCTTCCCCTGTTCCTGTTAACATGGCATAAGTAATAGCTATTGCAGGTTGAGCCTGCCAGTTATTTTCTGCCTTAAAGAAGGCACACCACTTGATAAACTGAGAACTGGTTAGGATGGCTTTGGCCACATCCAGCCAGTCCTTAGGGACCTATGTGTGATAAGCAATGTCCTGTAATAGGGTCTGGGCCCAAGGAGAGTTCAGGTCATCTTCCACCACCGCCTTGTGGAGCTCTTTAAGATCCTTAGGTTCCCATGGATACAATTCCAAGGGTCTGTTAGCTCCTGGTGCCAGATTGACTGGGTACTCTTTGGGAAGCAAATCCTGTGGCCCAGGGTCCAGGCTCTCCAGTGGCCCTTCCTTTACAGGGTAGGTCTCCACATAGGTTACTTCCCTGGCCCTCGGCCCCTCTGTGGAATTTCGGTCATAGGGATCCAGGTCTCACAGGTCCCTCCATAGGGCGTTGTCCCTTCCCCAATTTTGGAGGCATAAGGTGGGGGCCTAGGATGGTCAGGGGCACCCGAGTCGGAGGAGGGGGTAACCTTCACCCTTGTGTTGACTTCCCCTGAGTGTGCTTCTGTCTGATCAGTGCATTCTCAGTCAAATTTGACCATTCCTTTTCTTCCTCCCTTCTGAAGTCCTCTTTCTGTGAGAGAGAATTACCCATACTTAATGGTTTCACTTACCCTGAGAGACCGCTTAGCCTTGAGTGGTATATTTTCCTTTTATGCCCAATGTTGAGCACCAGATGTTGGGCCTTCATTCATCCCATGGAAGATGGACGAGTGTTAGGAAAGCTATGTGTGCTGCTTGCCTGTTCCCCAGCTTCCCTTAGCTTCAGAGACAGTCAGATGGAACAGGGAGTCAAGACAAGCAAGAACTCATTTATTACCACACAGCAAGCACTTTTTAAAGCAAAAAAAATATGTGGCATGGAAGGGGAGTAAAAGGAACCAACCAATCATTGTAGAGGTTACCCTATCATGCACCTAAGATTTCTATACTTTCCCTGCTATCCACAAGCTGTTTATACACTGATGTCACTTTGCTTGATTGTGGTATCCAGTCAGATTTTAACATAAATAACTCAGACTCTGCCCACTCAATTTCTTCTCAGCGCCATCTTTGCTGCCCATATGCCCCACACAGAAAGCCTTGAATATGCCAAGGAAAGAAGACTCAGAAGCCAAATCTGATCTTGGAATTATAGATCCACCAACAAAGAGGCAATGCATTTACAGTGTTAATGCCAAACAATCTGTGGTAGTTTATTATTATAATTACTAACAAACATGGGGAATGTATAAGACCTGAAAAGTCATTGAATCTTGGGGTCCATGATTCGTCTTTATAATCCTAGTTATTAAGAAGGATGAGACTTGGGGCATAATGGTTTTCAGGCTGGTAGAAAGTTCATGAGGTTCTATCTCCAATTAACTACAAAAATTTCGGTGCTGGAGGCATGGTTCAAATGGTAGACTGACTACTGTTAGCAAACAAACTGAGAGCATGAGGTATGTTCAAGCCCAAAACTGGGAGAAAGAAAAGGTCCTTAGGAGAATACCATGAGAAGCAGAATTATGAATAGGAAAGCAGAAACAACAGAAATAAACTTAGTGATATAGACAAAGCTTCCCCATGTGAAATATGGCACAAACTGTAATATTTATGGCTTTTCTTCATATACAGTAAAAATAAATGGTATTTTGACTTGACAAAACTAAAATGTAAAAGTGTATGGAATAAATAATCACATTATGTTTATGTTTCTGTAATTAAACATGTTTACCTACAAATTTCAAGAATAATGTAGCTTTGGAAAATCAATACATCTTGCATTTTAATATAGGATTATATATCCTTGCAAGTGTTGTCTAAGATTGATCTTCACTGAAATGATTGCCATTGATATCTTTCTCAAGATTCCAAATGTTTATACTTTCAGCTGACCTTCCACAAAACTCATACCCCAAACATTACTTTTTAGTTTGCTCATGTAATTATAGGAACATAAATATATGTCTGAAAAAGTTAATTACCTTTATCTGCTGTCATTAATTTAGTATAACTAATACAATTAAGTAATTACCCTGAGGGAAATAAGATACTTCCTTCTAAATACAGATTTGCAGATACACACACACACACACACATATTTACCACTCTGACTAAGGTTAGGTTCCTGACATTGGGTATCATACAATGATCTAATAATAAAACTTTCCTGCCTAGACATAAAATATATTCATAATTCCACACATACAAAAACACCAGATCATTCAAAATAATGAGAATATTTAACAGAACCAACCAGCTCTTGAGCCATCTATTCCTTGATTTCATTCATTCATGATGATGCACTTTTCATATTATATTTAAAAATCTTTTTGAGTCTCTCTGATTAGCAGAACAACATATGCTATCATATAATACCAAATGTAGGTAAAATTACTTGTCCCTAGGTAATCTTTAATATATCTTATCAAAGACTTCTTTTTCCTTCTTTCAGAGTCTGTTTCTGGAATTTTGCCCTAATTTCTAATATTAAATTACAAAGGACATTCCTTATTCCTTAATTCATATTTCCTAAAAGTTATGCTATGGAGTTGAATTTGATTTGTTTGCTTATTCAAAATTAAATTTTCTTAACAACTTGCATTATTGTTTATGTTACTCCTAAGCCATTTGAAATATCAAATAAAACTGGAAATTGCCCTCAGCAATGCTTTGTGAATGGCATTAATGTTTGGGGAGGGATGAAGGACTTGAATTGTCTAGAGTGCCTTAAAATTGGCACTGTGATCCAAAGGGCTCATCATTTAGTCAGCTTTTAAAGTGTGGTCTTCTTATTTCATATAAGAAGATATAAGTATGCTTTTCATCACATTCTTGTCTGCAAAGCAGTAGAATTATTTTCTTTGTACAGTTGATGTCCAGCTGCGACTGTAGTGAAACCTACAAATAACTGCAGAGCTGTATTAGCTGTTCTAGATTTCGAAATTTTCTTCCAGTAGCCCTTGTGATTTTAGCCCAGATTCATGGGATAGGCACATAATCCACAATTGCAAAGCAGCACAATGAACTTCAATTTTTTTTTATTGTTTCCTGTTTTTCTTATTGATGGTCTTCTAAGGAGCTAGAGGATCTTTATTTCTCATTGTTGTTGATGTGACTTAAACAAATTTTCCAGATTTTTCAAATACAATAAAGAGATATAAAGGAGACATATTTAATCACAAAATGCAGCTAAACCTTTGCATGATTTTTTTAATTCTAGTCCTGTTTTCAGTTATCTTCAAATCATTTTGAGATGAGCCAAGCATATGTGTAAATTGACATGTATCAAGCATACAGAATTCTGGAATCTTTGGACATTGATTTTTCTATCAACTTCACTTAAAAAGAAAATTATCATTTGCATCATATCTTCGGTAATCTACTTAAACAGTATTTATTAATTTTATCAACAGATCTCATAATCTATGGAATTGATGCATTGCATAAGTATTTGATTCCTTATTTGCACTGAATTAATATTATATTTCTTTTACATTTTTACACATGAAATAATGACATTCTTGAAGATAAAACATGCCTCTTTTTCATTTTGTTTGCCAAAATGGAACTATTAGACATTTTGAAAATTTAACTTAAATCTGAACCTTCAAATTTCAGTAGGACTTTAATTGTGTTACTTACAAATTTAATATTAAAATAAAAAGCATTATTAAATAGAAAGCAAGATTATGTTATCATACCTTAATCCCTGAATTGACTTTATAATAAAAAACATTTATTTTTATATAACAAGATATACATACTCAAATTATGATATATGGAAATATAAAAGTCCTTTTTTTGTTTTGTGTTTGTTGTTGTTTATAGTTTGTGATTATTCTGTCTTCTTTACCTTATACCTGGTGTATTCATTGTCCATCTTCAGGAATGTGAGGGGTGGGCACAGAGCTTTAGGGAAAATTGTGAAAAATTGCAGCAGTGGAGTTCATTGAACATTGATGAAAGTGAACTATTTAGCACATGGGTGGGGACAGGAGAGTGGGACTGGGAACAAGTGAAGGAACTGAAGACATTTCACAAAAGGAAATTTACTCATTACTTGACTCTTGTAATTGTAATCCATCTATAAATCGCCTTAATAAGAACAACAGAGTAAATTTATTTTAAAAAGGCAAACAAAATGTTGTTTCTTAGAATCCTAGAAGTTTGTTTTGTTCACTGGTTTGAGCTGGTTGAGTTTATCTCTGAAAATAGCTACGTTGAGATACATTGAGCAAATTTGTGAGCTAATAGTAGATAAAAGTCAATTATGATTGTATGGTTTTTAAGACTGATTCATTTCTTCAATCTAATATGTATCATTTCTGTCTACCGTTTTTTGGTTTGGCTTGTTCTATTTTTTTAAGGACCTAGTGGTGCATCATTAGTGCTGATTCAAGATTGTTCTAATTTTCTGATGTACATACTCAAAGCTATACATTTTCCTGAGTATCACCTGTGCTGTTGTGTCCAAGAGGTGGTAGTATTTTGTTTGTTCACTTATACTGAATTCCATAAAAGTTGGAACTTCCCTCCATATGTCTTCAGTGACTCACTGATTATTTAGCAATGTGTTATTCAGTCTGTTAGTTTCAGAATTTTTTGTGATGCCTTTTGATGTCGAGATCTAATTTGGTCCCATTGTGATCTGACAGGATACAAAGAGTAATTTCATTTTTATTTTTGAATTCTGACAGATTATTCTTGTGATATAAGATCTGATCTATTTTGGAGAACATTCCATGGGCTGCTGAGAGTAATATATATTGTGACACTGCTAGGAGAAATATTCTGTAGATATCTGTTAGGTATAGTTTGTCAATGCAGTTATTTAGCTCTGAAGTTTCTTTGCTAATTTTTTACCTGGATGGCCTGTCCAGAGGTAAGAATGATGTGTTCATGCAACCAATAATATATTTGAATGTATGTGTATTTTTAGAGTAAGTATTATTTGTCTAATGAATTTGGGAGCTCTAAAATTCAGGACATTGATATTTAGAATTGTTATATCCCTCTAATGGAGAGTTTTCTTTACCAATATTTCATGTCCTTCTTTGTCTCTTTTTACTTTCATACCACTTTTAATGTAAAGCCTATTTTATCTAATATTAGTATAGCTACTCTGGCCTGTTTATGAGGTCCATTTTTAATTTGTAAAGATGATGTACAGAAGGGTTACAATGACTTAAGTCAGATAAAGAGCACATTTTTTTAACAGTGTAACCTCTTCCCTCATGTTCTCCCAGTTTTTCCCTTTCAAGCTCCCTCTCCCATAAGTTGCATAGTTCATTTACAATGTAGTTTCTATTGAGTAGCACCGCTGCATTTGTTAACCCTTTGTCCCACCATTTCTGTGTTCTTTCTTGCCCTTTCCAAACTTGCACATATGAACAAAGGTACACAATTTTTAAAAAAAACGGCATCAGAACGCAGAAGGAAAAGCAAAATAATTAAAAAACTATCATTTCTTGGAGACCATTTTAATGAACATTATTTTATATTATAATATTCATATAGCTATTAAGTCTTTGTGATCCTCTCCACAGAGCATTTTGATCTCACTTTATAAATGTTTAGAATCCCATATAATTTATCATGTCAGACTGTAATGTTTTCTTTTTTACCATCCCCATGTCTTTACTTGTAGAATTAGAGGCACATTCTAATGCAACAAATGAGGGAAATCAGGCAGCATATATTTATTTGAATCTGTCTTTCTTCACTTAATGTAAGATTGTTCCAAGTCTTTCCTTTTCCTTATGAATGGTGTAATATTCTTTCTAGATCAATAGAATTGCATCATACTGAAGAGTTTCTTCAGGAAAAGGAAAAAGATAGCAGGATATTTAGAAAGAAAATGGAATGGAAGAACATTTTTACTAACTAAGCATCAGACAAGGGTTTTCATAACTAACCCATATTTAGATATCAAAATTTAAACCCAACAAAAATAGACACTCAAATAAACAAGAACCCAATTAATATATGGAATAAAGACAAAGATAAATTCTTGGAAGAAGTAAGAATGACAAATAGACACATCTCTCTCCATAAAAGAAATGCAAATTCAAACAACACTGAGATTCATCTCACCCCTGTTACAATGTCATTATGAAAAACTGAACAATCACAGATAGTGATATGGATGTGGCCCAAAGGAAACTCTATTACACTGTTGATGGGAATGTAATCTTTTCAACCACTTTAGAAAACACTATGGAAATTGCTCTCACAAGTGAATAGAGAGCTACCTACCTATGATCCAGCAACTCCCCTTATGGGCATTTATCCAACAGAGCAGAAACAAGGCCATACTGAATCTACCAGCACAATCATGTTCATTATTGCATTATTTTTTATAGCCAACATATTGAATCAGCCCAGATGCTTCTCATTGTAAAAAGAGATCAAGAATTATATATGTATATTTAAATTATATATATATATCTAAATTTATTGATCCCAATTTACAAGTATATGTATGCATAATGCATATATACATACATATATACAACATATATATATATATATATATATATACATACATACATAATGGAATTCTGCTCATCCATCAGAAAGAATAATATTGCACCATTCTTAAGGAAAATGAAACACTTAGAAATAATATTAAGTGAAATAAAGCAGACTCAGAGAAACTTAGCTTGCATGATTTTCCTCATTTGTGTTAGAAGGTGATTATAAATGTAAAATTAAACACACTGGATGGTATGCAAGGAGGTACAAATGAATTATCTGAAGTGGTAGAGTACATGGAGAGTGCAAATACTATAATTCTCTTAAAAGACTAAGGTAAGGTTCAACCAAATAAATACCAGTATATGTGTACTGCAAGAGAGGGCAATGGGGGGGGGCAATATGAGAGGGGTAGGAAATTGAAGGGGAAAAGGGTCGAATACAGTCAAGAATCCATTGTATACTTCCCAGAATTGAAATATGCAAAGCAAGGGGTAGTGTGAAATGGGGGGAGAAGATATTGAAGTGGTAACACAATTCCAGGTGCTTCGTACACATAAACTGCTTTGTTAAATGGCAAGTAATTCCAGAACATAATATTGAGATACATAAGAATCAGGGTTGATTGGGATGGGTGGATGAAAATGTTGAATGGGGTGACATTGATCAAGATGCAATGTATCCATACACTGTTTCAGTTAATACCAACTACTTTGTACAACTAAAGATAATAAAAATATTCAAAAAATTAATTATGATAGTTGAATATAGAGTTGAACCTCAATTAGATTCCCATTTAAAAATTTTTTGGGGGTTGCCAGTCATGGGGCCTGTACTCAGGGCCTGGGCACTATCCCTCAACTCTTCATCTCAAGGCTAGCACTCTACCTCTTGAGCCACAGCACCTCTTCGAATGTTTTTTTGCTTATATGTAACTGAGGAATCGAACCCAGGGCCTCATGCATGCAAGTCAAGCACTCTACTACTGAGCCACCTTCCCAGCCCTTAAACATATTTTAAACCTGGAGACTTGGAGAATAAAATTCCAATAATAAAACTTTATTAATCTTTTTTATCTGAATTTGTGAAATTTAAATCAAAACTCCTCTGCTTTTTTTCAGCCACTGGGCTGTTAGTACATTTCAAAGTAAGTGGCTTAAAAACATCAGGAGTATATTATCCATACTCTAGAAGTTTAAACATTGATTATAAAATGGTAATTCAAAGCAATTTTTTGTCTAGTGGGGTCCACTTTCTGGTTCATTATAATCTATTTTCTGGACGTTCACATGGCAGAGTAATTATATTGGGATTCTTTTATCAGGATCAATATCAGGTAATCTCTGAAACGTTCATTCTAATGTCACCAGGCAGAGGAATAGAATTTCAACATGCTTATCTGGAAGGAGTTACATCGTCCAATACACTTTGCAACCTTTTTTTTAACTCAGTGTGGTGTATCATTTGGATATTATTTCATAGAAAATAATAACAAGGACAAGCTTATATCATGTGAATTATGTGAATGATTCTTCTTACAGTGGGGATAATTATAGTGATGGCAAAGTGAAGTATGATTGTTTAGTGACTCTTGAATCACATCATAGGTAACCATGTAAACGTGGTACAGCCTAAAGCCCTTCTGATGTCTCTGAACAATCTCCGATGTGTTAATTGCTTTCAAAAATATTCGTTTGAGCCAACAAATACAGATCTCCTTTGATTTTAATTAAGGTCTGCTATTAGAACTCTCACAGTCACCAAAATCAGAGTATGCTAATATGTCTGATAAAATACAAAATAAAATTGTTACAATTAATGAAACATGAAGATTGTAATATTAATAGCACTATAAATACTAGTATTCACAGTATATAATATATTGGCAACCTTTGGTTACCTCAGTTTTAAAAATATTTATAACTAAGTGTAAATTGTTTACAAATAATTATTTGATGATGTATAGAGACTGAGAAAAAGGTTTGCATACATATTTACTACAGATGCAAACAAATACACCTGGTATTTCTGATCCTTCATTTGCTGGTTTCATTCATGCAGGGGGAACATGCAAATGAAAATTGCAGAATTGCATTTACTAAAGGGTTAATTACATGAAGTTTATGTTGGGCTAAATACCTGATTTTATAAATTAAATCGTTTTTGTCCCTTCCTTCCTCCATCCCTTCCTTTGTTCCTTCGTTCCCTCATTCCTTCCTTCCTTCTTTCCCTCCTCCTTCATTCCCACCATCCTTACCTCTCTCTCTCTCTCTCTCTTTCTTTCTTTTTCTTTTATTTTTTTCTTCCAATCTTTTACTCAGAATATTTCTTATGGCTATAGAAAAAATACCAACTATTGTACTTTAAGGTGTTATGAGTAATTATGAATATACTAGAATAATATTGATTTTAATAACCTATCTTATATCTTAAGAGAAATTATACTAAAAACAACTTCACAAAAGTTGGAGGATATGTAACAAATATCACTTTCCATGACATTGTTTATTTCCTCAAAGTATAATAAGAATTTAGACATAATATTGCATATGTGTTGTTTTTGTGATTTGAACTCTCAAGGATATCGGTTTAACATTTGAGCCACAACTCCACTTCTGGCTTTGTGTGTGTGTGTGTGTGTGTGTGTGTGTGTGTGTGTGTGTGTGTTTGTGTGTGTGGTGATGTGTGTGTGTTTAATTGAGATTCGACTCATGAACTTTCTTTCCAAGGCTGGCTTTTTAAAATTTTTTAATTTTTTTATTGTGAAAATACAGTACAGAGGTGTTACAATTACAAGGGCAAGGTAATGAGTACATTTCTTATCAAGTTTTGTTGCCTCATCCTTTTTTTCTACTTCTCAACCGTTCTCATCTCCGCCCCTTCTGCCCCATCCACCACCCCCCGTCAAAGTTGCAAAGTTCATTTTTCTACATAATGACTTGTACATCTCATTGTTGCAATGGGTCCACCTGTATCTTTATTTAAACCATATGATTTTTCCCTTGCCCTCCACAAATCATACCAACATCAAATACTATGCAAGCAGTGGTTATACCGTGGGGGAGGGGGCATGTCTGTGACAAGCAGAATACGTCAGATAAGTTGATGTTTGGTGAAATGAACCCTAGGATAAGTATTTAAATGTTTTTTTTTTTCTTTCTTGCGATTGTTTCTAACATATTTATAAGATTATTTCTTTGTTGCCAAGGCTGGCTTTGAACCCCAGATTCTTGAGTAGTGAGGATTACAAGCTTGAGAAACCCATATTAAGCACAGATATATCTAAGAATAAAATATATTTCTTATTATTTTAATTCTAGAGGCTCAATTTAACAAATTAACATTTAGATATTTATTTAGTTATTAAACCTGAACATGCACTGTGAAAAATAGTTTTCATTTTTATAAAAAAATATACACTCAAAGGTTAAAATGTCAGAATCTTTGCACTAATTGAAATGCTCTATTATTCAAAAGCGACAAAAGGATCCTTAATCAAATTTCTCATGTAAGCTAAAAGCATAAGGCTCTGTCAGAGTTAATGAAGCAATTTTTCATTAAACTAAATATTATCTACTGTGCTCACATTATTTTTTCTTCCTTTAAACCTAAGATTTTTTGACATAAAATATAGATTCATACGTTTTTTGAGTATATAAAAATTTTAGTTACTGGTCATGTATTTCTGAAGTTTGATTACTAAGACATTTCAGAGAAACACTGAATTTCATGTATTATGCCAACAGTGATTTTTAGACATTGAATCAATCTCAATATGACATAAAGCAAGATATTCCATGACTCATGCAATTATTCCTAGAATTGAACATAACTTGTTTTTGAATGGTAGGAAATTCATGTTATACCTACTCTATAGAATAATTAAGAAATGAATGATCGTGATAGTATCTATTTTTTCTTCAACTAGAAAGAAAGAACCTCACAACAGATGACAAAAACTTGAATAGAAATGTCATAAAATTATGAAAAATTCAAGTCATTATAAGTTAGATGAAATAGTCTTTTTGGGGGGGGGGAATCCGGTCGTGGGGCCTGAACTCTGGGCCTGGGTGCTGTCCCTTAGCTCTTCAGCTCAAGGCTAGAGCTCTACCACTTGAGCCAGGATTGGGATTAATAATTAGCTTTCACTATGTTGCCATAAAAAGGTGAACCCTCTCATGTAGGCATAGTTGTACAGATTTGGTCACTGAGAACTTGTGATCAAAGAGAATGTTAAGATCAAAGTCCTTTCCTCCTCTTCCTTCTTTTACTTCCGTCTCCTTTTGCTTTTCCTTCTCCCTCTCCCTCTTCCCCTCCTCATGTTTCTCCCTTTCTCCACTCTTATTCCTACTTTTCTTTACTTCCTGGCTTCCATGAATACAATACTCCATCACATGTTCCTGACATGGGGTACTGTGCCACCACCAACTGAAAGCAATGAGGATAAGAAATATAAACTGAAATGTGTAAAATCAGAAACCAAGATTAATCTTTCCCCCTTTTAAGTTAATTTTATAAAGAATTTGGCATATTAATAGGAGACTTCACAGCATGCTCTCATGTATTATAAGGGATAAGATTTACTGGAAAAAATCTGACCAACATCGCCTTAATGAAATGATTGTTTAAATTAATATTATATTAGGAAAATCTAGTTTAAAATATCAGATATACTTCAATAAGAGGCAAAAAGATCACCTCTATGGTTTCCTATGAAAAGATAGCAGAATTCAATCTGTTCCTCAAGGAAATAGACCAATAAGTGACAGCATTGTCAATTTCATAAATGATGTAAGAAGACTGTAGAACAAATTACAAACTAAACTGCATGATATAAAATTTACTTTGTCCTGTGTATTCTATCTATGTCTGGATCCCAAAATGACTTGTGTTTTATCATATTTTTAATTAACTTTAAGTAGTTGTATGGGAGTTGCTTTTTGACAAAGAAGTTAATGAATAGTGTTTAGTGAGGTTTTGTTTTTTGTGTTTTTTTTTTTCTCTCCTGAGGTTTGAACTCTGGGTCTGAATGCTGTTCCTGAATGCCTTTGGATGAATGCTAGAACTTTCTGAGATTTAATTGGAAATATGAATCTCACAGACTTTCTTGACTGGGCTGGCTTCAAACCTCAATCCTCAGCCACCAGATTATATAGGATTAAAGGTGGGAGCCGCTAGTGCCAGGCTTAATACAATACACCTTTTTTTTTACTCTTCCTGGGGCTTCAACTCAGGGCCCTGGCAATGTCCTTGAGCTTCTTTTCCTCATGCTAGTACTCTATGACATGTGTCATAGTGCCAATTCCAGATTTTTTGTTTATGTAGTAATGAGGAATCAAACCCAGTGCTTCACACATGCAAGGCAAGCAGTTTACAACTAAGCCACATTCCCAGACCTATACAATGCCCCTATACATTATCCCTCATCCTTCTCAATCCTATCTCATCCCTCAATTTACATAATTTTGTAGAATATTCACTGACTCGCAATAGTATATATAGTCACTCAGAAGATATACCACGGATCATATTTTCTTGATAGTCTTATTCAGCAACATACTAATGTTATGCATTATAGAATTCTGTGATTTTAAATTCTAAATTATCACTTAGATTCACCCACTACTATTCTAAAAATTTTCCTAAGGTTAATGCAAATGCAATTTGTAATTCTTCGATAAAGTAAAATGATTCTTAGAATGTTAAAGAGTTGGATTAAGAATGTTACCTTCAGTTCTAGATCATTTTATCCTTACTACCCTCTCAAAATACTCCCATATTTATTACTAGTCACTTCTTGTCAACATTCCAACCTACCTCCCTTGAGCAGCTATTATTTCATATTCTTCCTCTACAGATGAGCCAATTTTAAAAAGCTCATATAATTAGAAAATGTAGTCTATTTTATCCATTTTTCCCATGTAATATTATTTTTCTAAAGTAAGTCCATGTAAACTTTTCTCATGGATAGAGCATGTGTATAATGGAATAACATCCTGAATGGACATTTAAATATTTTATGATATGTTATTATAAAAGGTTTGGCTATGTATATTCTTGTACATGTGTCTCATTGGACATATGTTGCAATCTATTTTGTATATAACATTATGATTCAAAATGCTGGATCATAGAGGCAACTCTATATATAATATCTTAAAGATTGTCAGTATGTTCAACAAACTGACTATATAATTTTAAATGTCAAATACCAATGTATAAGGATTCCAATTTCTACATAATGGTTGTACAGGGCTATCTTATTGTTTCTATTTCCACTAATCTCTATATGTATGCAATGTCTAGGTATGTTATGATATTTCCATATGTTCCTTGGTTGTTATTATATTACTATAGAGATATGTATTTGGATTTTTTATAACTTATTCAGGATGGTTAAAGTTTTTCATTGGCATTCATATACTATTAATATATTTCTGATTCAAGTCTCTTTAAATAAATTTATATGTATACACACTATATGAATATATGCATATATTCATAGTTATATGTGTATATATACTAATACCTATATATATAAGAATATACAGATGTGTATATACATGTATATAGACATATATGCATATTATTATATTCATTTGTCTGTAAGTTATCATTTTACTTTATTTGTTAAACATGTCCTTTATTGATTTTACTACATTTTATATTATGGTTGATGTTGTACAGAGGAGCCAGTTGCCTGTGGCTCAGCCCTGTAATCCTTGCTACTCAGTAGGCTGAGATCTTATTATCGTGTTTCAAAGCCAGCCTGTGCATGAAAAGTCCATGAGACTCTTATCTCCAATAAACCACCAGAAAACCTGAAGTGGCCCTATGGCTCAAATGGTAGAATTCTAGCCTTGAGTTGAAGAGCTGAGGGACAGCACCCAGGCCCAGAATTCAAGGCCCATAACCCCCACAAACACCACGACCAACAACAAAAAGAATACTGACCGAAATTCAATACTAGTAAGCAGTCTTAAAGATAGGCTGAAGTCTAACATTTTAGTATAATCCTAGATTCCAGCAGCCTTCTAGTCCAATGAGCTAAGAGCCCTCAGAATGTTGATCGAATTTCTTAGTTTATTTACACAATCACTACAATTATGTATTTTCTCATCTCTTTCTTTCATTTCACCACAGAATCTGTATTTATTCTTTATGCCATACTTGAATACAAAAGCCTTTGGAAGATATTTATTAATTGGTGTATATTAATTGTACAGAGAAAACTTATTGAAATATTTTACACTTTCACATATTAATGAAGGGCTTGATTAACCTGTTTCTGGTTTCTTTCTTTCTCCATTCCCATTGCCTTGCATTTTTCAACTGTTTTCTGTGAATTTCTTTGTGCTGTCTTCAAACATTGACAAAATGTATTAAAGTGCTGTTCATCCATCTTTATTTAAAATTATACAATGCTGAATATAAAAGAAAAATCTAAATAAATGGAGACATAATTTTTGTGTATTGGAGGATACAATTGAGCAATAATATAAATTGTCTCCTCCCTTTTTTTTTTTTGATCATTCATGGGGCTTGAAATCTGGTCTTGGTCGCTGTCCCTCTGCTCTTCAGTTCAAAATGAATGCTCCACTCATTTAGTAACTGTGCCACTTCTGGTTTTCTGGTGGTTAATTGGACATAAGTGTCTTATGGACATTTCCATTCCAGGTGGCTTTGAACTGCAATCCTCAGATCACAGCCTCCTATGCAGCTATGATTACAAGCATGTGACAACAGAGCTCAGGTTCACAGTTTTATTTATGTTTATGACAATTTCTAAAAGCACCTGTCTAGCACTATTTTATTCATTGACAAAGCAAAATAAGCTGGAATATATTTCTCTGTCCAATAGTAAAACTCTTAGTGTAAAATTGTTATATTTGTAAAGGAAAGATTATACAGCTCAATGGGTCTGTAGGGCTCCAGATTATATCCACGTAAATGTTATCAAAGAATATTTAGTAAGGGGTAAATCCAAACATTTAAGGAATGATATTCGCTTTAATAAGTGGTGATAGGTTAGACAGTATTTGGGAGAATTAAAAAGTGAACATTGACTTAAACATAACAATTTATTCAAATGTTAAGTTCAAGCTGGATTAAAACGTGACATATAAAACAAAAAAGTGATGTGAATTAAAGCAAAGAAATTTGCTTACCGGAAGTGGTGTTATGGCTCAAGTGGTAGAACTCTAGCCTTGTGCTGAAGAGCTGAGGGACAGCATCCAGGCCCAGAGTTCAAGGCCCACAACCAGCACAATCACCACCACCAATAATGAAAAGAATACTGACTGAAAAAGCAATGGTATTAAGCAGTCATATAGATAGGCTCAAGTCTAACATTTTAGTACAATCTTAGATACCAGCAGCCTTCTATTCCAATGACTCCAATTGTCAAGACATCTTGACCATTTTGGAGATGAAGCATTCTTAAATTTGGCATTAAAATTATAGGAAAGGAAAACGATATAGTTGAGCTCAATAAAAGTGTAAAACAATTTAGTCTGTGAAAGCTCATATACAAGTACTGAATAGAAGTTGGGAGCAATTGGCTCATGTATCTCATCTTAGCTCCTTGGGAGGCTTTGATCTGAGTATTCCTGTTTGAAGGCAGCCCACAAAATAAAGTCCCTGAGAATGTTATCACTGATTAATCAGCAAAATGCCAGAAATGAGGCATGACTCAAATGGTAAATTGTTTAAAAATACAAAAAATCTCAGGGACCCTGAGTTCAAGCTTCAGCTGTGAGCAAAGATGATTCCCAGCACCTTCATGGGACTCTGGGAGATTCAGAAACCCGGGATGCCTCGAGGATCCTTTCTCTGCAACATGAAACTTGGGGACAGGATGTGGTAGACCAACCTTCCTGGCCCCAGGGGGGAGGAGAGGAGGCCCCTTGAGCCGGGCCTCAGCTCACTGGCAACCTCATTCACACCTGAGTGGGGAATTGAGTGCCACAGAGCTGGTCAGCTGCTGGACAGAGATCTTTGAGAAGATAGGCATTCCACAGGCCCAAGAATCCAGCTAGTACATCATGGCTCACATCCTAGGAGCCAAAAGAGTTAAGTGTGGTGGCACCAGGAGGATGGGAAGAGGGAGGAGGGAGAATTGTGGGAGAGCTTCATCAGGCTTTGCCCTCCCCCCACCCCCCCCAGGATCCTTACCTGCATCGAATGGGACTTTTCTATAGTATTGTCATAGGCAGATGCTCATATACTTATCCAAAAAAACAGTTACAGTGTGCAATAGGCTCCGGGAGTCATAGATGAAATGATCCACTGCTGGTTCCATAGCACATGAAGAAACCTTAGATTGATCTGGATGCTGGTGCTTCACACCTGTCACCTAGCTACTTAGGAGGCTGAGATGGGAGGATTGAGGCTTAAGGCCGGGGCAGGAAATCCTGTAAGACTCTTATTTCCAACTAACTACCAAAAAGAAAACACCAGAAGTGGATGTGTAGCTCAAGTTGTAGTCTGTTGGCCTTGAGTAAAAAGGCTCAGGGACAGCATCCAGGGTCCAAGTTCAAGGCCCATGAGTGAGAGAAGAAAGGAAAAGAGAGTGAAAGGAGGGAAGGATGGAGTGAGAAAAAGTGGAACGGAAGAAGGGGGAACAGGCATGCCTTGGTTTGCAGTCCCTGGATCAAGGGAGCCAACCATTCACAATCTCTGTGGGCAAAGTTTCAGAGTCTAAAGACAGTATGTAGGACCAAGCCGCTGACCTATGAGCAACTTCATGAAATCCAGGTGTTGTGTGGTCGCTGACTGCAGAAGGATGTAGACCCTAGGGCTCAGGGTTGGTCACCAGGTTTTAATCTCTCCTGGCCCCACCAGGTTTATTTTCTGGTCAGATAAGAAGAAAAGCTCCAACAGCTAGGTAGGTGTTGGGGTGACGCAGTGTCAAGGTGGGGGGCAAGGGATAAGAAGGAAGATGAAATGGGAGGATGATCCCAGGTCAGGTGTGTCAGGACATTGGAGCCATGATCTCGCATGACAATCTAGACCATCAGTGATAGAGCCTTTGACCAACCATAGGGTTATTAAAAGTCTTGGTGTCTTGGGTTCACCATTGAGCACCTGGCTGTCATCCACCGCAGGATGCCTCTGCAGTACAATTTTGGGGACTGGGATTTCCAGGGCTGAATCTGAAGATCACAACTCCAGTATTCATTTCAAGACCAGAGACAGAGGTAAGTGTGCCACTGGCATAGGACAGCCAGGGAATGAGGGTGGGAGTCAGGACCTGTGTTGCCCGGAGACTTCCTCTAGGGGACGCTAGGAACTTGTGACTGCCATTCTCAGAGGCAGGGGTGGGTCTCTTTGCTGGCTCAGCCTTTAGTCTAGATGGCAGATCTGGGATTCAGAGAGGACAGGCTGGTGGTGGGGCAGGCTTGGGGAGGCTGGTGGGAAAACAAGAGGCACTGGGCTCTGAGCAGGGTTGTTTCTTTAAGGATACTCACAACCTAGGAAAATGCCTGCGATGGATCAAGCCTTTTCCCCTTCCCAAGAGAGACGGACCTAGAGCCTTCCAGTCTGCATCTCTTGGCCAAGAAATGCTTTTGTTCCCACATCCTGTGGTTGGATAACTAGAACTCACCTCACTGCCCAGTGTTGAGGCAGGACAGTGAGAGATCCTGAGTCTTTCATAAGGTCAGGGGATCCTCAGTATGAGATTGTACTTGAATATCCTAACTTGGAGCATGGTCAGTCCCATCTAATAGTGCCATGAAGTAGGACATAGAATCTAGAGAATCAGAGCCGGATGGGGTCTGTTCGGGGAGTCTTGAGTATTATGTGTGAGCTTTCAACTCCCTTATGCCCACCTGCTTCCCTTTCTTGGGTGGGTCTTTACTAGAAAAAGCTTGAACCTAGGGACTGGGTCCTATCTCTTGTCTCTTATGCTCAAAGCTATCACTCTATCATTTGAGCCGCAGCTCCACTTGCAACTCTTTTGGATGTTTAATTGGAGATAAAGAGTTCTCATGGACTTTGATGCCAAAGGTGGCATCCAAGTGCAGTCCTCAGATCTCAGTCTCCTTAGGATATTGGATGACAGGCATGGAAAAATATGTTTGGCCTGTTGCCAGTAGCTCATGGCTGTCATCATAGGTACTCAGGAGGTGAGATCTGAAGATCACAGGTCAAGGCCAGCATGCTCAGGAAAGACCCTGAGACATTTTTTTCCCAACAAACCACCAGAAAACTGGAAGGGGTGCTGTGGCTCAATTAGTTGAGTGCTCACCTTAGTTGAAGAGATCATGGATAGCACAAAGGCCCAGAGTTCAAGCACCACAACAGAAAAAAAGAAAGGAAGACATCTTTGCCTGCAAAGGATGGTGGAGGTGTGGGGGAGAGTGGGGTGTGTGCTGTGGCGAGAGACCAAGTTCTAGCCTTACTGTACAGACATTTCTAAGAACTCCCCAAGTTTGCTCCAGTTTGAAGCCACAGCTTCAAGAGGACATGGCCTATGGCAGGCAGGGAGTGGGCAAATGGGTGCAGGGGTGAGATTGTTGTGTTTTTATTCTCTCCATTGAAGGATGGATTTGAGTGCTGGGTGTCAAAGTCTCAAATGAAGGTTTGCAAGAAGTTTGTGGCCTGAGGAGATGGGTTTCCTCTGGGTATATGAAGGTGGCTGAAGCCGGAAGCCACTGGTGCCTCACAACTGTCATCCTAGATACTCAGAAGGGTGAGATGTGAAGAACGTGATTCCAAGCCAACTTGGGTAGAAAAGTCTGTGAGACTTGATGTCCAATGGATCAACTAGAGAACAGGACGTGGTGCTGTGGCTCAAGTGAGAGAATGCTCACCTTCATATGAAGAGCTGAGGGAAAACACCGTGGCCCAGAGTTCAAACCCCATGACCAACCACAAAAAAAGAGGTGACTAAGTTTTCTGCATACCAGTACGTACGGTAGGATATGCCATGCTGGTCTATGAGACATTCCAGATATGTGAGAGGCGCAACCTAATAGAGGGAGTTTATTGTTCTGTTCTCAGGGACTGCTGAAGCCTTGGGCTTTTCAAGTGTGTGTGTGTGTGTGTGTGTGTGTGTTTGTGTGTGTGTGTGTGTGTCTGTGTGTCTGTGTGTCTGTGTCTTGTCTGTGTCTGTGTGTGTCTGTGTCTGTGTCTGTGTCTGTTTGGAGGTAGAAGAACTGGGCCTTGAACTCAGGGCCTAGGTGCTGTTCCTGAGCTTTTGTGCTCAAAGCTAGTGCTCTGACACTTGAGCCACAGCTCCACCTCTGGCTATTTGGTGGTTCACTGTAGATGAGAGCCTCAGAGACTTTCCTGTGCAGGCTGGCATTGACAGTGATCCTCAGACTTCAGCCTCCTGAGTATCGAGGATGACAGACAGGAACCACCTGTGCCAGCTTTGTGTGTGTGTGTGTGTGTGTGTGTGTGTGTGTGTGTGTGTGTGTGTGTATAGAAGTTGGTTGTAACAAGGAGCACTGGACCCTTTGGTAACTTCTAACCGCAAACTTTGGGGGGTGCATGGGCTTTGTGACTGAGGTCTGGGGGCCTGGAAGGGTGAGATGCTTGAAGGGGACTCAGCACCGTTAAATTATAATACCAAGGGATCTTTGTGCTCTGGAACTGTCTACTCCCTTGGGCCTGGTTGGTGGCAGAGGGAGCTTAGGAGAACCTGGGGGTGAGGACTGCAGGGGGTGGCTCCCCAGGGGGACAGAGATAGCAGCTGATTCTTGACCAGAGTTGAAGTTCTGGGTTGGGCATGGAACCTTCGGACCTCAGTATCCTCACTGGACAGTTGTGAGAAAACAAGGGGTCAATACAGGGGGATCTCTGGGGCAGGGACAGGCATAGAGGGAGTGGTCATCAGATAAGGTTCTTGGCAATTCTGTGAGCATATGACAGGAAGATACCTGGAAAGGGCTCAAATGGGACCTGTTATTTATCGTGCCACAGGTATGGGATTATGAAACAAAACATGGCTTTCTTTCATCCTTACCCTATCCACGTGAGGAAGGGGATCCTTCACTTTTCAGTGTTGCAGCTGGGGAAAATGAGGCATGGAGAAGCTGGGTGACCTACTCATGACCCCCAGCTGAAAGAAAGCCTGACCTGACTTCACTGCCATGCTCCCTAGGACAATGGGTGCTATTCAGTCCACTTCTTGTAGTGGGAAGTCCACTTCTTCTCAGTCATGGGGCTTGAATTCTGTGCCTGGACGCTGTTCCCGAACTCCTCAGATCAAGGCTAGCACTCTACAACTTGAGCCAACAGCAAAACTTCCGGTTTTCTGGTGATTCTTTGGAGTTAAGAGTCTCACAGACCTTCCTGCCTGGGCTGGCTATGAACCATGATCCTCATATCTCAGCCTCCTTTGTAGTTACCATTATAGGGCTTAAGTGTAATTCTGACTCTCTCTCTCTCTCTCATAGGAGCTCTTTCTCTCTTTCATACACAGGAACTTGTTGAATGGGTGCTGGAGGAGGTGTCCCAGCATCACCATGTGTGACTGGACCCAAGATGGCCCTCTCATTCTGGAGGTAGGCTGTGGGTCAGGAGCTTTCTTGCTCAGGCTGTTGAACTCACTCCCTCAGGTAAGCCCCTCTGTGCCTGGGCTAGATCGTGATAGTTATTCATTGTCAGTTCATCTAGTGAGTCCTTCTTCACTACCCTCTTCTAAGACAGTTAAAGGAAAGTGGATGAGGAGGCATCATGTTATCCAACTGCACAGCCGAATCAGGGGCCTCTGATCCTCACTGTCACCTATCTGTCCAGACTCTGATGATAAGAAAACGAATTCACTCTATGTCTACTTTGCTTTGTTGGGGTGTGTCGTTTCAGTGAGGGGATGTGGTGTGCAGAGGAAAGACCTCAGACCTGATACCTCCTGGGAGATATTTGTTCTGGTGACAGAGCCAAGTCATTGCTGTGGATAAGGAGGAAGCCGCCATCAGACTGACCCGGAACGATGCTCAAAGGTAGGTAGGCTGTTGAAGTATCAAACACACTATTGTCTTCTTCCAACTCAACAACAGGGATGCAGGGCGGGTGGCCCAGCACTGGCCCTAGGGAATTATAAATGGATGGTGGCGGTCAGGTGCTGGTGGCTCTAGCCTGTCATCCTCGCTATTCGGGAGGCTGAGGTCTTGACTCAGAGACAGCCCAGGCAGGGAGATTCTTATCTCCCATAAACCACCTCCCACCCCCACAAAAAAAGATATATATGGTGCTGTGGCTCAATTTGTAGAGCTTCAACCTTGAGTAAAAGAAGCTCAGTGATGACACTGAGGCCCTGAATCCAAGCCCTGGGACTCACAAAAAAATAAAATAAATGAATAGTGGGCACCTGTTATCTTATTACCAAAAACGATGGATTAATTCTTCTCTCTGGTACTTGTAGCCAAATGTAAGGGGCTTCCCTTGATGTTCCTCTAAACCTCTCCTCTCTATTATCTCTCCCAGCTTCAGTTGCAGGATAGAATTCAGATCATCCCACTTGATGTGACCTTATGAACCCTCCCCTACCCACCTTCCTTAGTGTGGAGATCGTGGATGTACTTACCATTGGGAGAATGAAGCACCGGAGAGATGGGGGTAGGTATCCCTGAAACTCATACTCTCATAAACACACTCACCTAGGCCAACTCAGACTAGCCTTTTCCAAAGACATTTTATCTCTTTGGATTAACTGACCTAGGAGAGGAACTTGATCTCCTGTAAATAACAATTTTAATTAGGGCTTGCTAGTTGACACGAAATAAACAGAAGCTCAAAAGAAAGGCCCTGGTGCTTGTCATATCTTGCTCAGGCTCACGCCAGAAATACTGGCTCCTCAGTAGGCAGATATGAGGTGCAAAGATTGAAGCTAGCCATAAGCTGGAAAGCAAGTGAGACTCTACTCTCCATAGAACCACCAAAATGTTAGAAGTGGAGCTGTGGCTCAAGTGCTGGAGCATCAGCCTTGAACAGAAAAACTCAGAGAGACAGCTCCCAGATCCTCAGTTCAAGCCCACACAAAGAAATGGCCTCATTTCTTCCCCACAGACTGCGTGGGCCTCGAGTGCCCTCTCATGGAGTGTGATACAGCACCGGTCCCTGGGTAGTGCATCAGAGCCTTCAGAAATTGGGTGGTGAAAGCCAGGCTTTCCCCTTTGCGCGCTCTCAATCTACACCAGCCAGAAGGAAGAGCATGACAAGGCCTGCATTGTGTAGAGCTGAGAAGATCCCCCCACCCCTCTCCCCGCCAGGGCAACTAGAGTGGGCTTCTTAAAGGCAGCACTTGAAAGAGGTCTTTCTTAACAAGGAGGATCTGACAGGAAGCATAGAGAGTAAAGATGCTGTAGATAAAGGACAGCATATTGGAGCATGTTCATTTCCAGCCAGGGCTGGTGGTGAGAAACTCAGTACAGATGTACAAGATTGTTCTGAGACAGGCCCAAGAGGTCACATAATAACACTATCCAGGATTAGGATTGTGTCTTAGCAGTAGTGGGCTTGTCTAGAGCACAGGAAACCGTGGGTTCGATTCCTAGGTCCCGCATACAAGAAAAAAACAGAAGTAGCACCAGGAGAGTGCTTGCCTCAAGAAAAGGAAGCTCAGGAACAGTGCCTGGGCCCCCAGGCCAAGCCCAAGGACTGTCAACATAAAACAGCACTCCAAGGGACATGGGTGATAGGTGGATTGTTATACCCTGTAGCTCTTAGTAGATCCATCCATGAGTCATGTCTCCTTCTTTGACAGAGGGGAGATGGACACTCCTTCTGCACTGGGCACCCCTGGAACTGGTTATCAGCAACCCTCCAAACATCTTCCACTGAAACTTGGAGCAGCTGGCCCCAGAAATCCTCAGGTACTGGTTGGGTGGGGCGAGGGGATACAGGCCCCAGAAATCCTAGTGGGTCTGATCTGCCACGGAAGACCAGGCCATCGAGAGGAGGTGGATGGGAACTTAGAGATGGGTAGTGATGTGAAGGGGGCCCTTTAATGCCCATGTCCCTACCCAGATTCCGAGCCTCCCTGTCCCTGAATTAGATAGCAGAGTGTCTAAGTTGTAGTTTGTAGAGGAGGACTAGGTGGAAATTCTAAAAAAATGAGACACCATAAGCCCTGCGCTGGTGGCTCACTCCTGTCATCCAGGCTGCTTGAGAGGCTGAGATCCAGAGGATTTTGTTTCCCAGCCCAGGCAGGAAGCTCCCATGAGAGTCTCATCTCCAATCTCCAACCAGAAGTGGCACCATGGCTCAAGTGGTAGACCACTGGCCTTGAGCAAAAAACTATCATCAGGGACAGTACCCAAGCCCTGAGTTCAAGCCCCTCTACCAGTAAAACAAGAAAGACAACCCTTGCTTGCAAGAGATGGTGAAGGAGTGGGGTTGCTGTGGTTGGGAGACCAGGTGCTGGCTTCAGTGTACAGACATTTCTAAGAACTCCTCACGTTTTCCTGAGTGTGAAGTCATAGCATGGTGGGCGTTACCTTACCAAGAACTCTAGAGGTTGTGGCCTGTCTTAGGCAGGGAGTGGGCGAATGGGAGCAGGGGTGGGAGGGTAGTGTCAATTATATTCTCTCCTCCCAAGGAAGAATGGGTTTGGATGCTGATGTCAAAGTCTGAAGTGAAGGACTGCATGTGCCTTGTGGCCTGACAAGTTTGGTTTCCCCTGGGTGCAAGAAGGTGGCTGAAGCTGGGAGCTGCCATTGATTTACAACTGTCATCCTAGCTACTCAGGAGGTTAAGATCTGAGGATTATGGTTCAAAGCCTTCTTGGGCAGGAAATTCAGTGAGACTTTCAGAAAAACTGGAAGTGGTGCTGTGGCTCCAGTGGTAGAGTGCACACCTTCAGCTGAAGATCTGAGGTCTGCGGGAAGGCCAAAGTTCAAACCCCATGACCTACAACCAAAGATAAGGTGGGTGAGTTTTCTTCATAGAGGTGTATACAAAAGGAAATGCCATGCTGTGTTATGAGCCATTCCAGATGTATGAGAGGCTCTTGATTTGTCTACATTTTGTCTGGGGACAGTAGTGCCATCTCAGAGTTTGGGATGTTCAGATGCTCAGGGACTGCTGAGGCCTTGGGCTACCCACGTGTGTGTGTGTGTGTGTGTGTGTGTGTGTGTGTGTGTGTGTGTGTGTGTGTTTGTGTGTGTGTATCGTTCCCTCATCTTTCTCTGTCCACTTCCTGGGTGCTTGTCTGGCTCTTTCTGACCTTGGATGGTGACACTGCTCCATGGCAACTTTGCCTTTAGCCCCTATCAGGGTCTACAATAAGTCCTAAATTGTCAGAGACCTGCACATTCCAGCTTTTCTTTGGGGCCCAAGTCCGGCTGCCCATATCTTTGTCTGCCTCCAGGGGATCCTGGGTCTGCAGGGCCAGCTGGCTTAGTTTCTCGCCTTCCTCTTGAGGTGGGGAGCAGGGTCAGTCATGTGATATCCTGTCTTTTTCCTCAGCTGGCCGTCTGGTGGCATGTCATACTTCTAGCAGTCTGGCAGTGGAATGGGGGAAGGGTGCTTGCCAGTGGCTCTGGCCAACTTAAGCTTGATAGCTGACTAAAGGCTGCCCAGGCAAGGTGGATTTGGGGCTACATGGGAGGTGAGGCCAAGATGGGTTGGAAGTATTGGTTGGTGTCTAGGAAATGTCAATGTACATTTCTGAAGGCAAGTATTTCTTCCAACCACAGCTGGGCCTCTTAGGTACTTCTAGATAATTCTGGATGCCCAGAATACAGAGGCACAGACTTTAGATTCCAGGGCCAGGAAACTGGGGGATGAGAGACTGGTATGGCCAGTACCTCAATGCTCTGGGGCATTAGCTTTGACCTGGCTATGCCCCCCTTGTGTAAGGTCACTTCTTAACCCAATGCTGGCCACATACAGGCCACTTGTGCTGTGGAAGTGGCAGGGACAGAAGTGAGATCTAGGAGGACCAAAATCTGGATTTATGGCCTGATTGGGGTGGAGGGGTGTCTTACAAAAATCTTAGAGCTGGAACTCAGAGCTTGGCACTGTCCCTGAGCTTCCTTTGCTCAAAGCTAACACTCTAACACTTGAACCACAACTCACCTTTCATCTTTTTTAGTAGTTTAGTAGACAGAAGTTTCTCACATATTTTCCTGCCTGGGCTGGGTTTTAGTTGCCACCCTAAGAGCTCAGCATCTTGAGTAGTTGGATTGTTGGTATAAGCCACAGACATCTAGCTGCAAGGATGTCTTTTCATACTCTCTTTTGTTCTAATAGCTGCCTACTTGCCCTGGCCTAGATCTCTGACCTCCATGTCAGCTCCGACCAGCCCCTGATTATGTGGAGAATATAAACCTCAAACCTGATCCCATTTCTTTGTTCTCAGGGGAGGAGTTTATGTTTTGTCTGAAGCCTGGGGTAGGAGGGGTAACTGTAGATGGGTGATCATCTGGGAGAGAGGTAGTCTGTTTTAGCCAAGAAGGAGTTTGGCCAGATGATAATAGCTCATGCTCTCATATTCCTAGCTCCTCAGGAGTTTGAGATCTGAGGATTGCTATTCAGAGGCAGCCCAGCTAGAACAGTCTGTGAGACTCTTTTCTGCAAATAACCACCCGAAGCCTGGAAGAGAAACTGTGGCTCAAGTGGTAGAGTGCTAACCCTGAATGAAAAAAGTGAGGGAGAAAGCCCAGGCCCTGAGTTCAAGCCCTAGTACCAAGATGTGTACGAGAACGTGTGCATTCACACGCACACGCACACACACACACACACACACACACACACACACACACACACACACACACAGGAAGGTGGTAATGATGAGCTGAGCTAGAACTGGGGGCAGTCTTGAGTTATATTCATAGCAAACTCTCAAGCCAGATCAAGTGGTTTCTCCCTAAGTCCTTCTTGGGCTGAGGGGTTGGGCCATGGCAGTAAGTTCCATGGAACCTGCCCCTCCATCCATGCACAGGGCCACAGGACCAAGGGAAGGACACTAGGGATGCTCCTTTGTAGTCAGCCTACAATTGCCGACCTTCATCTGCCGCCTTCCACCCCTTTGCACTGGTGAGGAAAGCAGTGGTCTGAGCACTGGGACTCCTGGGATAGTGACTGCTACAAGCAGCAGCCAGCCAGCTGTGGATTCCGGAGCCTACAAGCCATTCATGAGCTCAACTCCACACCTGCCCAAGTTGTGCCTGACAAACTCACACTCTTGTGATGCCCGCATGAACAGGCGTTACCTGGTGTGACATCTTGCAGCTCCTGCCCCTCCTGGCCTAGAACCGTGGTCTCCGACATCGAATTACTGCTCAGATCGATATTGCACCCATGACAGATGCCTTTCTGATGAGCTCCATACCCCAAGGCTCGACCCTTCTCTGGTACTGTGGCCGATCTGTAGGCAATGGCTTCCAAACAGGCTGCTCTCAAGACTTGTAGGAGATCTAGATATTGGGAGACCCTCAGGGCCCCACTGGAAAATACTCTTCCTAGAGCCACAGAGTAAGACCAAGCAGGCTAGGTGTTGGTCATGGGACTTGAGCTCTGGGCCTGGGCACTGTGCCCCAGCTCTTCAGCTTACCACTTGAGCTACGGAGCCACTTCTGGAGGTTCCTTGGAGATCAGAGTCTCCCAGACTTTCCTGCTCAGACTGGCTTTGAACCACAATCCTCACATCTCAACCTTCTGAGGAGCTAGGAGTACAGGTGTGAGCTACTGGGTCCTGGCTGATCTGGCCTTTCACCACAGTGGACTAGGAGCTCTTGAAAGCTTTTCTTTACTTTTTAGGTGCCAGTACTGGTGATTGAACTCAGGGGTCTGGGCTCTGGTCTCTTAACTTTTTCCCTCAAGGTTAGCTCTCTACCAATTGAGCCACAACTCCATTCCTGGCTTTTGGTAGTTCATCGGCAAGAAGAGTCTCACTAATTTTCCTCCCCTGAGCTGGCCTGACCCACAATCTCTATCTCAGTCTCCTGAGTAGCTATGATTTACAGGGGTTGAGCCACTGGTGGCATTGGGCTAGAAGCTTTTCTTAAGCAAGAGTTCTTCCCTGCGTTTGTACTGACTCCTCCAGGCAAAGGAATTCTGAGGGTCAAGAACTGTGAAAAATAGGCTTCCAGCCACCAGAAATGGCAGGGGTCCGTGGTGAAAAGCCAAGCTATTCTTCTCCCTGGGCCCCATTCTGGAACCCCACCCTCTGCCCTGTGACTCAAGTACAAACCTTGGCCCAGCCATGAAATGTCCTGACAGACTCTTCTGAAGCCACAGAAACTTCATTCCACCCACACTACCTGCTCTACAGCACACCTCAAGACCTTTGCCCATGCTGTACCTTCTGCCTTAGGCTCTCTGTCCTGTATCCACATCTTAGAACTCCTGTGGAATTTTGGCATTGGTTATATCACCTCCTGGAGCAAGTCTTATCTTCCCTTATCCCTCTTTTTTTTTAATATTGAGTTGCTAGAGATGGCACTTGTGCAGGGTGACTGGCAAATGCTCTATCTTGATGTGTGTGTGTGTGTGTGTGTGTGTGCACACGCATGTGTGTGCCAGTCCTGGGGTTTGAATTCATGGCCTGGATTCTATCCGATCCCTGAGCTTTTGTGCCCAAGGCTATCACTGTACTACTTGAACCACATCTCTACTTCTGGCTTTATGGGTGTTTAATTAGAGAAAAGTGTCTCATATAGACTTCCGTGCTTCCAAATGGGATCCTCAGATCTCAGCCTCCTGAGTTGCTTACAGAGGTGAGCCACCAACAGCTTCCCACTACTCTACCTCTTACCTATAACAATGGCCCTCCTCTGAGTCCCACAAGAATATGTCATACCAGGCTCATTTTTTTTTCTTTTTGCCAGTCTTGGGTCTTGAACTCAGGGTCTGGGTATGTTCCTGAGCTTCTTTTGCTCAAGTCTAGCACTCTATCACTTAAGCCACAGTGCAACTTTTGGCTTTTTCTGTTTCTTTGGTACAGAGGAATCGAACCCAGGACTTAGTGTGTGCTAGGTAAGCACTATACCACTAAGCCACATTTACAGCCCAAGGCTCACTTCTCATGGGAGTTATGAGGGTGGGATTTATTGGCATACCCCTTTTGGCATAGAAATTGCTGACTATTTAATATCTTTGCCAAGATTTGGGACCAGCCTGAGTCTCCGCAATGACGAATGATAAACGAGTGATAGCCACCAGGCCCCAGAGATCTAGGCTCATATCCTACAGAGGGATAGAGACTATGGAGCCAGAAACTTCGACAACTCCTACAGTCTAGGAACTGTGGTCTCTCTGGAGGCAAGGGCTGGCTGCTAGGTGTCCCGATGGGAGACATCAGCCAGAATATAAGGCTTCAGTTATTGAATGGCAGAGAAGGAGGCTTTGGTCAAGCTGCAGGCTCAGACTGAGTACTCTTCAGGGCTTGTCCCAGCTTGACCAGGTTGGGGGGCTGGCCATGGGCAACCTGATGAATGCCCATCATCCATACATCATCCATCCATATACAGAGACATGGAGTTATTGCCTCCTTTGGGGGGGGGGCAGTTCCAGGTTTGTACTATGAGCCTAGGCCCTGTCCCTGAGCTCCTTTTGTTCAAGGGTAGTGCTCTGCCCTTGAGCCACAGTTTCATTCATTATTTTATTGTGATATCTTAGATATAAGAGTCTCATAGACTTTCCTGCCCCCCGCTGAATTCAAATTGGCATTCTCTACATCTCAGCCTCCTGAGGAGCTAGTATTACATGCAGGAGCCCATGGCTCCTGGGTTTCTTTTCTTCTTTTTGTTCTTTTTTTATAATTGTAACAATCTGAAATCTTCATGGTGTCATTCCAATAGTTTGCATTCAAAGTAAACTACCCAGGCCTGGAGTTCAAATGATAGGACTGCCACTCACAAATGGAAGGAGATCTTTCCTATTCATGGGAATGCTAATGGAATATTATCAAAGTAATAAACTTGCAGTTAATCCATGATTCTATTTTAGAATGCCACACAAAAATTATTGGATAGATATCTTCCATTCCAGCACCATAGTATAATTTCCCTAATGGAAGGTTATTGACTAATTTTTAATTAATGCTTTTATAAGTATTCAACCGTGATACTTCATTAAATGGAGGCACTATTTAGTAATGAATAATTAGTAATTATATATATATATATAATTTAATATCCTCACCTTCCGTCTCTCTGTATGCATATATATATATATGTATATATATATATCTACATATCTATTTATCTATCTATAAGGCACTCCTATGGCTTGATCACAGGTCCTCAGAACTCCTGGCAGCTCAGTTTGCCGGAGGTTGGTGTGCTAAGACTGTGACCCCGTTTATGGATTGGCCATTGAAAGCCTTGGGTTGAAATCCCAGCATGGCCAAAAATTTATTCGTGGATTAAGAAGCCAATTTTGACATATTTATTTTTTCCTTCTCTGAGAAAGTCCTGTGTCTCAGTATGATGCATAATCCATATGCGGATATATCCTATGTGATATGATGTAATAAAAAATGTTATATGTATAATAATACTAAATAAATAAGGGTAATAAGCATCATATACAGTAAACCCATGTATGTAAATAGATCTCATATATTAATATTCCTTTTTCCAGTGCTGGGGCCTCTATTCAGGCCCTGAGAACTGTTCTGAATTTCTTGTCTTCAAGCACGGTGAGCCTTTGCCCTTCACCTACAGTGCCACAGAGTTATCCATATCCTGAGTTCAAATACAAGGCCTGCCAGGAAAATGGTGCAAATTCCAAACCAGGGCTTTATTGTTATTATTATTATTATTATTATTATTAGCCGAGCACAGGGCTTGCACTCAGGTCTTGGCATTTCTGCAACAGCAGAACCTTGTATCTGAGGACCCGAGTTCAAATCTTGGGGTTGGCAAAAAAAATAAAAATAAAAAGGAGAAGCATAAAACTGAGAAGATCAAGAAGGTGGTTTTACTTTTTTTTCCCTTTGTACTGTGACCATCCTGGGTCTAAATGACAAGTCCCAGAAAGTGTACATGACCTTGCATTGCTGATGTTTGGCAGGCTATTAAGGAAGCCATACCGAAACTGGCAACTTAGTTCTGGAGGTCTAATCCCGGGATTGCCACTAATGAATGGTGGAGATTCTAAGAAATCCATTCCCATATACATCCATACAAATGGAATGTTATAAAAGGAACAATTAAGTTGGTAGTTAGTGTATGATTATAAAATTATACACAACAATTATACTACATTGACTAATTTTCAATTAATCCTTTATTATGTATTCAACCATGATAGTTAAAAAAGCAAGGAATAATTTAATTGCCAATAATCGGTAGTAATATTGTATATGCAATTTCATAGTATACAGACATATGTCTCTTGTTTTATGCATCTACATCTACATCTATCTATCTATCTATCTATCTATCTATCTATCTATCTATCTATCTACCAATCTACACATTTATCTGTTTATACACTTGTCACTACTGGGGCTCAGTGGGAGAGTGCTCGCCTACTACATGCAAATTCCTAGGGTCAATTCCTCACTACTGTGTGTATAGATAAATCTGGAAGTCGTGCTGTTGCTCAAGCAGCTGAGCACTAGCTGAGCATGAAAGCTTAGAGACTGTGTGTCAAGACTCTAACTCAAGACCCAGAAATGGCACCAAAAAAGATAGAATGTTCTGACCCAGCTGCACAGAAGCAGATGCTGCTGGCTCACTCACCCCTGTCATCCAAGATTCTTGGGGGCTGAGATCTGACAATGGTGAGTTTAAAACCCAGCCCTGGCAGGAAGTCTACAAAACTCTGAGCTGTGGCTCAAAGTGGTAGAGCTCTAGCCTTGAGCAAAAGATCTTAGGACTGTAACCAGGTTTTCAATGCAATCCCTGTGGCTTACTCCACCTCCCCCCCCAAAAACCCCTCTAAATCATTAGATGTGAGCTTTGTGTGGTTTGTGACGTGTTTCTGAAAGAATGGTGATATTGTTGAAAGCATCCTAATTCTAATGACATTGTGTGGGATACAGCTATGTGATGAGTCCTTCATGAGGTTTCGTGTGCTGAGTCCTACTTTCATATGGTCCTTGTAAGAGCTCCACAGGTCAGATAATTTTGCTATAGAGAAACTTGAGGCTCAGATATGTCCCCACGTCAGGGCCAAAATTATGTTTGTCTCCTGCAGACAATTGTTTGGGTTTATTTTTCTCGGTCATGAATCTTGAACTCAGGACCTAGCCCCTGACGGTTCCATATTGGGCTCATAGCTAGCCCTCTACCACGTGGAGCCAAGGATCCCCTTGCAACAGAGTGTTACAGTCTAGGTATCTGTAGCTGAGGTCTGTCATCCTGCCTACCCAGGAAGCTGAGATATGATGATTTCGGTTCCAAACTATCCCAGACATAAAAGGTCCCATGAGACTGTAATCTCCTTTTCAGCACTTAGAAACTTGAACTGGAAGCTGGGTGCTGGTGACTTGCACCTGTCATCCTAGCTACTCAGGAGCCTGAGAGTTGAGGATCACAGTCCAAAGCCAGGCTGGGCAGGAAATTGCTTGAGAGGCCTCTCTCCAGTGAACTACCAAAAACCTCCAGGGCTGCTGTAGCTCAAGTGGTAGGGTGATTGGCTTTAGCTGAAGAACTCAAGGACAGCACTCAGGCCTAGACATAAATTCCTCCAACTTCCAAAAAAAAGAAAGAAAGAAACCTGAAGTGGAGGACTGGGAATGTGTCTTAGGTGTATAGTGCTGTATGAATCCCTGGGTTTGCCTCTATGAATTTCTGGGTTTGATTCCTTAGTACCACATACTAGAAAAAGCCTGAAGTGACTGTGTGGCTTAAGTGATAGAATGCTATCCTTGTACTGGAGAAACTCAGGTCCAGTGTTCAGGTCCTGAGTTCAAGCTACAGGACAAGTGTATGCACACACATACATGTGCACACAGACACACACACACACACACACACACACACACACACAGATACACACACACATACATACACATACACAAACACAGATACCAGAATTTAAGGTGTGACACCAAATGGTAAAACACTGAGCTTCTATTCTGAGCTCCTGGTCAGCACCCAGGTCCTGTGTTCAACCCCAAAACCTAGTCATCGGGGGCCAAACTAGGAGAGGTCAAAGGTTTCAAAACTTGATGAGCATCACCAGCCCTAAATGACAGGGAGCATTGTGATATTACACATGTGCTTAGATTTAGCAAGCTTCCAGAAACCAAGGAAGCCACCGTTGCCAATAATGAATCATTTCGTTAAGTTCAGCTCCCTTGTTTCCTGCCAAAAAGAACCTTGAAATAATTGTAACAGGTTATTTCAACACTGGAACATAGTCTAACAAAGACACGATAAATGCAGGGAACTTGGCCTGCCAAGGGAGGTGGCACAAATGAAGGTTTCCTGTCAAAACAGCACTGGGGAGAGAGATAGCTTGGGGTATAAAGAGGCCTTTTTCTCCTAGCCTTTATAGCCAGCCCACACTCCTCCTCAGTAATTGGCCTGGATGGAGTTGTTTATTACACAGCTGTACTGGAGTGAGGCCTTTTGTCTGCCTGTTCCAACAATGAGGCAGACTTCCTCCAGCACCCTGGGGTGTGCAGAAAACCTCAGGCTACACTGGGAACAGTTAAGAGAGCCCCGGAACATGCACTGTCTTGAAAGCACGGTCTGTGCTATGAAATCATTCTATTCAAAGCAAATATTCTAGCTGGATGCCTTTCATCATAGGGACTCTGGACCTTTACCGATAGAAATACATGCATACATACATGGGGAAACATGGAGTTACTTGTTTTTTATTTTGCTTTTTTTTGGCAGGTGCAGGGGTTGTATTATGAGCCTAGGCACTGTCCCTGAGCTCTTTTTGTTCAAGGGTAGTGCTCTTTCCTTGAGCCACAGCCCCACTGATGATGAGTTTTTATTCCTTTGGTCTCTCAGAAATAAGAGTGCTGTGGACTTTCCTGTCCTGGCTGAATTCAAACTGGCATTCTCTACCTCCCAGACTCCTGATGAGCTAGTATTACAGGCAGGAACAAATGACACCTGGCTTTCTTTTCTTCTTGTTCTTTTTCCCATTGTGAGAAACTGAAATCTTCACAGTTTCATTCTAATGGTTTGCATTTTGAAGTAAACTGCCCAGGCCTGGAGTTCCAATGCCAGGACTGCCACCTACAAATGGAGGGAGATCTTGAGAAAGTCTTTCCTATTCATGTGAATGTTTAATGGAATGTTATAAAAGTAACAATTGAATTGGCAGTTAGTTCATGATTGTTTTATAGAAGGCCACACAAAAAGTATTGGATTATGTCTTCCATTTTATCTATTTTGTATAATTCTCCCAAGTAAAGAATACTGACTTCTTTTACATTAATGCTTTAATAAATATTCAACAATGATACTTCATTAAATGGAGGCATAATTTAATAATAATTCATAATATATATAATTTAATATCCTCACACTGTCTCTCTCTCATATATATTGTAAACTACACATCTATTTATCTATCTATATCTATATCTATATCCATATCTATATCTACACCTATATCTTTATCTATCAGCCACAACTATGGCTTGTTCCCAGGTCCTCAGAACTGGTTGGCAGATCAGTTTGCCAAAGGCTTTTGTACTACAACTGATCCTTTCATGAATTGGGCATTGTGGGCTGTGAGTTCAAAGCCCAGCATGGCCCAAATTTTGTATGTGGAGTCAGAAGCCAATTTTTATACATTTTTTTCCTTCTCTATGAAAGTCCTGGGTCTCAGTATGATGTATAATCCATATTCAAATAAATCAATGTTATAAGGTGAAATAAATGTTATATATGTAATAATACTAAATAAAATAAAAAATATGGATAATAAATGTCATATGGAGTAAACCCATGTATGTAAATAGATCTCATATATGAATATTATTTTTTTCAGTGCTGGGGCTTGAATTCGGGCCCTGGAAACTGGGCTTAAATTCTTGTCTTCAATGACGGTGAGCTTCCTCTCCCCCACAGTGCCACAGTTACCCAGACCCTGAGTTCAAATCCCAGGCCAGCCAGAAAAATGGTGCAAATTCCAAGCCAGGGCCTTATTTTTTTTGGCTAGGCCTGGGGCTTGAACTCAGCTCCTGGTAACTCTTCCTCACCTTCGATCATCTTAGGCTGGGGTGCAGGCTCTGGACCCACAGTCCATCCTGAGATCCTAGGATCCAAATTCAAATCTTGGGACTGGCAAAAAAAAAAAAGTGCTGGGAAGGTAGCTCAGTAATAGAGTCCTTGCCTTGCATGCATAAGGCCATGGATTCGATTCCTCAGTACCACATAAGCAGAAACAAGCCAGAAGTAGTGCTATGGCTCAAGTGGTAGAGTGATAGCCTTGAACTGAAGAGTTGAGGGACAGCACCGAGACTCAGAGTTCTGACCCCAAAACCAAGAAAAAAAAAGAAGAAAAGAGAGGGGGAAAAAGGAGAAGGTTAAAACTCGGAAGTATCAGAGGCGGTTTTACATTTTTTTTCCTTTGCATGGCAAGCAGGGCTCGGAAAGTGTACATGACCTTGCACTGCTGAATTTTGGTGGGCTATCTGGGAAGCCATAGCCCAAAGCAGAAACCTAGGCCTGGGGCGTGAATCCCAGGACTCCCACCTATGAATGGTAGTATATCCTAAGAAATGCATTCCGATATACATCCTTATGGATGGAATGTTGTAAAGTAACAATTACATTAGTGTATGATTATATTATAAAATTATACACAATAATTATACTATTTTGAATAATTTTCAATTGATACTTTGTTATGTATTCAACCATAATACTTCAATACAGGAAGGAATAATTTATTGATAATTGTTAGTAATATAATATATATAATTAAATAATAGGCAGACATCTCTGTCTTGTTTCATATATATATACATATATATACATACATAAATATATATATCTGTTACAATCTACATATCTATTTCTACACTTGTCATTCCTGGAGCTCAGTGGTAGAATGCTCCCCTAGATGTATGAAGACTTGGGTTCAATTCCACACTATTACATGCACAGAAAACCCGGAAGTAGTGCTGTCAAGCAGTTGAGCACTGGCTTTGAGCATGAAAGCTTAGGGACTGTGTCTAGGTCCTTACTCAAGCCCCAATACTGGAACCAAAAACAAGGTAGAATGTAGAATGTTCTGACTGCAATTATAGAAAGCCAGGATTTCAAATACCTCATCACAGAGCAAGCTGGGAGTCTGAAACTGATGGCTGTCATGTAACCTGACTTAGCCAGAGGTCAATAGATGCAGCACAGCATCATGGAACCAGACACTGCTGGCTCACCCCTAGCTGCTCAGGGGGTGAGATCAGACACTGGGGGTTGAAAACTCAGCCGTGGCAGGAAGTCTGGTAGACTCTGAGCTGTGCCTGAAAGTGGTAGAGATCTAGCCTTAAGGAAAAGATCTTAGGACAGTACCTCTAACCTATGAGTGAAATCCCTGAGGCTGATGACTCTCCCCCACAAAACATCCCTCTAAACCATTAGATGTGAACTTGTGCGGTTTGTGATGTGTATCTGAAAGAACGGTGATAGTGATGAAAGCACTCTAATTCTAATGACAGTTTGTGGGATATAGCTATGTGATGAGTCCTTCCTGGGGTGCTGGGTGTTGAGTATTTCTTGGTTGTCCATGGGGTACTGAGTGCTGAGTCCTTCACAGGGTGGTATGTGCTAAGTCTTTCACGAGTTGTATTCTTTCATCTGGTCCTTATAAGAGCTACACAAGTAAGATGAATGTGCAGATGAGAAAGTTGAGGCTCAGATATGTCCCCAAGGCAGGGCCAAATTTATGTATGTACTAAACTCTAGTGATTTGTCTACTGCAGACAATTGTTTTGATTTAGGTTACTCCATCATGAACCTTGAACTCAGAGCATAGATGCTGACTTTCTTTTTGGGCTCATGGCTCATGTTCTACCATGCTGAGCCAAGGACCCACTTGCAGCAAAGTGTCATGGCTTAGATGTCTTTAGCTGAGGTCTATCATTCTGCCTGCTCAGGAAGCTGAGGATCTCATTTCAAAAGTATCCCAGATCACGGTCCGAAGTCAGCCTTGGCAGGAAATTCCTTGAGATAGTTATATCCAATAAAACACCAGAAAGCCTGAAGGGGCATTGTAGCTCAAGTGGTAGTGTGCTAGACTGAGATGAAGAGCTCAGAGACAGCACCCAGGCCCAGACTTCAACTCCTCCAACTTACAAGAAAAGAAAGAAAGAAACCTGAATTGGAGTGCTGGGAATGTTTCTTTGGGGTAGACTGCTTTGTGTGTGTGAAACCCTGGGTTTGAATCCTCAGTACCACATCCCTACAAAAAAATCCTGAAGTGGCTGTGTGGTAAGAGTACTGTCCTTATAGAGGAGAAACTCAGGTACAGTGGTTAGGTCCATAGTTCAATCACCAGGATGGTGTATGCGCGCGCACGCGCGCGCGCACACACACACACACACACACACACACACACACACACACACACACACACGGAGGCACCGTTGCCAATAATGAATCATTTCATTCTGTTCAGCTCCCTAATTGTCTATGAGAAGGACTGTTGAATTAATGGTAGCAGTTTGTTTCAACACTGAAACATAGTCTAACAAGGACAGGATGAGTATAGGGAACTTGGTCTGCCATGGCAGGTGGCACAAATGAAAGCTTCCAGTCAAAACAGAGCACAGGGGAGAGAGATTGCTTGGGGTTCAAAGAGGCCTTTTTCTCCTAACCTTAACAGCCTGGGCACACTCATCCTCACTAATTGGCTTGGATGAATTGTTTGTTACCCAGATGCACAGGAGTGAGGCTTATTGTCTGCCTGATCCAACAATGAGGCAGATTTCCTACAGCAGCCTGGGGTATGGAGACCCCCTCAGGTTAACTGGGAACAGTGTGGGGAGCACCGGAACATGCACTGTCTTGAATGCACACTCTGTGCTCAGAAATCATTCTATTCAAAGCAAATTTCCTAGCTAGGTGCCATTCTTCATAGCAACTCTGGCTCTTCACCAATTCAAATACATGCATATATACACAGACACATGGAGTTACTGGCTCTTTTATTGTGGCAGGACCTGAGGCTGGAACTGTGAGTCTAGACATTTTCCCTGATCTCCTTTTGCTCAAGGAAGCATTTTATTGTGTCTTAAATCATGATTACCCTAGGTTGGGATGCAGCTTTTACACCCACCCAGGGATCCTAGGACCGGAGTTCAATTCCCAGCACTGGCAAAAATACAGCAAACCAACAAAAATGGATGATGAAAAACCAGGTAATTTTACACAACAGGTTTGCTTTTGTTTACTTAGCACTGTGACCCTCCTGGGGCTCAATGACTTGGCTTGAAAATTGTAGGTGACATTGCATGGATGAAGGCTGGGGGGCTGTCAGTGAAGATCAGTCCAACCCAGATACCTAGGCCCTGAGATCGATCCTAGGCCTGCCACCCACACATGGCTGAAGATCTTAGGAAACTTGTTCCTATCTATAGGAACACTAATAGAATGTTTGAAATGTGCTAACTGAATTACTAATTAGATAGTCATTCCAGTATAAGATTGTATGCAATAAATATAGATCATTGATTAATTCTTTATGAAGTATCCTACCATGATTAATTAATGGAGGCATAATTTTAGACCAAATAATTGTTAGTAATAGAATATGTGAAAATAAGATATAGATATCACTCTTTATATATGGTTATACACTAGAATCTAAATAAATCTCTGTCTCTCTCTGTATACCTTTGTAGATGCATATACATATGTTAATACACACACACACATGCACACACACACACAAACACACACACACACACACACACACACACACACACACACACTGCAATCTAAACATCTATCTGTTTATATATTGGCCATTCCTCGGCTTGATCTCAGGTCCTCAAATGTGCCCACCAACTTCACTTGCATCAGACTGGTGTGCTAACATTTACCCTTTCATGAAGTGGGCCTGTCAGACCCTGAGTTCAAGGCACAGAACTGGCAAAAACTTAATCCTGTGGGAAAACCCAATTGTCCCACTGTTTTCCTTATCGGTGAAAGTCCTGGGCCTCAGGAATGATGTAGAATACATAAGCAAATCTATGTCTTATGTAATAGGATGCAACAAATGTTATATGTGTGATCATACTCACTCAAATGCATAAGAAATAAATAAAACATAAAAAATGAATACACTAACCACAGCATACAGTAAACATTTGCATGTAAATATAAATCATGTTTTTAAAATGTATACGAATATTATTTTTGAATTCAGGCCCTAGGAACAGGCCTTTCTTTATTGTCTTCCAGCATGGTGATCTTCCCATCCCCCAATGTGCTGCAGATTTCCCCCGACCCTGAGTTCAAATACCAGGCCTGGCAGAAAAAATGGCAAGAATTACAAGCCACGGATCCTCATAATATTTTAAATATTTTTAATGTATTTATGTATGTATGCATGTATGTATGTTTGTATGGTTTTTTTTTATTTTGTCAAGCACAGGGCTTGAACTCAGGTAGTGGCAATTCTACCTCAGCTTTGATCACTCTAGGCTGTGATGTAGCCACTGGACCCACAGCTGCTAATGGGATCAGGCCTTTCAGGGAAAACAATGCACAGAAAAAATGTGGCCTTTTTACGTTTTCTTCCTTTGCACGGTGACCCTCCTAGGTCTGAATGACACTGTTGCAAAGGGTACTTCACCTTGCATTGCTAAAGGTTGGCGGACTATTAGGGAAGCCATAGGCTCCCGTGGCAACATAGGACCTGACCAAACAATGGCAGGAAATACTAAGAAACTGGTTCCCATCCATAGGAATAACAATGGATTTTTGTCAGTGTCACAGTTGAATGAGTTAATCATGATGCTCCTATAAAATTAGACAGAGTGTTTTCAGGAGTCTGATTGATTTTATTTAATATTTATGAAGCATTAAAAGAATATTATTATTTACAGGAACACAATAATTTCAGGACACTGATTGATTTCATTAATAGTGTAAGGATGAAAACAATAACATTAATTACATGGACGCGTAATAAATACCCAAGAATTGGTAGGAATGTAGTCTTATAACTGAATAACGTATAGACATCTCTGGCACTCTATAAAGATATATATTTATTAGTATACTGTCATCTGCATGTCAATCTGTTCATATTTTGTTAACTCCTGGGCTCGATCTCAGGTCCTGGGAACAGCCTGTCAGCTCAGTTTGCCCCAGGAGGGTGTGTTCACACTCAACCATTCATGAATTTGGCCCTGTAGGCCATGAGATCAGATACCAGCACTCCCAAACAATGAATCGTTGAATAAGAAGCTGATGCTGACACGTTTTCCTTTTCTGTGAATGTCCTGGTGTCAGGTATGAAGTGGAATACATATGCAGGTTTATATCCTATGTAATCAATGTAACCAACGTTCTATGTGTCATAATAATCAATAAATAAATGGTCAATACATAAATAAAACAAAAAAATGCAATAACTACACTGAATGCAATATGGAGTGAAAGTATGTATATAAATATAAATATAAATCATATATTTAAATTGTACATGAATAGGTGGGGATCGATTTCAGGCCTAAGGAACAGAATTGAATTTCTTGACTTCAAGGAAGCCAGATTCCCCTTCCTACACAGTACAACAGTGTTACCCAGACCATGAGTTCAAATCCCAGTCCTGGCAGAAAAATGGCACCTTTATAGTATGTGAGGCCCAATTCTTAGGTATTTCATGATTCCTCCATTTTATGAATGTGATTGTGTAAATGCTTAATAAAGTATTAAATAAAATCGACTAGTGTCCTATAATATAATTATGTACAATTTTATCCTAGAATCATTCAAGAACTGCCCATTCAATCATGACATACATCCCATCCTATTTGTATTCATATGGATATGAATGAGTGTCTTAGGATCTCCTGCCATTTGGAGGTGGCAGCCCCAGGATTCGAACTTTGGGTTCTAGCTCCCCCCACTTAAACCCGAGAATAGGGAACTCACTGTTCTGTCCAAGAACATCAGCAAGACCAATGATTAGGCAGGCACCAGTGGCTCTCAACATTCCTCCTTGACGTTTACAAGGCTGTGATGGGAGGATCATGGTCAAGGTCACCCTCAGGAGGAAAGTCCTTGAGACCCTGTCCAACTTCAGTGCCAACAAAGCCAGAAGCCCTGTGCCTCCAGTGGTAGAGGGCCAGCCTTCAGCAAAAGCAGCTCAGAGACTGTGCCCAGATCCTGAGTTCAAGGTTCGGAACTGGTAACAAACAGACATAAACAACAATCTGTGCAGCCATCCAGCTAAAGCGGTCTCCCTCTTGTCCCCAACTGAATGGGACAGAGTTCCCTGGGAAAAGGGCTGGGAGAGCCCCTGTCAACTTGATTCTGCCCATGCTGATTGCATCACAGGATTCTAGCCACACCCCCATTATTTCATGTTTCTTTCTGACCAATGGGATACAAGAATGGTTGCAACGCCCACATTCCATGATGCCTGGTAGCACCTGGATTCCCTCTTTTAGTACACCACTACCAGCAGTTAAGGAAGGTAGAGGTGGCTGAGTGGTGAGCAAGAGACTCAAGGTAACTTTGGAGAATAGTAAGAAATTGACATGCCCCACCCCCCTACCCCCCTTCCTGTGGTGCTGGATTTCAAATCTCAGCGGGCCTAAGGCCCTGACCTGGTCCCTGCCCCTGGTCCTCTGCTCTGGGTCCATGTGTCTGCCATGTCACCGCCATCCCTGCTTGCTCTACCTGGATCAGCTGCCAACAGTGTCTCCCAGCAGCACAGGTGAGTGGCCGCCCCAATACCATTCCCAACTCGGGTCAGAAACCCCTCTGAGACCCCCTGCTTGTTTCCTCTCCCTGGCTCTGAGGAGCCACCTTTCTGTCTTGTGCATTTCTCAGAAACAATATATGCTCAGGCTGGGCTGAGCTCAGGCGGTCCTCCTATCTGTGACATGTATGCTCCACCAGTCCTGGTCCTCTGTAGTTGGGATGGTAGACATGTAGAGCCATGCTCACTCATCAGTTTAGATGGATATCACAAACTCTTAGTCCATGGCAGCCGATTCTTGACCACAGATAAAGCTCTGGGTAGGGCCACAACCATTGGAACTCAGTCTCTTCACAGGACAGTTGTGAGGAAACAAGGGATTTATATAGAGAGATTTCTGAAACATGGCTAGGCACAGAGGGAGTAGCCTTCAGGTAATGTTCTCGACAATTCTGTGAGCATATGACAGGAAGATACCTGGAAAGGGTTCAGGTGGCCCCTGTTATTAACGGGGCAACCGGTGTGGGATTATGCAACAAAACATGGCTCTCTTTCATCATTACCCTATCCACATGAAGAAGGGTATCCTTCACTGTGTTGAGTTTTGCAACTGGGGAAAACAAAGCATGGAGAAGCTGGGTGACCTACTTATGACCTCAAGTTCACAGGAAGCTAGGCCTGACTTCTCTACCATGCTCCCTAGTTAAATGGGTGCTATTCAGTCCACTTTTTGTAGTGGGAAGTCCACTTCTTGTCAGTCATGGGGCTTGAACTCTAGGTCTTGGCGCTGTTCAGGAGCTCCTCAGCTCAAGACTAGCGCTCTACCACTTGAGCCCACAGCACCACTTTCAGTTTTCTGGTGGATCTTTGGAGATAAGGGTCTCACAGCCTTTCCTTCCCGGGCTGGCTATGAACCATGATCCTCATTTCTCAGACTCCTGTGTAGTTGGGATTAGAGTTCTGAGCCACCGGCACAGGGTTTAAGTGTACTTCTCACTTTCTTTCTCCCTCTCTCTCACATGAACTGGTTGAATGTGTGCTGGAGGAGGTGGCCCATTGTCTCCATGTGGCTAGAACCCATGGTGGCCCTCTCATTCTGGAGGTGGGCTGTGGGTCAGGAGCTGTCTCGCTCAGCCTGTTGAAACAGCTCCATGACATAAGCTCCTCTGTACCCTGGCTAGACCATGACGGTTATTCATTTTCCATCCAGCCTTACTGGACTTCTCATATTGAACTGTTTTCTACATCATTTTCTAGCACCTGGCCAAAATTATGATACATAGTTACAGAATCAAAATATCATGCCTTCTTAAGAAATTCATTTAGGATTCTGAGAATGTGGTTTCATGGTACGGTGATTGCCTAGCATGCATGAAGCCCTGGGTTCAATTCCCTAGTACCACATAAACAGAAAAACACTGGAAGTGGTGCTGTGCCTCAAGTGGTAGAGTGCTAGCCTTGAGAAAAATAAAAAAAAGCTCAGAATAATTCCCTAGCCCTGAGTTTAAGCCCCTGGACTGGCAATAAAAAAAAGTATTCAAATATTTTTTCATTCATGTGACTGTTTCTAATATATTTATAAGATGATTTCTTTGTTGCTTTTTATGTCCCCCCACACACGATATAACCCCTGCTTTCACTGTATTTAATGTTGGTATAATTTGTGGAGGGGAATGGAAAAAAAATCGTTTAAATAGGGATACAGATGGACCCATTTTAATAACGAGAAGTACAAGTCGTTATGTTGAAAAACGAACATTACAATTTTGGCAGGGGGGGAGGCGGTAGAGATGGGAGGGATGGTAAGGGATAGGAAGGGGAAACAAAGGAGGAGGCCACAATACTTGATAAGAAATGTACTCATTATCTTGCCCACATGTAATTGTAACTCCTCTGTACAGTATTTTCACAATTAAAAAAAAAACATTTAGTTAGCAAATGCAAAATAAAGAAACCATACTTTGAATATATAATTGCTCCTTCCATACTGACACCTGACAATAGTCCCTTATTCATATGCTTTACTTATAATAGCATACTCTGTTGAAAAAAAGTTTTGGTCATTAGGTCAAAGCAACTGATGCCAGGATTTTGTGTGGTCACTGCTAATCACAGAGAGTCTAAGTGACATTTGGAAATCTTTTTGGTCAATCATAGTACCAAAAACGCAGAGGCTAATTAACAGTTGTGACAGAATAGAAGGAATAACTCGATGGAAGGAATAAATGATAGCAACTAAGGTGTACCAGAAATTGTTCTTGAGAACCATTTTTGGTTATTGAAGAACTAGTTATCAACTAAGCTTATTCCTCATTGCCTTTAGCAGTCTAAATCTCTTAGGCTAGTTCTTAATATCTGTGTGATAAATGTATCTCTTTCTGTGCTGTTCTTTCCTACTCAATCTCCTTTGCTTTCTAAAAATCTGTCTTTCTATTTTTCACTATGAACATTTCCTGATACTAAATACAAATATACAGATGGCAGAGGATGCTAATGTAAGGGTCCCATGAGTCATTAATGTAACAACATGGAAAAGGAGGACATATTTATTGCTACCTCAATTTTTCTGAAAAGCTGCAATGTCATCATTTGTTTCAAATTTCCATACTTTGTCTACATAATGTCATTAAGTGCACATAAATGCAAATATGAGCCAGGTGCTGATGGTTCATGCCTGTAATGCTAGCTACTCAGGAGATTGAGACTAGAGGATTGTGGTTCAAAACCAGCCTGGTCAGGAAAGTCCACGAGACCCTTTTCTTCAATTAACCACCAGAATCCCAGAAGTGGTGCTGGGGCTAAAGTGGTACAGTGCTCAACTTGAGTTGAAGAGCCGAGGAATAATGCCCAGGGTCAGAGTTCAATCCCCACGACCAACAAAAAAAGTGAAATGTGACTTTAAGTTTCCACAAAAGAAACGACAAGTTCAATAATCTTTCCAAGCAGAAAAAATAATTCCAAAATGATTCAGTGTACTTACTTTTGCTGAATTATTTAAGTTATGGCTTTTTTTGCTGGACATAATCTCTTCTTTTAAAAATTGTCAAATATTAGCTTTACAATAAACTTCATCTAATATTTCTTATTTCAAAAGAGAAGTCTATACAGCTGATATCACATAGCTTTCTTACTAGCTTAGTTCAAAATCAACCCAGGCAGGAGAGTCTGTCAAACTCTTATTTTTAATTAAACGCCCGAAATCCAGAAGTGGAGTTTTGGCTCAACAGTAGAGTATTGGCTTTGGGGGCAGGTGGGCAGGAAGGGCAACTGTTCAGGAACAAGGTCCAGCCTCAGGGTTCAAGTTCCACAACCAGCACAAACTAAACAAGCAAACAAAAGCAACACAGATATTTCTTTGGGACCCTCCTTAAAAGAATACTCCTTTAAGAGAAGGGGCTCCTTTTGTTGATCATACTCACTTGATCATGCTTTTTGGAATCCTTATTGCTAAGGAGAACTCAGGACCATACTAAGTAATTGATAACTGACTCCTGCAACAAAAGGATCATCTCAGGAATGAAATATCCATGCATAAGGCACTTTAAAATTTCCATGTCTTTGTTTCTTTGCAGTAGAACATTTTTAAAACAACGTTATTTCTTTTTGTTCTATGCTGGCCTTCAAATAACACATTTCTTTTTGTAATACTCAACTAAAAGTTTACAGAAAAGTTTTATATGAGTAAATAACACACTCGAAAAAGTCAGGGACAGAGTTTCCTTCAAGCCTTGGGATTGTTTTCTTGTACAGTAAAAAGGAAATCACATATTAACTTGAACTTTGTCATTCCTCCATGTTCCATTCCTCTCCTGGGATCAGTTTCCACATCCAGTAACCGTTATTTCCAGTAACAACCAATGGTGCTGCTTGAGGTATAATGAACAGGATTCATCGTAGGGTACAATTGGATTCAACATACTTGTCAATAAATGTAACACAAGCCATCAGCAGAAGCAGGGACAAGAACCACATGATCTTTATATGGATTTAGAAATCTTTTAATAAGCTCCAATACCCCTATATGATTAAAAGGTCTGAGAAGCTAGGAATGCATGCAACTTTCCTCAATATTATACAGAGTATGCATTTGACAAAGAATGTACCTAACAGTGGACACATGAAGACATTAAAATCTGGAATGAAGTCTAGACTAAAACTCTTCTACACAGCTCTTTAAAAACCACTTGACCCACAACTATTTTTCTAATAAAACAATTGCTAATACCAGAAAAGTCTTATTAATTTTTCTTGCATCTGTTGCTTAAAGATTTGTGATAAGCTGGGCTTCTCAATAAACTCTAAAGCAGAAATATTTGTCTTGGAGTCTGTGGATGCTTTAAACCTGTGTTTTAATTCACAATGTTACATTAAATGATTTAAGGGTTTTGGATCATTTCAAACATTTGTGGTGTAATGAATGATCTTTGTTAAACATGTATTCTGTAAAGTGCCGTAGTCTTTTTATGTGTAGTGTATTTAAATATATATTATATAAAATACATACACAGATTTGCGTGAAAGATGTGCAATAACAAAGGTGTATGTATGTATGTATATATATATATATATATATATTTTGGAAACTGGACAGGAGTCGAAATGGGGTGTTTCTGTTTTGGCAGAGGAGAATCACACATTTTTTACCTGCATGGCCTCATCATTAGCGTTAAACAATTTTAATGCTACACAAATCTTATGTGAAGAAATGACTGCTATGAGCTCATTTTCTCTTAGGTCTAAAATAAAATAATCACTGTACGTGAGTGAAGCCAGACCCAGTTAATGTTAGCCTTTCATATGAAATGTGAAGCTCCCATGTTGCCTTTTTCTGTTGGTGTGATAACCAGTAATTAGTACATTCTCACTAAGGAGCTATTTCTTAACATAGACCAGGTTAATGCTACACCACTGTTTAAAGGGCTAATCTCACACCTTCTTAGCCATGAGTCTGGCTTAGAATGGAGTTCTCTGTGCAGTAACTTTTGGCCACTGGAAATTCCTGGCCTCCAGTTGTGTTTGGGTACCAATGACTCCATTGGCCCCAAGAGTTGATGGGATGACTGGGATTTCGACTGAGACTGTGGTGAAACTCTGCCCAAGGCTGAGGGGGTCAAGAGGTGCTTTGGAGGAACTTGGCACCATTTGAAATTCAATAGCCATTTGAGCCAAATATAAAATTGTATTTACAACTGACAGACTCAATTTGAGCCTTCAAATTTGTGGTTATTCTATTGTAAAGTAATATGTTGTTTATCTAGCATTTATTAGATTTTATGCATATGTATTTTCACAATGTGCTCCTCAGTTTGAATTAAACCAGATTTTGCAAACTCAAAAAATAATAAAATAAAATCTGGAATGAAACAAGGATGTCCACTCTCTCTACTACTCTTCCATATAGTAGTGGACATTCTAGCAAGAGCAATAGGCAAGAGAAAAACATAACTGGGATCCAAATAAGGAAGAAGTAAAACGATCCCTTTGTACAGATGAAATGATCCTGTATTTAGAGACCCTATACCTACCTTCCTCAAGTTAGTAAAGGTGTTGCTAACCTTTAGTAATGTAGCAAGGGTATAAAACCCACAAGAATCAGTAGTCTTTCTTTGTTACCAACAATGGGAACATCCAGGCTGAAATCCAAAAAATAACCTCATATGTATTAGCCTCAAAATCAACTCAAATCTAAACAAAACAAAACAATAACAACAAAACTAGGAATTAATTTAACCAAAAATGTGAAGGACCTCTACTGTGAAAATTTAAAAATATAAAAAGGGAAACTGAAGGAGATTCAAGGAAATGCAAAATCTTTCAATGCTTTCACAAATAACATTGTGAAAACTGCACTTCTGCCCCCAAACAATTGACAATGCACTACCCATCAAAATCCCAACAATATTCCTCAATGCAGTAGAGAAAGCAATCCAAATTTAATATGAAATTAGAGAATTACAGATGAAAAAGTAGGCTTAGAAATGAACTCATGGGCCTATAGTCATCTTACACACACACACACACACACACACACACACACACACAAACACACAATGGAATTCTATTCACCCATTAGAAAGGATGACTTTTCACCAGTCTTAAGGAAAATGAAAGGCTTGGGAAAATTATGCTAAGAGAAAGGAATGCAGACGCAGAAAAATACAGGTTTCATGGATTCATTCATTTATGGTAGCTAGAAGGTGCCTACAAATCTACAAGTAAAAAAGACAGATTCTACCCCTTCCCAGTTAGAATGGCCATTATCAAGAAAACTAATAATAGCAAATGCTGCCGTGGGTGTAGCCAATTGGTAACCTCCCTGGGCTGGCTTTGAACCATGATCCTCAGATCTCAGCCTCCTGAGTAATAAGGATTACAAGTGTGAGCCACCAGCACCCGTCTCCAATTGGGAATTCTATTACACTGTTGGTGGGAAGTTAAACTTGTTCCACTTCTCTGGAATGCAGTATGGAGTTTCCTCAAAAGACTAAACATAGATCTCTCTTATGACCCCTTAATTCCCCTCATGGGCAGTAATCCAATAAATAAACAAGCTCACATTAACGCTACAAGCATAAACATGTTCAGGGCCCGGGCCTAGAGTTCAAGGCCTGGAAAAAAATGTTACCACTGCTGGTATTGGATCCCGAAAATATGAACTTTTTGACATAACAAACCATTCTATTTGCAGTAGCTAGGACAGGATTTAAATGTTGTGGGTGATAAAATGGCTTCTTTGTTGAATGTTAGGAAAAGATGTAGGCAGTCCAACAAAAAGGAGATTTTTTTTTGGTCTTGGTCGAGGGGCTTTAAGTCTGGGCTTGTGTACTGTCTCTGAGCTCTTCAACTCAAATGGAGATAAGAGTCTCAGGGACTTTCCTGCCAGGCTGGCTTTGAAAAGCAGTCCTCAGTTCTCAGCTTCCTGAGTAGCTAGGATTACAGCTGTGAGCCTCTGGCACCAGGCTAAAAATGGGGGATTTTTAAAAAAGAAAATCCCCCTCTTCATCTATGTCTAAACCTCAGATATCACTATTAGAACACTTCACCCTCAACTCATTTCATCAGACATTTGTAAATTTTCTCTTTTCCTTCATGTGGGAATACTGCAGTAAATATCAACTCAGCTGTGGGAATGGATCAATTGTATGGTATTTGCTAGCACATAAATCAGCAACTGTTACATCAAAACAAATGAAACCCTCATTTGGAATATTTTTTCTCTTTTTATTACAAATCTGTGCTTGATTCCTTCCTAATGTGATATTGGACCTCGTAACTGAGTGATGACGTTTTCTTTCTCTTCAGCAATTGGCCTTTTCCTACATGTGGTCAAATATTTAAGAATGCAAAGATTTCCATTGATAATTCATTAAGCTGACCTCTAAGAGAATGCACATATCTGGAATTTGGTCTGCTGTCTTGTTCTTATATGCACAGGCTTTCTAAGATTTACTTGCTGTACAAGGAATTGTATTTTCCAATCTTCTTGTGACCAATTTTAGTCTCTCTGATCAGTCTTTTGACCCTCTCTCTGAAGTCTTATTTCATTCTGCCTCATAAAAATATATTAGTTATCAGATAAATGACTCTCAGCTTCCGTATTTTGCCTGACTTCATGTAGGCTGTGATAGTTGCCCTGAGTTGCTGTTCCTGCTGGAGTTTTGTTTTGTTTTGTTTTTAGAGGCCTAGGATTACTATTCACGGTAGTAGCTTCTCTGGACCCCTTTGATCCCCAGGCCTGTAGTCAATGGGTTTTTTCCTAAAGATACAAAGAACAGCTGAATAAATTCCTGTTTTAATTGTCTCAAAATGAGGCAATCCTGCATCCTTGCAATGCCATGGATAATCCAATGTAACCACTTAATAAATGGTCTATCAAGATGGCTTTTCAAGGTTGACTGTAAAAAATGTTCATTTCCAAGTCACCAACATAAAACAGATCACATCCCTGGGAGCAGACTTTTGGAAGGAAGGTACCCCTTCCTTCCTTCTCTTATGATAGACCAAACCATAATATTCTGCAGTTGTGGTCAGCCTTGAGCACATTTTCCTTATAATATTCTGTAGTGTAAAAGAGGACCAACTATCAAAATAAAGGTGAAAATACTTATCTACTACACACTGATTTATCTTTTTTATATCTGTTGTTATTTTCATTACTTCAAACACATGGATAATTTAAACTTGAGATTAAACAAGTGGCAAAATATTGATAGAATAAACATTCAGTTTACCTTCATATATCCAATAAAATACACTTATCCCTTTATGGAAAATTAAGTCCAACTATAGAAACAATGGCGGGGATATAAAATAATCCTCAACTCAGAAATTCAGTCTCTCTATAAATATTTATTTGGTAGAAAACAATAAAATTTAATTAATGAATGTGACTTTTAAGTATCATCGGAAACACTCTTCATATACATAATTGTTTAAGCCAGACTTAAAGAAACATAGGTCCCATGGTTTCCCTTATTTGGAATTATTAGTTTACATCTAGGATAATCTCATGTATTTAAATTTGACATTTTGTTCTATGTTGAGCATACAACATTATTGCTACCTTGTTTGTTATTTCTGCAAACAGGCAGGTATAGTTAAAGAATTACGTTCATGTCATCGATTACTGAAGGAAGAACATCTAAAAGAGCAGCCCCTACTAGGAAGAACAACTCCTACTCTTTAGTTTCATTCCTACCTTAGGCCAGTGTTGTCCTCTGTATCCTCATGTTGTACATTAAAATTGTATACTTGGTCATCCTGTATATTTACTATCTTCTACATTGTGACCTAAATGCCCCAGCAATTCCAGTTTGCTTTACTTTAAAAAAAATTTCTCTCATAATGATTGAGTTTGGTGTGTGTGTGTGTGTATGTGTGTGTGTGTGTGTGTGTGTGTGTGTAGTTTTACAAATATCAGAAGACAACATTTTTCTTCATTTAGAGTACATCTTTCAGGTCATTGTAAGTTATGCCTAATTGGAGAAATCTCTTGCTATTTTAAAGATGAAACAGAAAAATATATTTGTGCATGCACCACAGTTGCTTTATTAGTCTGTTGTTGAACACTTAACTTCTATTTATATCTGGGCGGCTGTTGTGAACAATGTGAATAACAAACAACTACAGATATATTTTCGAGTTACCCAGAGAGAAATAATCAAATGATTGGTGTGTCAGATGGTATTTCAACTTTGCATTTCTTTAGAAAACTGCAAATTACTTTCTACAATGAGAATACTAACCTGTATTTTGACCAAGAGTGTAGAAAATTTCCTTTTCTCACACTCTCACCAACATTATTACATTTTGAGTTTTTTAAGGGCAGGATTTTACAATGTGCAGAACCCCAGACTGGCCTTAGACGCAAATCCTCTTACTCCAAACTGCTAAATGCTTGGAATTATAAGCCTTTTCACCACACCTGGTTCCTTTGATTTTTTTTTTATAAGAGTTATTATAGTTCTGAAGTAGTATCATAGTAATTTTCAATTGCATTTCTATAATGACTTCTGTTCACAAAGCATTAATCTAGCATAGAAGTGGTATTAAGCACAACTTTGTAAACACACTGGCCCTTTTCAGGACTTTTTGGAAACGTGTCTATTCAGAACTTTTGTCCATTTTTAATCATTTCGTGTTAATCTCATCTTTAATCTCTCTATACAAAATCAATACTTAATTCAATATAGTAGAAAGAAAAAATTTAGCAACTCCTAACATTTTTCAATTTTCAATAATATTATATTGTTTAAATCATTTTTTGTTTACACTTAAGACTATATAAATTAATTTAGCTAGACCTTTTACAAGGCTATATGTATTTTATTTATTTTTCGTTCATGGCTCTTTCCAAAGCCTGCGTGTCTAATTTTTCTAGGTTTCTTTCAGTCTCATGTAGTTCAGATTTCAAACTGAAGTATAAATGGAAAGAAGCACAAAAACAATAGAGTTCCTCTCATCTGATGATGCCTCTACAAGAATAAGGAAAGAATTCAATCTTCTAAGGACCTTTGATTGGCTATAAAAAAGAGAATTCATTCCTCTAGGTCTTCCCTATTTTTGAAATTTAACTTAAATGATGTAAAACACAATATACTACTCAGAGACTTTTATGTTTTCATCAGTTTTGCACATTTTCATATGGACTTCACTTCAGTCTACAACATTCCTTCATTATTCTGTCCCTGATGTTTTTATACTGTCAAGACATAATAAAATCAGTTTGATTTACAGCATGAGAAGTTATCCACCTGGCTGACTTTGAAGCAGAGCATGGTCAATAGAGAACATGCCTTCTGGTTTCTCATTACATGTAATGGCTTTTGTAATACTGATTGCATTCTATTTAATATTTAAAAAAAAAAACTGCTGGCTAGTTTGTGATCATTTGGGTAAATGCCCCAAAGTGGTATTGTTGGATCATAGAGGAGCTCTATGTGGAGTCTTTGGAGGAAACTCCATACTACTTTCCAAAGTTGTTGAACAAGTTTACACTCCCAACAATAATGCATTAAGGTTCCATTCTGTCCACATCCCCACCAGCATCTGTTGTTTTTAGAGTTCATGACTATAGCCATTCTAACTGGGGTGATATGGTATCTCAATGTTGTTTTGATTTGCATTTCTTTTATGGCTAGAGAGGTTGAGCATTTCTTCATGTGTCTATTGGCCATACTTTTTTCCTCTTCAGAAAAGTTTCTAAGTCTTTAGCTCACTTATTTATTGGGCAGTTGTTTGTTTGAGGATTTGTCGTTGGGGATTTAATTTTTTTGAGTTCCAGGTATATTTTAGATATGAGACTCTTGTCCATTACCAGCACAACTATGTTTATTGAAGCATTATTTATCATGGCTAAAATATGAAACAAACCCAGATGTCCTTCACTAGATAAAAGGATGAAGAAAATGTGATATATATAAAATGGAATTCTATGCCTCCATCAGAAAGAATGACATTGCCCCATTTGTTAGGAAATGGAAAGACTTAGAAAAAATTATATTAAGTGAATTAAGCCAGGCCCCCAAAACATAGGTAATAGGTCCCATGGTTCCTCTTATTTGCAAAAACTAGTATATGTCTGAGACAAGCAGAAAAGGTCAGATAAGTTGATGTTAGGTGAAATGAACCCCAAGATAAAGATTCAACTGTTTTTTTTCCTTTATTGCAATTGTTTCAAACATTTATAAGATGATTTCTTTGTTGATTTGTATGTCCATCCCCCATGGTATAACCCATGCTTTCACTGTATTTGTTGTTGGTATAACTTGTGGAGGGGAAGGGAAAAAAATCATTTAAATAGGGATGCAGGTGGACTCATTGTAATAATGAGATGTACAAGTCCTTATGTCGAAAAATGAACTTTACATCTTTGGTGGGGGGTAGAGTTGGTGGGATGGGGAGTGTGGGAGGAGATGGGAAGGGATAGGAACAAGAAGCAAAGAAGGAGGCAACAATGCTTGATAAGAAATATACTCATTACCTTGCCCATGTAATTGTAATTGTTATTCCTAGAAGTTTATGTTAAGTATTTCACAAGTTTTTTTTTCTCTTAATTCTTAAGAAAACATTTGCTATAATTCTAATATTATTACCATTTTAGTGTTAGGAAATATTGTAATTAAGGGCACTAAGTGCATGGCCCAAAGACACACAGTGGGGAAGGAAATGATTCAAAATTTCAAAAAGTAAGCAATAAAAAAGTAGGTAAAATCCTCTCCATTCCCTTACTCTCTCAACTCAATATTCATGCTGTCCAAGAAATAATAGCATAGCAATTATTGCCCACGGTAATTGTTTTCTGTCACATTTTGTCTTCAACACAGTGTTGGTGACATTGGGTTATCATGCTCAGAGCTGAGCTCATAAATTGAGGTCTAAAGAGAGACAAATTTCTTGTGTTCCACAGTTCCAGTATACATTTTAAAAAGTACTAAAGGGCTGGGAAGGTAGCTCAGTGGTAGTGCGCTTGCCTTGCATGCATGAGGCCCTGGGTTCGATTCCTCAGCACCACATAAGCAAAAAAGAAAAAAGGCTGAAGTGGCGCTGTGGCTCAAGTGGTAGAGCACTAGCCTTGAGCTGAAGAGCTGAGGGACAGTGCCCAGGCCCAGAGTTCAGGCCCCACGAACAGACCCCAAAAAAATATTTTAAAAAAAAGTACTAAAACTAGCCGGTAGCTGGTGGCTCACACCTATAATCCTGGCTACAGAGGAAGCTGAGATCTGAGGAATGTGCTTCAAAGCAAGCCCAGGCTGGAAAGTCTGTGAGACTCTTATCTCCAATAAACTACTAGGAAAGCAGAAGTGGTACTGTGGCTCAAGGGGTAGAGCACTCACCTTCAGCTGAAAGGCAAAAGGGAGAGCGCCCAAGCCCAGAGTTCATGCCGCATGACCAATTAAAAAAAAAAGATTAAAACGTTTAAATACCATCACTTACTGTCTTTTAAGAATCCAAAAATGAAATAAATTCACATATAATCACTCCAAAATGCTTTAAAAGCGGGAGATGATAAACAAGCCACCATGAAGTAAATTTTCTTCTACTTTTTAAATTATTCTGAAAGCCTTGTGCTGGTTGGTCACACCTGTAATCCTGTCTACTCGGGTATCTGCTCAGGAACCTGAGATCTGTGGATAACCTTTGGAAGCCAATCAGGACAAAAAATATTCATGAGATTATTTTTAAAAAATTACAATGGAATTCTATGCCTCCATCAGAAAGAATGACATTGCCCCATTTGTTAGGAAATGGAAAGATTTGGAAAAAATTATATTAAGTGAAGTAAGCCAAGCCCAAAGAAACATAGGTCCCATGGTTTCCCTTATTTGCAATATCTAGTATATGTATGAGTCAAGCAGAAAAGGTCAGATAATGTGATGTTAGGAAAATGAACCCTTACATATGTATTTAAATGTTTTTTTCTTTCATGAATTTTTTTCTAACACATTTTTAAAATTATTTCTTTGTTGCTTTGTATATCCCCCCCCCCCCCCAAAGTATAACCCCTGCTTTCACTATATTTGATGTCAGTATAATTTGTGGAGGAGAAGGGGAAAAACAAGTCGTTTAAGGATTCAGGTGGACACGTTGCAACAATGAGGTACAAGTTGTCATGTTGAAAATGAACTTTACAACTTTGGTGGGGGGGGGAGGATGGGGTGGGGGGGCGAGGGGAGGCTGGGAAGGGATGTGAAGGGTAAACAAAGGAGGAGGCTGCAATGCTTGATAAGAAATGTACTCATTATCTTGCCCATGTAATTGTAACCCCTCTGTACAGTATGTTCACAATAAAAAAATAACAAAAATATTAAAAAAAATTAATGAACTAGCAAAGAGCCAAGAATGGAGATGTAGCTTATATAGTAGCTCATCAATCTAGAGAGGAATGGCCTAGCGGGACCTTGATGCACTGAATTCAAACTCTGAGAACCAAAATGCACAGGCATGCGCACACACACACATACACAAACACACATTTATTCAAAATATCTGCATATCAGTGTTTTGCATTAATTTCTTTGTTAATGATATTATATGGGTAAAATAGGGGAAATATTCTCTTCCATCCCATAACATTTTTATATTTTTTATTGTAAAAGTACTGTACAGAGTGGTTACAGTTACATGAAAAAGTAATAGTTCATTTCCTATCAAGCATTGTTACCTCCTCCTTTGTTTTCCCCCGCCATCCCTTCCCTCCCACCTCCACAAGTACACTCCCCTCCCCCACCCTCCTAAATTGTAAAGTTCGTTTTTCAACATACTGTCTTGTGTGTCACATTGTTGCAATGGGTCATATTGTATCCTTATTTAACCATTTTGTTTTTTCCCTTTCCATCCCCAAATTAGAGAAGTGTATATACAAGATGGAGGTGCACCAACATCAGATACAGTGAAAACAGGGGTTTAACTGTGGGGGATGCACATATAAAAAATCACATCGTACATTATAAATATATTAGAAACCACAGGAAGAAATAAAACACCACTTTTGTCCTTATCATGGGGTTCATTTACCTTAACATCATCTTATCTAGTCATATGCACATGTTTTTGATCTTTTTTTTTAATTTTGCAAATACCATACAGAGGAGTTACAATTACATGGAAAATGTAATGAGTACATTTCTTATCAAGCATTGTTGCCTACTCCTTTTTTCTGCCTTACCATACCTTCTTTGCTTATCCCGGATATGCATTAGTTTTTGCAAATAAGGGATACCACAGGACCTATGTTTCTTTTTTTTTATATTGTGAAAATGCCATACAGAGGGGTTACAATTACATGCGTGAGTTATTGAGTACATTTTTTTTATTGTGAGAATACTGACAGAGGAGTTACAATTACATGGGCAAGATTTCTTATCAAGCATTGTTGCCTCCCCTTTGTTTCCCCTTCCCATCCCTTCCCACACTCCCCCACTTTCCCCACCCTGTCCTCCTCCCCCCAAAGTAGTAAAGTTCATTTTTTGACATAATAACTTGTACATCTCATTGTTGCAATGGGTCCACTTGCTCCTGCTTTGTTTCCCCTTCCCATCCCTGCCCATCTCCCACCCCCCACACCTACCAACCCCTCCCCCCCAACCCCCCCTCCCCACTGTCCACATCCCTCAACACCCGGCCAAAATCATCTTTTGACATAACGACTTGTTCATCTCATTGTTACAATGGGTCCACCTGCATCCCTTTTAAAACGATTTGTGTTTCCCTTCCACTGGACAAAGTATACCAACATCAAATACAGTGAAAACAGGGGCTTTAGCTTGCAGGAGGAACATACAAAGCAACAAAGAATTCATCTTATAAATATCTTAGAAACAATCGCAAGAAATAAAAACCATTTGAATCCTTATCTTGGGGTTCATTTTGCCTAACATCAACTTATATGATGTTTTCTGCTTGTAGCAGACACATACTAGTTATTGCAATTAAGGAAACCATGGGACCTATCTTTCTTTGGGCCTGGCTTAATTCACTTAATATAATTTTTTCCATGTCTTTCCATTTCCTAACAAACTGGGTGATGTCATTCTTTCTGATGGAGGCATAGAATTCCAGTACACACACACACACACACACACACACACACACACACACACACACACACATTTTCTTGATCCATTCGTTTACTGTGGGGCCTCGGGTTCTGTTCTGTATCTTAGCTTTGGTAAATAATGCTGCAATGAACACAGTTTTGCTGGTAGTTTTAGTATGGTCTTGTTTGTGATCAAAATGGGATTGCTGGGACTTAGGGGCGCTCTATTGTAGTCTTTTGAGGAACCGCCATACTACTTTCCAAAGTCTTCGAACAAGTTTAAACTCCCAACAACAATGCATTAAGGTTCCCTTCTGTCCACATCCCCTCCAGCATCTGTTCTTTTAAAAATCTAGAATGCTTCACGAAGTTGAGTGTCATCCTCAGTCAGGGGCTATTCTTCTCTTTATTGTTCCAATGTTAGTGTATGTGCTACTGAATTGAGCACAGAACATTTTTTATACATAAAGTGTAATTGATTTTCTTAAACTAGACAATTCCACAAAAATTAAATTCAAAAGAATTGTCGTGAAGCCAGGCGCTGGTGGCTCACGTCTGTAACCCTAGCTACTCAGGAGGCTGAGATCTGAGGATCGCGGTTCAAAGCCAGCCCGGGCAGGAGAGACCGTGAGACTCCTATCTCCAATAAACCACCAGAAAACCGGAAGTGGCGCTGTAGCTCAAGTGGTAGAGCGCTCGCCTTGAGCTGAAGAGCTGAGGGACAGCGCCCAGGCCCAGAGTTCAAGCCCCACAACCGACAAAAAAAAAAAAAAAAGAATTGTCGTGAAATTTTAGAACCATGTATTTCTTACAAAAGAACACATTTAAGAATAAAGTCAAGTTTGTCATGTCAAAAACAAAATAATACCAGATATTTGTTGTTCAACAGATGTGTAGGAGGAGGAATTCAATTATTCTGTACAAGGAACCTGCCATTATGAACACTATAGAAAGTGTTAAGGTTTGTTAAAAGTTTTAATGTTTTAAATATGTTTAATTTTGGGAATTTGCTCATATATGCCAAAATTAAGACTATTTAGCAGGTTGTAAAACTTTTTCATAAAGCATTTAAGATTCATGGTACATACTACTAAATATGTACATTTCAGAGTTTATAGAAACTTTACTAATGAGAAGTTGCAAAGTGTTTGTGTAAAGAAGCAGATTTAAGACATTAACTGCACAGTTTCTGTTAAAATTTAAAGGCTTCTTTACTTTATATGTTAGTGAGGAACAAATGATGGTATAAGCCATATACAAATGATGAGATGAACCATAAATAATAATCTTAATAATAATAATAATAATCTTTAAAGGCTACTCATAGCCTATAAAATTCTTGTTGAACATCATAGACTTAGGCAGTTTTAAATGTACAGCAATATGAGAAAATAATAAATCAAATATGTAGTACATTTCAAATACTGGAAACAGCGGTAATTGTTTTTTTTATTTTATTAATCATTAATATTTATGTATTGGTTTTCCTTATTTGTAGTATTGTTTTCCTTGTTGTAATATAAAACAACTTTTTGTAAGTCATCATTAGGAAGTACTTTGAGAATGTTATTGGGATGGCCACACTGTTTTTTATAGGTATATGTGAATTTACAAAGAGCAAAATTAATAAGAACAAAATATTGATTAAAATTTTATCAATTAGAATCTGAATCAGGAGTGTTGATAAATGTCCACACCTAAAATCTTAGCCCTAGACTGAAGCACTAGTGTTACAATGTTGAGCACACAAAAGTGAGAGACTGTGTTTTGTTTTGTTTTTGTTGGTTTTGGGGCTTGAACTCTGGGTCCTGGGTGCTGTCTCTCAGCTCTTCAGCTCAAGGCTAGTGGTACTACTTGAGTCACAGCATCTCTTCCATCTTTTTCTGCTTATGTGGTGCTGAGGAATCAAACCCAGGACCTCATGCATGCAAGGCAAGCACTCTACACTGAACCACCCTCCCAGCACCTGAGAGACTGTGTTTTAAAAAATCATCTAAACAACATTTACTTTCTGTTTTGTGTTATATAATGAAATAAAGAATATCTTTTTATATTTTTGAATGGTCATACTTCTAAATTTATATTAAATTCAGCCACTTTATCCTTTTCAAAGTCATGTAATATCTCTGAGAGTTTGCTTCTGTAAAGATTGTTTTTGCATTGATAATTTATTCTGAGTCATTTTTAGGTTTTATCAAAATCACTTTATATTTTATGGTTTTTTGTGTTTTTTTTTTAAGTGTGAAAATAACAGACAGAGAGGTTACAATTAAATGGGCAAGGTAATGAGTACATTTCTTATCAAGCATTTTTGCATACTCCTTTGTTTCTCCTTACTATCCCTTCCCATCTCAACCCCCTTACGTCCCATTTCCCCCTCCCCTTTCCCCCAACCAAAGTTGTAAAATTTGTTTTTCGACATAATGTCTTGTATATCTCATTGTTGCAATGGATCCACCTGTATCCCTATTTAAAAAATTTTTCCCCTTCCCCTCCACAAATTATACCAACATCAAATACAGCGAAAACAGGGGTTATACCATGCGGGAGGGACATAAAAAGTAACAAAGAAGTCATCTTATAAATATGTTAGAAATAATTACAGAAAAGAAAAAAATATTGAATTCTTATCATGGGGTTCACTTCACCTAACATCAACTTATCTAACAATTTCTGCATGTCTCAGACATACACTAGTAATTGCTAATAAGGGAAACCATGGGACCTATGTTTCTTTGTGCCTGGCTTAGTTCACTTAATATAATTTTTTCCAAGTTTTCCATTTCCTAACAAATGGGGCAATATCATTCTTTCAGATAGAGACATAGAATTCCATTGTGTTATATATACAACATTTTCTTGATCCATTCATCTAATGAGCAACATCTGGGTTGGTTCCATATCTTAGCTATGGTAATGCTGCAATAAATATATCTGTGTGGTAGCTTTAGTATGGTCTTGTTTGTGATCATTTGGGTAAATGCCCAAAAGTGGGATTGTTGGGTCATATGGGAGCTCTATGTGGAGTCTTTGGAGGAACCTCCATACTACTTTCCAAAGTGGTTGAAAAAGATTACACTCTCACTAACAATGAAGTAAGGTTCCCTTCTGTCCACATTCCCTCCAGCATCTGTTGTTATTAGAGTTCTTGATTATAGCCATTCTAACTTGGGTGAGGTGATATCTCAGTGTTGATTGATTTGCATTTCTTTTATGGCTAGGGAGGTTGAGCATTTCCGCATGTCTTTATTCGTCACTCTCTTTCCCTCTTCAGAGAAGTTTCTCTTTATGTCTTTAGCCCACTTATTTATTGGGCAGTATTTTCTTTGAGTATTTGTTGTTGGGGGATTTAATTTTTTTATTTCCAGGTCTGTTTTAGATATGAAACCCTTTTCAGTTGTATGGCTAGTGAAGATCCTCTCCGATTCGGTGGGCTTTCTATTGATCCTGCTAGCTATGTCCTTTGCCATGCAGAAGCTCTGCAATTACAAGCAATCCCATTTGTCCAACCTTTCTTTCATTTGTTGTGCTTTTGCATTTCTTTTCAGAAAATTTCAGCCTTTGTCAAGGAGACCTAGGGTTTCTCCTATTCCATCCTGTAATGTTTTCAAAATATCTGCTTTGACTCCGAGGTCTTTGATCCATTTGGACTTGATTCTGGTACAGGGTGATATATAAGGATCTAGCCTTAATGTTCTACAAGTGATTAACCAATTTTGCCAGTACCATTTACTGAACAGCCTTTCTTCGATTTTATCTTTTTAGATCCTTTATCGAATATTAGATGATTATGAGTCTGTAGGTTCATTTCTGGGTTTTCAATTCTATTCCATTGTTCCTGAGATCTTTTCTTGTGCCAGTACAAAACTGTTCTAATTACTATGGCTTTGTAGAAGAGTTTGAAATTTGGTATTGATATTCCTCCAACAATGTTCTTTCTGTTAAGGATCGCTTTTTGCAATTGGGGGTCTTTTGTTGTTCCATATGAATTTTTGGATTGCCTCTTCTATTTCCTTGAAGAACGCGGTTGGAATATTGATAGGTATGACATTGAACTTGTAGATAACCTTGGGAAATATTGCCATTTTCACAAGGTTCATCCTTCCTATCGAGGAACATGGGAGGTTTTTGCCACTTTCTAAGTTCTGTTTTGATTTTCTTTTTCAGATTTTTAAAGTTTTCTTCATAGAAGTCCTTCACTTCTTTGGTTAAGTTAATTCCTAGGTATTTTATTTTTTGTGGGGCTATTACAAATGGAAAAGCTTTCTTAATTTGAGCCACACTTTTCTCATTGTTGGCGTACAGAAATGCCATTAATTTTTGACGGTTAATTTTATACCCTGCTATTTTTCCAGGTTTGAATCAGCTTGAGTAATTTGGGAGTGGTGTCCGTGGGATTCTTTAAGTACAAGATCATGTCATCTGCAAAGAGGGAGAATTTTACTTCTTCTTTCCCTATTTGGATCCCTTTTATGTTGGCGTATTGTCTTATTTCTGTAGCTAGGTATTCTAATACTAAATTGAAGAGAAGTTGAGAGAGTGGACATCCTTGTCTCATTCCCGAGTTAAGAGGAAATGGCTTTAGTTTTTCACCATTAATTATAATGATGGTTGTAGGTTTTCCATATACAGTTTTTATTGTATTGAGGAACGTTCCATGGATTCCTAATTTTTCCAGAACCTTCATCATAAAGGGGTGTTGGATCTGGTCCAATGCTTTTTCTGCATATGTTGAGATAACCATATGGTTTTAATCCTTGCTCTTGTTGATGTGATAAATTATATTAATTGATTTGTGTATATTGAAACAGGTTTGCATCCCTGAAATAAATCCAGTATATTGGTGTATGATTTTTTGGATGAATTGTTGAAGTCGATTGGCCAAAATTTTGTTGAGAAGTTTTGCATCAATGTTCATCAAAGAAATGGGTCTATACTTCTCTTTCTTTGATGAGTCCCTGCCTGGTTTTGGGATGAGGGTTATGATGGCTTCATAGAATGTGTTCGGTAGTGAACTTTCTCTTTCAATTTCATTGAAGAGTTGGAGTAGTATTTGTGTGAGCTCTATTTTGAAGCTCTTGTACAATTCCGCTATAAATCCATCAGGTCCTGGGATTTTTTTACATGGGAGGTCTCTTTTTGCTGTGACTATTTCAATGCTTGATGTGGGCCTCTTAATATGCTTTAATTCATCTTGGTTTAGTATTTGCATGTTGATAATTGCTAGCAAAAGGTCCATTTCTGCCAAGTTTTCAAACTTATTAGCATAAAGATTTGAAAATATTCACTTTTAATGTTCAGAATCTTCGTTGTTTCTGTGGTGATATTTCCATTCTCACATCTGAGTTTATTTATTTGGGTGTGTTCCTTCTTTTTATGATAAGATTTGCTAAGGGTTTGTCAATTTTGTTAATTTTTTCATAGAACCAACTCTTTGTTTTGTTGATTCATTCTTTTTTTTTTTATTTCTAATTCGTTTAACTCGGATTTAATGTTAATTATTTCTTTCCATCTATTGAATTGGGGTTTATCTTGGTGTTCTTTGTCAAGGTGGTTCAGATGTCTCATTAAGTGGTTGGTTTCAGATCTCTCTAATTTGTTGGTGTAGGAATTCAGAGCTATAAACTTGCCTCTGAGTACTGTCTTTGCAGTGTCCCAGAGGAGCTGGTAATTTGTGTGTTCATTTTTGTGGAATATCATGGACATTTGAATTTCCTTTCTAATCTCTTCCATGACCCCCTGGTTATTCAACAGTGTGTCGTCCAGCCTCCATGCGTTACAAGACTTTTTTGGTGTTGAGTTCTAATTGTATTCCCTTGTGGTCTGAGAGGATGCAAGGTGAAACTTCAATGTTTCTGAGTTTGGACAAGTTTGTTTTGTGACCTAAAATGTGATCTCTTTTGGAAAATGTTCCATGAACTGCAGAGTAAAACGAGTATTCTGATGCTACTGGGTGAAATATTCAGTAGATGTCTGTTAAATCTATTTGCTCTATGCAGTTGTTTAAATCTGCGGTTTCCCTGTTGATTTTTTTTTTTTTTTGCTGATTTGATCTATATAGTGGGGATAGTGGTGTGTTAAAATCCTCAACAATTAATGTCGTTGGATCTATGTGAGATCTGAGGGAAAATAGTGTCTCTTGGATAAATTTTGGTGCTCTATTGTTTGGCAATTCCATATTTAGAATTGTAATATCCTCCTGAAATAGAGAACCCATAAGTCATATGTAGTGACCTTCTTTATCTCTTTACACTAATTTTAATTCGAGGCATATTTTATCTGATATTATTATTGCAACTCCTTCCTGTTTATGGCAGCCGTTTGCTTCGTAGATTTTATTCCATCCTTTCATTAACAAAATGTGTTTGCTTTTATAGGTAAAGTGTGCCTCCTGAAGGCAGGAGATAGAATTACCTTGCTTTTTAATCCAACTAGACAGTCTATTTCGCTAAATTGGAGCTTTAAGTCTGTTAATGTTGAGAGGTAGGACTGAGAGGTGTTTGGTAGCTCCTGCCATGCTATCCACCTCCTTGTGGGCTGTGAAAACTTGGTTTTTCCTATGGTTCTTGGATTCTCAGTTTGGGTGTGGTTTCTTAGCCATTATTGTGGTCTTGTTGGGTTTCTGTGTGTAGGTCATCTTTAAGTATTTTTTATAGGGCTGGTTTGGTGGAGATATATTTTTCAGTTTTTCTTTGCTATGGAAGGTTTTTATTTGACCTTCGGTTATGAAGGAGAGTTAAGTTGTGTACAGTATTCTTGGTTGAAAATTGTTTGTCTTCAGGGCATGGCATACAGCCTGCCAGGCTCTTCTTGCTTTACTTATCTATGCTGAAAAATATGAGGTGATTCTAATTGGTTTTCCTTTATAGATGATTGATCTTTTCTCCTTGACATTTTTAAGAACTTATTCTTGATCTGAATTGGTCCTGTGTAGATTATAATGTGACAATGGGAAGTGCTGTTCTGTTCTGGTCTATTTGGGGTTCTACAAGCATCTTGTATCTGAATAGGCCTATCTTTTTGTATGTTTGGGAAGTTCTCTGCTAGGATCCTGTTAAACAAATTTCCTCGACAATTAACTTCTGTCTCTACGTGCTCCTCTACACCATTTGTCCTCAGAGTAGGCCTTCTGATTGTGTATTCCAAATGTTGAATAGATCTATTAAATTTCTTGGATTTGTCTTGGATAATTGTATGTTCTTTCTCTATAATACCTAGGCTGTCTTCAATCCCCAAGTTTCGATCTTCTGCATGCTCTAACCTACTGTTGTCTTTCTACTTGGTTTATTTCTTTTCCTTCTAATTGGTCGGCCTTGATGGCTTCAAATTCTTTGTTGGAGCCTTGTTTTAGATCTTCTATGAACTTCTTTACTTCCTTAATTTGGTGTTCTCAAATCACTTAGTTGACTGGTTATGGATTACTTGGACTCCCATTCCTGCTGTCGGGCTCCATTCAGCATTCCCTGTGTGGTCGCCCTGAATTCTTTCAGCTGTCTGTTTATGGATTCCATGAATGCCTCTATTGATCTTTGTCTATTCTCATCCTGATGTCACAATTCCTGTGTTATGCTTTGATTAGCTTCCTCACGTTCATGCAATTCCTGTAGTTCCCTTTGACTGTTCTCAGCCTGCTCACGCAATTCCTTTATTTCTCTTTGACTGTTCTCAACCTGCTCACGCAAATACTGTATCAGTCTTTGAGTAGTTTCCTGACATTCACGAAATTCCTGTACTAATGTTTGGTTTGTCTCCTCTCTCTCTCCCTATCACGTTGAAACTGAGTCCTTTGCAAGCTTTCATTCTTTTCATTCACCACGTTTTCCAATAATGTTTGTAGTGCTTTGCAGGAACTCTCCTCCGGATTATTCATTAACTGTTCTGTCACTGGATTATCATGAATGGGAGTTGAGATACCCAGACTTGCCATTTTTCTCGTGTTTTCCGGCTTGTTCTGCACACTTGATATGAAAGTGACACCAATTTTTTTGCTAAAACACTATTTTAAGGCAAGCATCAACCAAAGTCCTGTAGTTGCATAGTCAAAATGGCTGCAGATAGAAGCTAGTGTAACAGATACAATCTATTCAACACGAAAAAACTATGCATTAATGGGCTAAGAACAGCAAAGATGAATTTTTCAAATCAGAAATTATTATGTTTAGGGAGAAATGTGGGGAAAAATAGGATTAGAAATATGTGGAGAAGTTAAAGTAAATTTAACCAAGTCCTAATCTCAGAGAGAGAGAGGGATTGGACAGAATGATAGGAGAGAAATTAAAAAGAAGATAATCAAAAATGGAAAAACAAAAATTTAAATTTAAAAAGTGAAACATTTAAAAATTATGTAACTTTAAAGAAGTGATATTGAGAGAAGAAAAGGATAGGATGTCAGGAAGGGATGATGGAAAGGAGACATGAAAAACTAAAAAATAAAAATTCTTAAAATATTTACTTGAAAATTATATGGTATAAAGATATAATACTGCTATTAAACAGTTAAGCCTAAAAGTTTGTGAATTAAGTAATACATTTCTGGATTAATTATGTACACAATGGGGGATAAGTTCTAATAATCGATGAAGGGTATTTATCTGGGGATGAGGCAAAACAGCAATTAAGTCATGCAAAAAAAAAAAAAGAAAGACAAAAAAATGAAAAGAATCAAAAAAAATAAAAACAATTTAAAAAGGACCAAAATGTCAATAGCGATTTTTTAAAAAAGCACACACACACACACACACACACACACACACACACACACACACCTAAAATAAAAATTAGGAGAAGAAGAAAAAAATGATTAATAGAAAACAATTAAAAAATTAAAAAAAATGGTACCAAAAAAAGTTGTTTAATTTTCGGGTGTGTGTGTGTGTGTGAGGAATGGGAAGATCCTGTATCTGCCCTGTGTCTGTAATCAGTCTCTTCGTGGAGTCTCTGGTCTGCCTGTGGTGCTTGGTTTTCCTGTGGCCTGATTGATTTCTTACATCAGTTTGTTTGAGCAGTCAATAAAATGCTCCGCTTTATCCAGGATTTTGTGATCCTCCTTCAGGCTGGTTCAGTGGGAGGGAGATCTGCTTTGAGTATCACGAAAGAGAAAGATGGCTGTTTTCTCTAATTTGGAGATGCTGTGATGAGGCTACGTTCTGGGTAGGGTTGAGGCGTTTCAGCAAACAGTAGCTTTTCCCTGAGGGGCTAGCTCCTGAGACACTCCCAGACCCCAGCCTGGAGCCATTCTCAAGATTTATGTTTATTGAATTTCAATTGATTGTCTAGGCTGCTGTAGGTAGGGGCAGCCTCTGGTTTTGTTAACCCAGTGAAGATAGTCACTCCTCTGTGGGGCAGAACTCTCTCTGCTTGGGCTAGGTGACTTTCTCCTGGGTGGATCTGAGCCTGGAAGCTCAGGTCAGATACCTGTCACCTGCTAAATGACCCTTTTGTTTTCTTCCAAGGCCTGAGTTGGAGCTAGTTGCTCAGCCTGGCCTTTCTCAGTATCAAAGATGATGTCTGGTGGGAGGGGGAGGGGCAGCCTTCCCTCCTCTGCTCCATGAGAAGGAGTGAGGATGTCAGGATTCTACTCAGGCAGGAATCTTTGTTCCTGGTTATCTCTGGTCTGTGATCTGCTCCTTTTCAATTCCTGTTGGTGTTGAGTAGAATCCGCTCACCCACTGCATATGGCACCTTTGTCCTGGACACTCTGTTGTAGATATGGTGGCTATGGGTGCCACAGATGCTGCCACAACCGTGGCTACTGGCAAGTGCTCAGATCTGTCTTCTTGCCTGGATCTTCCCTCTCTAGTCAAACTCTGTGTACAGTGTTGGCACACTTGGTGTGATTATCTAGGCTAGTACTGTTCACTGGAACACTAAAACTGCTTTGTATGTGAGAGCTTGTTTAGCCTCCAGGTTCTCCTCTACCATCTTCCTCCGACCTCCATGAAACGCTTTATATTTTATGTTGATTGGTTATTATGCAACAAATACCTTCAAATGTACATGTAGTGTCAAAAGATAGGCATATGAATATTCTCGTACAGCTCTTATTTATCTGTTATGCACTTTCACTATTATTTCTCTCTCTCTTATACTCTCTATCATTTCCTCACTTTCTCTTTCATGCTTCATGTCTGCTGCTTAGAATTTCTGGTGGTCTACTATTATCCGTCAGGATCCACTGGTTTGTGGGAACATGATATGGACAATCAGTTACCTTTGCCTTATTGAAGAGTTACAACTGTGATGTGATATTATTATTTGCCATTCTAAATGGTAAAACAACAGATCTAGGAATTCCTTTTCAATTTTATTACTATTATAAATTTTATCTCATAGGAATAATTGGGATGGATAAGATACTTTCAACCTGTGACCTAAAAGTACGTTTCCTTTTACAAACAAACTTTTCCTTTGAGTATCAGTGAGTAACTACTTGTAATGAAAACAAAGCTATCCTATGGAAAGTAGACTGAAAAACAAGATAATGGGGAAGTGAGTACAAAGGATACCCATCATAGAGCACAGATCCTCAGGGCAGTTTATCATGTACACTTTGTGAGAATGACAATGTGTTAGGAACTATACATTAAATCACTGAACACTTGATATATATATGCAAATATATTTATATATTTACATTTGTTTATATATGCATATATGTATGTGCCCTTATATATGTACACATGTATGTTACTATACTCACAAATACACACATACATATACCCATGTATACATGCACACATGGAGAAAGACACATAGTTACAGTCAACATAAGTTTCACTAGTTGTTGAATATGCCTTAGACGGAATTCTTGGAACCAAATATGTTGAAGATGTATTTGTCTCTAAGAGTTCTTTTACCACTCCTCTTATCTCTTAAAACTGGTACGTTTTAAGACATGAGATTCGACTTGCAAAATGCAGTACAAGTGATCGGAATTCATTAGGAAATCTCAGTAAGTAAAGGTCGTATGGTGTCACCCTGCTCCCCATGGAACGCTTGCTCTTGTAGACTCTCAACAACCAAAGTAGCAGGAGAATATCCTATCAGAGTATATACTATCAGAGGGGGGTTGGAGGGAGGATTTGGGTGATGTGAAGGGAAGGGATGGTAGGGGAAAAACAAAGGATTGGGTAACAATGCTCAATAAGAAATGTACTCACTTCCTTCCTTATGTAACTGTAACCCCTGTGTACAGTGTCTTTACAATAAAAATATATATTAAAAAGATACAAGGAAAACTTCTGTACTTATGGGAAGTTGTATTTATCAGTCAATATCAGTAAGGTATTGGTTTTAGGACCACAGGCATATTAAAATGTTGGATCCTCAAACTTTTTACTTGAACACAGTATATTATTTACATTAGAATGTGTCCACAACCTAGTTCAGAGTAATTGCTATGAAACATTTTACTACATTTTATGTTTGTAATGGAAAATAAAAGTATATGCACTATCAACAGATACAAATTTTTTCAATTTTTTTTTTGTCTTTTTGTCTGCATTTTGTGGATGGAATTGGGAGAGCAATTTTGAAAAGCTCAAATTTCATCACCAAGAGCTGTCTGCAAAATGTAAAACGATCTAATACAGCATCTTGAATAGTATGGAACTCCAAGGAGAAGTACTTGAATTGAGACATTATCAGAAAGTCTAACCACGCAAGGACTTTTTAGAAGCACAGCTGCTAGATTTCTAATGGAGAGCTCTCATAACCCTTTGTGAAACACAAGTCAGAACCTCATTGAAGTGTAGATTGTTTTCCCTCACCTTTCTGTCAAGCTCAGTCATTATCAATCAACATTTAGCTAATCTTGAATAATCCTCTAATAACCAAATGTTGATGGAATGTTCATATGCAGAAAACCTGGGAAGGCAAACTTTTTCCAGTTAAGACAATCTATATTCTATGCTCCAGCAGAGAGAAAACTAGGTAAGCATCTATTTACAACCTTCTGAATAGTTCTGATTCTACCCACATCAGTTATCTATCCATACCTGTGATGGAGTGAGAGGATTTTAAAAGAATTTAGTGATCTAAAATTTAAATTTAAATGTGGAATGAAATTAGTTCCAATACATCATATTGAGATATTTAGAAACAAGTGAAAAACCCAAAGGTCTATACGATTTTTTTTTATTGGAATTGTAGGGATATTGGAAATTGGTTCTCTATATTTTAAGCAACTTGCAAGAAGAATTGGAAAAACACAATTTACATTCAGAGTAGACTTGTCACACTAATTTTTGTATATTGAAAGGCGCACAAGCCTCAACAATATGTAAATGCTATCCTCTTATTTATCTCTAAAATTTTATGCATCTGGTCCATTAACATTAAAATTTCAAAAAAAATTAATTTTTAGCTAATTGTCCAAAGGGGTTTTGCTTCATCATGTCAGTGTTGAATAGAGAATATGTGCATTTCAATGTACAATGCATCTGGATAATTGTCAACCTTTCCATTTTTCTTTCTTCCTTTACCCCAACCCCACATATCCCTTCAAGTTTCCTACTTATATTCTCACTTATGTATATTGAGTTATATGACTGTATTAGTCCACCATTTCCATCTCCATTCTTCTGCCCTACTCCCTTTATGCCCAAATCTCCCTTTTAAGACTGATTTCAACTTCATGGGATTTTGTTAAATATCTCTGCCATTGGTATGTGGCTTTGAGCTTGCCATATCCTCTCTTCCATGTTTGACCTACATAAATGAGGATATTTCTATATTTTTCTAATCTCCGAATGTCTGAGTAAGGTCATTAATCTGGGTATCCTTTTCATTTTTTAAAATTCAAATATAATATAAGCTTTGTTTGACTAGTCATTTTCTAAAAATGAGTGATATTCCTGAACACTAATATTTTGGTACCAAATTGAGACTGTAGTAACCTTGATGATAATAGTAACAAATCTATTTTAGGTAGATTGAGATGCAACTAAAGTATTTTCATTACATTTATTTCTTAGTGATCATTTTTTAATGAATAAATGAGACTTTTCCATCCAGTTTAGGTTAAGAGCGTTAAGTAATGGACTAGATGGTAAGTAAATCCGAAAGTGTTTTAGGCTACAGGGGTTCAGGAAAATGTAGGATCAATGGATACTACAGTATTTTTCCTGATAATAGAATTTGACGGCAAGTTATTTTATAATGGTTCATGTTAGGGAACAAGATAACTTCAGAGGAAGAGTCAGAAAATCTGTGAGAATCAGGGCAATCTGAAACTCATTTCCATAGTGCAAACTGATTAAAACTAGACTATTTTTCTTAAACATTAGAATTGGACTATCATTAGGGTGAAAGTTAGGTTTCAGTTGCAGCTGTGGTTAGTGTTAGCATTAGGGCAATGATAATTTAGTATAAAACTGAAACTATCTTTGAATAACAAGTCATGTTAGAATTAGGATGAATGTGAAATATGAACCTGCTAATTATATTAAGATTAGGATATGTGTGAGGGTTAGCCTCAATATTCCAGTTAAGGTTAGGGTTACAAAAATGGCAAGATAATGAGTAAAACTACAAACTATTTTTAGAGAGATTAGTTGAATCAAAGTTAGGATGAATAAATCTAATGTATTTGTATGGCTTTTAGAATCCAAAGGCTATTAGTACTATGGTTAGGGTTACTGTTCTAGTTCAGGTTAGACTTAGGGTTAGGGAAGGGTAAGCTTTAAGGTAAAACTGAGAGTTTTCTGCTAACATTTTCAAGTAACATAAGTGTGAAATTTAACAAAAACTACAGAGTTTTCCTAATTTTCCTGTTCAGGGTTCAATAGGGTTAAATTTAGAGTTAGGTTTCTAGTAGGTTTAGATATATAGTTAGGGTTAGAAAGTAGAGTATAATTTAAGTAAACCTGCAACTTCTTTTTAGAGATACAGGAGTTCAGTAAAAGTTAAGATCAGTGGAAACTATGATAGTTTTCATGATTTGAAGATTTGAGGTTAATATTCATAATAGGGAACGATTTCAGAGTCCAATTCAGGGAATCTGTAGGATTTGGTGCAAAGTGCAAATAAATCATTTCAAAGACCATGAGTATCTGTTAGGATATATTTTTCATTAATTTTAGGATTAGGTTACTATTATCATCAAGGTTACTCTCACGGTTCTGACCAGGATTAGAGTTAGGATTATGGAAATGGAAGGTTGAGAACTTGAGTGACTTACTTCTTTTGTGTATGTATATGCACTTTTCTAAGGCTAGAAGTCAAGGCTTGGGTTCTATCCCTGAGCATTATGCTGTAGGCTAGCAATCTACCACTTGAGCCATGATTCCACTTCCATCTTTCTTTGACAGTGAATTGGAGATGAGAGTCTCACCGATTTTCCTATCCAAGCTGACATTGAACTGAGATTCCCAGATCTCTGCCTTATGATTAAAGGTAGAATTAAACTCATGAGCTACAAGTGCCATGGAAAGTGCCTGATTTTTATTGATTGTTTTTACTTTTGTTCAAGATCAACATTGAATTCAATATCTGAAAGCATTGCTCATTAGGTAACAAGTTGCCACTTGAGCCATATCTCCAAAAATGATTATCTTAAATAGCTGGAAATCATTAAATTTTCTTCAGATGATATGTATCATTAGTGTTGTTCTAAAAATTATCCTAACCAAAACAGATTTATAGACCCTAGAGTTGATCTGAGCAGATTCTTATGGTTGGCTTCTAATTGCATAATATTTTAGGGACATGATTTTTTAATTATTATTTTAAGTAGCAAAGGAGTTAGTAAACAAGGCAGTTTCTGCGTACAATATACCTTGATCAATGCCAACCCTTTCAACATTCACATCCTTCCTCTATGCACCTCTTCCTTCACTCTTCTTAATTTTGTAGGATATTTACTGGATTACTCTGTGCACTTCCCCCATTTTCTCCTGGTCATTCTTGTACCTTTTCCCCCTTCACCCCTGTTTTGACTAGCCACTTACATATGATCCAGCAACTCTACTCCTAGGCATTTACCTGAAAGATTACAAACCAGGAAATAGTACATATTTCAACACAACCATGCTTACTGAATCAGCCCAGATACCCCTCAAGAGAGAAATGATTCAAGAAAATGTAATACACACACACACACACACACACACACACACACACACACACACACACACACACACACACAGGAAATCCTACTTACCCTTCAGAAAGAGTATTGTACTATTTGTATCTCTCATTTCTCCTTTCTTCTGCCTGGTATCACATTGTTGTTGTACTGTCCCTGTACTGCAGTAAGTGACACATGCAAACTGATGTAAAAGATTGTCAGTGTTATCGGCTAGCCATAGATTCCTAAATATGAGTTATATGCTCATTCTCTTTGTTTATTCATGCCTTTGAGTAGTGATTGCACAGTTTCATTTGTACCATTTGCTACACAGAAAAGAGATGAACCACGTGTATGTATATATACATATATGCAATTACATGTATATACATACATACATGGATATTTGTACACATATGGGTATATATTAAATAGTTGAATATATTTTATATTTTTGAGAATTATGGAGCTAACAAAAATCACATGCATTTTATTTCTTAGTCAATTCTTTCAAAGCCTAAATAACGTTGTCTCCTTTGAATACATAATTTTAAAGAGAATATCACCATCTCTAATCTTTCAGTGGCCTTCAAATTAGATGTTCAAATGAGAAAAAGTTATTTAGGCTTTTTGGTGAAAGAGAAGAGTATTACTAGGGTTCTATTCAGGTGTTCTCTGCTTGCTAGATAGGACTTTATTTTTATAGCAACAAGCAGCTCAATTACTTTTGCCATACTTCTAGTCCATTTTATTTACTTGAAGTTTTGAACTTTTTGCCCAGGTCTGATCTTAGATTGACTGAATGATCTTAGATTGCTTCTTATGTCTCCCACACAATTAGCTAGGATTGCAGATGTGAACCACTATGGCCAGCTCATTTGTTGAGATGGATGTCTTGGCAGTTTTTTCTCTGGCCTGGCCTCATTTCTGCTTCCTGATCAGCTGGGTTTATAGATGTAGGCTACTATACTAGATGTACATGACACATTTTTTTAAAAGAGGTTTTTATTGAAAAATAAAGTATAGAGGGGTTATAGTTACATGAGCAAGGTAATGAGTAATTTTCTATTAAGCCTTGCTGCCTCCTCTGTTTTCCCCTACCCTTCCTTCCTTCCCAACTGCACAATTACTCCTCCACTCCCACCTTCCCCTCTTCCCTGCCTAAATTGCAAAGTTCCTTTTTCAACATAGTGTATTGTGTATCTCATTGCTACAATGGGTCAGCCTGTATCCCTATTTAAACAATTTGTATTTTCCCTTCCCCTCCCAAAGCTAGAGAATTGTGTATACAAGATACAGGGCACTGACACCGAATACAGAGAAAACAGGGGTTATACCATGGTGGAGGAACATACAAAGAAACAAAAAAAGCAGATGTTATATAATAAATCCCTATCTTGTAGTTCAATTTGCTTAAGAATATCTTATCTGGTCATATGTACATACTTTTTGAACTTTTATTCTTGTCCCAGATATATACCACTTATTGCAAATAAGGGAAACTATAGGACCTATGATTTTTTGGGTCTGACTTATTTCAGTTAATATAATTTTTTCCAAGACTCCACTTAGAGCTCACCTAGCAATCCCACTTTTGGGCATTTACCAAATTATCAAAAACAAGAACATACTAAGCTACCAGCACAACTATGTATATTGCAGCATTAGTTACAACAGCTAAGATATCAAACGGACTCAGACGCACCTCAGTGATGAATGGATATATACTTATATACATATGTATGGAATATATACATATATACCTATGTGTATATATATATATATACATATATATGTGCCACACTTTCTTGTATATATATGCATATACATATATACGTACACATATATATGTATATGTATATATCTGTATGTATATACATATATACATATATGTGTATGAATATACATACAGATATATACATACACATATATGTATGTATGTATACATACAGATATATACATACATACATACATACAGATATATACATACATACATACATACATACATACATATATGTATATATATATATATGAATTCTATTCCTGCATCAGAAAGAATGACATCATCCCATTTGTTAGGAATTGGAAAGATGTGAAAAAAATATAGTAAGTGAAATAAGCCAGGCCCAAATATCCATAGGTCCCATGGTTTCCCTTACTTGAAGTAACTAATACAGGGTACCATATAATCATATAAGATGCTGTTAAGTGAAATGAACCCCAAGATAGAGACACAAATGATTTTTATTCCACAAGCTTCTTATCTTTATATAATCCCCCCACATAAATTTGGAAGGGAGTTGTGGCTCAAGTATAGAGCACCACCAGTTAGGGAAAAAGCTTAAGTGAGAAGGTAAGGTTTAACCACAATATCAGAGTTTTAAACCACAATATCAGCACTCAAATAAGTTTATTTCTTTCTTTGAGGTTTTTATTAAATTGCTCAGAAAATAGCAACATTATATTTATGTTTAACACTACTATTAAAATCATGTTATATTCATTGATGTTATTCTTTATTTTCCTAAATTTTACTTACTCAATAATATCCAGTAATGAAAAGAGATGAATACTGTTTCTCAAGTTTTTATGACAGTTGAGTATATGAATGATGCATACAAGGAGTTTGTACTGAAAATAGATATTTGAAAGCTCTTCACATAAATAAATGATAGTTGAAGAAGCTGTGGGCATGTATGAAATAAACTAAAGAAATCGCAAGGAAAGATAAGGTATGATTCTGGAAACCACACAATTTTGGAAGAAAAAAAAAGGAAAATATGTAGCTTCTGGTAAGAACTTTGTAACCCACCTATACATTTGATTCCTTATTTCTAGTGGAAGGAATTTCAGTTAACTTTATTTTACAAAGTTAAACATGATTGACATTTAATATTAACTGGCCTCTGTCTCAGGTAAGCTATTATTCTAACCAGGCGCCAGGAACTCATGCCTATATTCCTAGCTACACAGAGGGCTGAGATCTCTAGATCCTAGTTCAAAGTCAATTTGGAGAGGAAAGCTGGTGAGTCGTTTCTGTTCAATTAACCACATGAAAACTGGAAGTGGCACTGTGGCTCAAAGTGGCAGCACTAGCCTTGAGTAATAAACCTCAGAGACAGAACCCAGGCCCTGAGTTCAAGCTCTCTGAAATTATTCTTATCAGGATTTCTCTAACTTGTTTAGGAGAATGTTTTAAACTTAGGGATTTTTTATTTCATATTGTCAGCATTGATTTTTAAGATGTGTAGAGAAAAATTATTTATAGTCAGAGCTGGTTTGTATTGTTTTGTATTACACATTGCCTCTACACGCAGAGATAAGCAGGAAAGTAGATGGCCAAATCCTGACTGTTGGTAATGTATATGGATATGTGTTTCTTTTAGCAAAGAAAAAAATTATGAGTTGGTAGCCCTTATATATAACACCTTAATAGTAATTATATATAATTACTATTATTACTAGTATTTTTTTGTCGGTTGTGGGACTTGAACGCTAGGCCTGGGCATTGTCCCTCAGTTCTTCAGCTCAAGGCTTGCAAAAGTGCCAGTTCACATTTTCTGAACCTTAAGTTGGGGATAAGGGTCTCACAGACTTTCCTACAAGTGCTAGCTTTGAAAAGAGACCTTCAATCTCAGCCTCCTTAGTAGCTAGGATTACAGGTGTGAGCCACTAGCACCTGGCAGTACAATTATTTTGAAAAAGAAAAAAACCCACGATTGTATCCTTAAAAATTCACAATATGGCAAGTGTATCTGTAACGTAAGTTGTATCAAGGAACCATCAGCAGCAATCATTTTCAGATCTCACTATGTCCTGTCCAATGCCAGATAATACTTCATTAATTTATTTTACTTTTTCCTAACAAAGTTTATTATGAATGTAAAACAGCACAATTTTCTATTGAGTATAAAGAATTCTTTAGCCCTGGTGCTTGAAATCAGGGCCTAGGCACTCTCTCTGAGTGTCTTTTGCTCAAGGCTAGCACATTTCCAATTGAGCCATAGCACCACTTCCAGTTTTTCTGCTTATGTCATACTGAGGAATCAAATCAAGTGCTTCATGCATGCTACCCTAGCACTCTACTACATTCCCAGTCATTGAGTCTTTTGTTGTTGCTGTTTTAAGATAGCATTTTACTATGTGTCCTTCTGTTGGCCTAAAATTTAGACTGGTCCCAAGCTTACTCCTAAATCAGCCTCCCAAATTCAGAGATTACAGACATTGACCATCATATTCAGCCCACGATTCTTTGTGATACTCTTTTCAGATATAGAAAGAGTTATTCTGTCTTCCTTGGATTGGATGGTTTTTGCTGTTAATCACATTTCTTGTCCTGGTATGTTGCCCCTTCTAGATCAATAGAAATATTTCAGGTTGTGATCTTGAAAATGATCCTTGCCATCCAACAACATCACATTTTTGTGAAAAGCACTAGCTGGCCTAATGAGCATAGCAGCCAGCTGGAGCTCAGCTATCTGATGGCCTTAGGGTCCAACAATGCAATCATTACTGTGCACCTGATGAAAACTGTCACAGATAATTTTGATTTATTCCATACAATTCTCAACTACTCGCCATTCTCAGTTTTGTATGCTTTAAATTCTGTTAAACATTAATTACTATTTCGTCATTCTCACAAGTAACATATATGTCTTACTTTAAAATGTATTCAAACATGCAAAAAGTTATCGTAGTTCTGTCCACCAGTGGCTCATGTTTTAAAACCTAGCTACTTTAGAGGTCAAAAACTGAGGATCCTGGTTTAAAACAGCCCATGCAGAAAATTGTGAGATATTTCTCTCATTAAGAAACCAAAATCCAGGGCTGGGAAGGTGGCTCAGTAGTAGAGTGCTTGCCTTGCATGCATGAAGCCCTGGGTTCGATTCCTCAGCACCACATAAACAGAAAAAGCCGGAAGTGGTGTTGTGGGCTCAAGCGGTCGAACGCTTGCCTTGAGCTGAAGAGCTGAGGGACAGCCCCTAGGCCCAGAGTTCAGGTCCACAACCGGCAAAAATAAAAAAAAAATAAAAATCCAGAAGTGGAGATGTTGCTCAAGTAATAGAGTGTCAGTTTTGAGCAAAAAGACTAAGCAAGAATAATATGTCTACTTCTGACTCCATTATTTACTTATGGAACACTCACACACACACACACACACACACACACACACACACACACACACACACACACAATTTACAAAATATACACATTCTTCTAGACTCTCCTTCTTGAGCAGTACTCAATGCCATTAACTTAATGCATGTTTTCTCCAAATAATTTTGGTAGGGATTAAACTATACTTGTATTATGATACTGCACTTTTTGTACTTTTTGTTTTGCAATTTTTTGTTACTTATGTAAGAAAACAGTGTTTTGTGAAGACTAACCAGAAATAAGCGTGTCGGTAAATAGGTAGGTGGCAGGTAGACTGAAACTTGCATATAATACCACTTGAAATTTTACTTCTCCAAGTTTAAATATATATACATATGTATGTGTTTAAGACTTCTGCCAAAATTTTATTTCCATTAACAATTATCTATTTGTTCCATTATATAAAGTTAACGTATTGTATTTTTCATAGTAGATTAATATTTATAGAATTTCTTTTCTTTGGAGACAAGATTCTGCAGTTTAGACCAGGCTTTCTTCAACTCCTAATTCTCATGTTTCAGGTTCCTGACTATTGACTGTAACAGTACTTGTGACGGAATCTACAGTCAAACTGTTAGACCTGGAAAGGATTGATTGGGAAGCCATCTCAAACAGCAATCAAAAAGCTGAGAACTGTGCTCTGGGAAGGTCAAACAGTCAAGGGAAGACAAAGGTATGAGTTATTACCTCAAGAGTATTTAAGTTAGAGCTGTTGGACACTAAAATATTAAGACTTGGAGACAAGATGGATGTCTGCTATGGTTGTAATGGCTATTGCTCCCTTCGGCTCTCTAACAAAAAGGGATTTATCATTATGTATACAAACAATACCTCATGTTAATAGTTGTAACCACAAGCTAGATTGATGCCTTAGCTTGTGAACATACCTGTAGGCACTGACCACCTCCCACCCCTGTAGTAGAATGAATATAAAGCATGTTAAGCAGGATTTTGGGATGCAGAAGCTGGCAATGAGGCTGTGGGTCCTCTGGTGTCTTCTTTCCTATCACTTCCTGTGATTTCTCAGATTTTTGGCCAGGTATCCCATCATCTTTGCTGTTCCATGGTTATTGTTAGTTACAGTATTGATATTCTGAACACCTCAAAACAAACTATGGAAAAACACCTCCTTGAACAAGATTCAGAAGTGGATAGGAGCACCTCAAAAGATAGCAAACATCAGCAGTCATCCTGTGATTTTCTAGCAAGAAAGTACAATTCAGAAGTATCTTTATTTTTAATAATATAAAGAGATAGATAATTGTCTTTTTGTATATTTTATACTTGATATTGCATAAATTTTCAGAAAAATATATACATTGTGAAAAATGTTAATTTTTTCATAGGTTACAAAATCACGTCACTGGAGTCACCTTAATGTCTTATTTCAGTTGACTGAATCAGATTTAGATGAGTGTGAATTGCCTAATTATGAACATTTCTCCATGAAACTCAACAACATAGAACGAAGAGTGAGGGTCAGGCCTCTAAGGATTTTACATATGTTAGCGTTATATACACCCACACTGCTCAGCACTAATGGCACATTGTTGTGTCATAATTTTCTTTATATCAGAATTACGCTAGAGCTTAAAGTAGAATGATGGGCTGTACATTTTCAAAGCAAGAGTGATGATCACCCCCTGCAATTATTCTCAGTGGAGAATCCTTCCTATACATTTTACTGACTTAGCTTCTACTCTATGCTTTACCATTATCAGGGAGGGTCACACTGTATCGAGCTACAATACTGCGGCAACCTTAGCTGCCTTTGTATTTTACCTCCAATCTTGATCCCAAGGTCAACTCTGCAACTCTAATCACATAGTTAGTGGTCACCCGAACTTTTCAAGCCTGGTTAAAATTTCAGCTATCATTGCTCATTGCCAGGGTTAAAGATCTCACTACTTTAGATTTATTGTTTATCTTCTTGTATTTCCAACACTGCCTTTGAAGTTGGTTTTTGAAGTAGAGCTTTTAGTTTGCATTTGATTTATGGAGGTGTTAGTGATGCCAGTTGAACCGCATATATTATAAGGTAAGTAATATGATGTTTTGATATATGAATTTAATTTTGGCAGTTGAGGAAGTGAATACACATCACTCACAAAAGTTTATTTATGTGTATTGGTATTGCTTTATTGTGAGCTTCCTAAAAGCCAGTCATGAGAGAACATGTCCCTAATCCCATCACTTCTGTCACTGAGACAAGGCTTGAAATGTCCAGACCACTTGGCACTTCATAGTGAGAACCTGGCTACAAAGAAGGGGAGATAATAGCAAAAAGAGAAAATGAATCTTCCAACAGTTTTGTTATATGTGCTTTACACGTAGCCATTAAGACCACCATAATACAATTTTTTATGACTTCTTACCTACTTTTTCATGTTCTGAGCTGTTTTATTTATGGATATCTAAGAAATCATGTAAGAATCATATAAGAAATCTATATAAATCATATAAGAAATCATAAAAAGTAGATTGGTAGGGATATATAATCCAAAAGGAATAATTTCAGGAAACTATTATGAACATAAAATATAATGCACACCTAATATTTTCTCTTTGTTGAAAACATCAGCAGTTTTAGTTTATTTATTCTGATAAAAAAGATTATAAACTAAGTTACAATAGTATTCCAAATGGAACACACAACTAGAAATATGAAGGGTAGTACTAAAGAATGCTACTGCTACCACTAATAGAGTAATAATGAAATTTAGGCAAAACTACTTCAGAGTAAAAGCCACAGGACAGCCCTAACATTATTTCTTTGTTTCATATGAAGACAAGACTTTTTTTAATAAAGACAAATTTTCACAGATATTAATATCAATTGGGTATATATTTCTTAAGGCCTTCAGGAAGGATGCTGTGACCATGTTGATGGAAGTTGACTTCTCTGGCACCTAGTACAAAATGTGCAGACACCATTCCAAGCACTGCACCTGCATTAGTGTAATTTTATGCTTATGACAGTTCTTCAAGTTAGGAAATTAATTATTTTTTATTTTTTTATTATTATCTTTTAGTCAGTCATCGGACCTAAACTCTGGGTGCTGTCCCTCAGCTCTTCAGCTTAATGCTAGCACTCTACCTCTTGAGCTATATTACCACTTCCGGCTTTTTCTGTTTATGTGGTGCTGAGGAATCAAACCCACAGCCTCATGCATGCAAGGCAAGCACTCTACCCCTGAGGCACTTTCCCAGCCCTAAGTATTTTATTAAAAGCAGAAGTAGGCAACAAGGCCAAACAAATTTCCCAAGTACCTAAGACTGACCAGATGTAGACCCATAATTCAAATCCAGGTTTTTACCAGGCATATCTGAGAATATTCTGACCTTTCAAGAGCTATTGAGTAGATGATCTCACATTTTCTTCCTAATTATGGTTATAACGGCAATAACATTGCTACAGAATATAAGTATTTTAAATGAAAGGGTCTGGGTAATGACATTGTAAGTGATTTTTATTCCAAATGAAATAACTGAATGAACATCATTCAGTTTCCACTGTTTATTATTCCAGGAGTAATTGCTTAAGGAGAACAAATGCATGTCAAAGACAGCTGTACTGATGATGAACACAGGCTTTTATCATTAAGTACCTTGAATACACAAGGAATAGTTTGCCATGGATATATAATACAAAATGAATAATTTTTGTGACTAGTTTCTTCCTTGTTGTACCAAAGAAAATTTATTCCCTATTCTAAAACATATATCAATTTAATGGATATTAGTGTTATCAGTATAAAATTGGTGTGCATAATATATGCAATATATTACATAACATAAGAATGATATATATATAATATATGAATAATTACTGATATTTTATAACTACTATAAATAATACATGTATAAACTGGTTTTAGTATTATACTGTGAAGGATACAAGGAATGACATCTTTATTTAAATACATGTATTTGTATGTTTTAGTCACATAATTTATTTTTGTGCCAGTACTGAGGTTTGAACGATGCTCTGGATGTTGTCCCTGAGCCGTTTCACTCAGAGTGGCTTCATATATCTATCCTCAGATCTTGGCCCCTAAGTAGCTGGGATTACAGACATGAGTCATGTTATATTTTTAATTCCATCCATGGCATGTTCTTACATAATTATTTTTGAATGTTCAATTATATTACAACATTTCATTTCTAAACCAATTAAGGACAAATTACTAATTATTAGATAAAACTATATGTTACATAAAATTCTAAGGAGCATACTTTGCTATAAATTTTCAAAGATATTCCTAGTTTAATTCCTGAACAGACAAGTAGAAAAATTAAGTTATGTGTGCATAATATATGTATTGTTATATTACATAACATATAAAGGATATATTCGTAGTATTTGCATAATTATGATATTCTATAATTACTATGAATAATATTTGTATAAAACTGGTTTTAATTTAATACTGTGAAAGATACAAGGAATGTCAACATCCCTATCTTGCCTCTTTTTCAACAGTATACAAACTATGCTACAAACATATATCTTCAAGAAAGCTCACCTTTGTAATCACATATGCACCTTCAAATATTCTCCTCATCACTATAAACATCCTCTAAGATTGGCTACACTTATCCACTAGAATCATCCTACAACCGCAAACACTGTTATACTTTCTGAATAAAGTTGCTCCTCCTCATCTTCATCAACTTCCAGTAACTTCAGTGAAGAACATTTTCTCCTGCTTTGCCTTAGACGATATCATCTTTTGTTATTTCCCAGCAAAGAAATTGTGGCTTGCAGGCTTGAGCATTTGTACATTCAGAGCTTCTTTGGTTGTGAATTTTTCCTTTCCTTTCTTGGTAAGAGAGCTGGAATAATAAAAAGCATTTAAGGCAATGTGTTTTAGTGTAAATGAAAACATACTGATTTGAAAATATTAGAAATATTCGTTCTTTTTTATTGTGAAAATACTGTACAGAGGGGTTACAATTAGATGGGCAAGATGATGAGTACATTTCTTATGAAGCATTGTAGCATCCTCCATTGTTTCCTCTTCCCATCCCTTCCAAGCCTCCCCCCACTCCCTCCACCTAATCCTCCCCCCCATAAAAGATGTAAAGTTCGTTTTCGATATGACAACTTGTACTTCTCATTGTTGTAACGGGTCCACATTTATCCTTATTTAAAAGATTTGTTTTTCCCCTTCCCCTCTACAAATTATACCGACATCAAATACAGTGAAAGCAGGGGTTATACTGTGGGGGAGGGACATACAAAGCAACAAAGAAATAATCTTATCAATGCGTTAGAAACAAATGCATGAAAGAAAAAAAAAACATTTGAATACATATCTTAGGGTTCATTTTCCTAACATCACTTTTTATCTGACCTTTTCTGCTTGACTCCTACATATACTAAATATTGCAAATAAGGGAAACCAGGGATGCCCCTCAGTAGATGAATGGATCAAGAAAATGTGGTATATATACACAATGAAATTCTATGACTCCATCAGAAAGAATGACATTGCCTCATTTGTTAGGAAATGGAAAGAGTTGGAAAAATTATATTAAGTGAAGTAACCCAAGCCCAAAGAAACATAGGTCCCATGAAATGTTAATACTTTAAATTTATTTTTCATTCAAATATAATAGGGGTGATTTTAGTGGTGCATGCCTTTAAATCTAGCTATTTAGAAGGCTGAAAACAGAGGATCATAGTTTCAAGCTAGACTAGTTAATTGGACCACGACACACTTATCTTCAACTAAGAACCAAAAAAGCTAAAAGTTGAGCTGTGATTCACATGGAAGCCTGCCAGCCTGAACAAAAAGGAAAAGTAAAAGAACCTGGGCTCTGAATTTAACTCATAGTACTAGCACACATATTTTATGTATGTATGGTTCCTAAAATATTCTGTGAGTTAATTTGTTGAAACCTGGTCATAGATTAAATATGAGGTGTGAAAAGTATGTAAGTTTGAAATGACTGCCAGCTATTTTGACAAGACAACTAGAAGAGTTATCACTTAATTAAATAGTAACGCGGAATAGGTATGTATATAAATATCAAAGCTCACTTTGGGATCTTTTTAGTTTGTTAAAATCAGTAGCTAGTTGTCAGTAAACAGGATGCTATTAAGGACTTGAATTAAAGAAAAAAACAGAGCTGCAGAGAAAAAAAACAAATAATTACATGTATTCAGTGATAACAACCATGAGAATGAATATTACAGAACTAAGCCCTGGGATACACAAATATGTAAAACATGACAAATGAAGAAAAACAGTAATAAGTATGTAATGCAGACTTATATGGATAGGTATTTTTAATGTTTAAGGGCTACGAAGTGAGTGTGTGATGACCTAAAATTTAAGAAATTGGTAAGGGCAATTATCCCTTGGACCAAACATAGCTAATAGTTTAAGTAAAACACGGCCACAATATTGTGTCTTGATTCACCATAGTAAAAACAAGTCAATATTTGGAAAGTTATTTTTTGGACATGTGGTTGGTGTGACAATTACTGACGTTTGTTCAAGTGTCAGTAGAAGGGTACAGTTTTAGCACAATGATAGAAATCTTTCAGGGATCTGGTAAATTTTCCTTCTGTCTTCAATTTCCTTTTTTTCTGAGAACTAAAATATCATTACTGGAAGCCAGTCCCAAATTGTGCCTTTTCCAAGTTATCAGATATTCAATCCAATACATGCCCAAATAATAGAGAATAGGAACAGGTCTGCATTGAGCACTCACAGTAGACAGGTCTCTGGACTTTCTCAGGAAGAGCTTTCTGCCATTGTGGGATGGATAGGGGTGGATAATATACAAAACAGACATCATAGATTGAAAGTATTGTGCTAAGTTGACACCTGAGATATTGGATGTTTTAACTGCATAGTATTGGTTTTCATGAATCAGTTAATCAGATTCTTTACACAATATGATATTACTAGACTGTGGAATGCATGTTTATTGCATTTACTTTGTATAACATATTTTGAAATTTGGTATAAATCGTTCATCTTTTTTTTTTTATATGGATTACTCCTAGTTGTCAATAGTGAGGAAATACCCTGGAACTTTGTAACTTGAAGTCTTATGTTGCCATGTATCATATCCTATTTTCCTTTTACAGAGTTGGTAAAAAATTATATGTAATTTATTTTTTATTTTATTTCTTATCTATTACAGAATTTGAACTCAGAGCCTGGGCACTGCTTCTGATGACTTTTGCTCAAGGTTAGCTCTTTAAAACTTCGAGGCACGGAATCAATTTTAGTTTTCAATGATTAATTGGTGATAAGTGTCCCGCGGGGACTTTTCTCAACCTGGCTTTGAACTGTGATCCTCATATTCCAGCCTCCAGATTAGCAAATATTACAGGCATGAGCTACCTCCACCCGGTTATACGTAATTTAAACTGTAGTTTCTGAAGTGTTTCATCCTACATTGAATATTTTTTCTTACAAGCTTTCTAATAAATATGTAATCTATTCAATTTTGAAAAGTACTGTGTACCTCCCACTTATCTGTGGCATTTCTGAAATCCAAGTTTCTCTGTGTGTCAGGGTGGATACTTTTGCCTGTAATAAGTATGTTGAACACATAACATCTGGCTACTTATAGAACAAAGGATGTGAAGCTAGAGTAGCCAGATAAAGAACTTCCAGGACAATTCAATGGCAACTCATGTACTCTCTCTGTAGGTGAATAGGCAGCATAGAAAAGAAATTCTTATATTTGAAAGTGATTGAGTGTGTGTGCACATAGGTGTTCACTTATTTATCTGTTATTATAGTTTTAGATAAATTCACTAGTACAAAACAATATTTCATATATATATATATATGCAATAACAGTTTCCAAAATCCAGGGAACCACCTCCATGGGCATCGCTTTCCTAGGTTGCTCTTTGGGTAATAAGAATGAAACTTGGAATTGTCCTGTGGTAGAGAAATTACTCAGAGATTCAAGCATTTTTCTTTTAATATGTTGCTTGTTCCTAACTCTAAAATTAGGAAGTCTGTTAATATATATGTTATATTATAGTATATTTAATATATTATATATAATGTATAATATATTGTTTATTATGAAATATATTTCATATAATACCTGAGATTATTATATATTTATGAGGAAAAATACAACAAACGTATCAGTCCATACTTTCCTAGCCATGATTAGCTGCAGTACAGTTAGGCACATTACATCTCAACAGGAAAATTCTACTGAAGTTCTGATCACCTTGAGCTATATAAGAATTCCTGTAAAAGAAGCCTCTCCTCGATTATGAGAAAAGATATGTTTGGAAGTTTAGTTTAGTTTTTTTGTTTTGTTTTGTTTTGTTTTTATGGCCATTCATGGGGCCTGAATTCTGGGCCTGGGCGCTGTCCCTCACCTCTTCAGCTCAAGGTTAGTGCTCTACCACTTGAGCCATAGCTCTACTTCTGGCTTTTTCAGCTTATGTGGTGCTGAGAAATAGAACCCAAGGCCTCATGCATGCCAGGCAAGCATTCTAATACTGAGCCACCAACCCAGCCCACATTTGCAAGTTTTTGATAAGAGGAATTTGGCATTTGCTTTGCATCCTTGATTAGTCATGAATAGATATCATTTTGCTCCAAATTTTGTCTCCTTGTAGGTTCTGTAAACAGTTACACATCAGCCTCATTCCATCACATATCTTTAAGTCCTTCTTTTATTTCTTTTTATCATTATTGTTTTGTTGTTGTTGCATTTCTGATCATGAAGCTTGAACTCATGGCCTAGGCAGTGTCCCGGAGCTCAATGCTAGTGCTCTACCACTTGAGCCATGTACCACTTCTGGCTTTTTCTGTCTGGACATGCTTTGAATCATAATACTCAGATGTCAGCCTGCAGGGTAGCTAGGATCACAGGTGTGAGCCACCAGTGCCAAACAAGTTCCTCTGTTTTAGATATTATTCTAAAAGCCTCCTATCCAATGTCACTCCTAAGATAGTAAATGGACCTATACCAATAGTTCCTTCACACTCTCATCTCCTGTTATGGCTATGGTGTATCTTTTGCAAATTACATTGAAACTACTTCACTGTTCTCTTCTTAATCCATGATTCTAGATGTGTTAGTAATAATTACTTAAATTTAGCGGCTATAAACCCTAAATCTCTCAATTATTAATTTCTTTAATTCTTTGAATATGATTATTTTTCAATACAAATATGAGCTTATACTCACCTACTTGAATTTAACCCTTGGCATGAGCAGTGCCTGGGCCTATTCTACCTCAAATGCAAGAGGTTGGCAAAAGAGTAGCCTACGGTATTCCTGCCTAAGAGTCAAGACAAGTAGTTGAGTGCCTAAAAGAAGCAATGCATTCCTGGCATGGGAAGGGGTGGGAGAGACAACAGCCTAGAGAGCAACCTGACAGTCACAACATTTAACAACTTCTCCTTTGGGGAAACTGATCTCCTGCAAAGTGGCAGTGAGATAACTCACCTAGTGAATTTTCATATGTGAAGGAAGTTGTCATGTCTCACTACACAACTCACTTTTAGTCAAAGAGAGGGTCATTCTTTTGTGTCCTCCTTAGGCCCAGCCTCATTTTATCTCCATCTTAGACTTTGCCCAGACTCTGTTCCTACCAGAAGGTCCCTGGTGAGGAGGAATGTATGATCTCTTGGCTTTTGATTAGCCCTATGGGAACTGAGGCCACTTTTAATTTTGATCCTGTTCATTTTGACAAGGCTGTGGTGGGTGGTGAGAAAGCTCATTCTCTGAATTGTTCCCTATTACCAAATCTCTTCAGAGAAAGTCAAGGAATGACAGATTCTGCCTGAGGGAGTGAGTTTCTCCTTTTCCAAAGAGGTCAATTAATATCTGATTATGAGTCCCACATGGTGATCCTTCCCCAGATCCTCCGAACAGGAGTGGATGTTACCTCAGACACCAGGCCATCCTCATATTTCTTCAGCTCTTTCTCATGCAACTAAAGGCCACAGGAGTTGAGTTGACAATCAAGAAGAAATGAGAGTAGCAGAATCATTGGCATGGGGAGGAATTAGAAACTCTGGGTGAAAAAAGGGCTCAGAATATCTAGGATCACACATCATTTGGGAATCACATCAAAAGATTAGGGAATAAAAGTAATAAATTGCTACCTAAATTAGTAACTCCACTGCTCTGACTACATTACAAGTGTTCTCTCAAAAGATAGCTGTCCTATTTTAATGAGGAAAAAGGAGCACATTCTTTCCTCACAAAGTTCTACTAAGTGTCTTCTTCCATAAACTAGGTTGTTCTTACCCTATACTTGTCGGTTACTTTCCTTTGCTGGATTCAATCAATGACACTTGAAAGTGTTATCATCTTCAGACATGTAATTACATTTTGTTTTAATCCATTTGTTATAAAATAAAACAAATTTTGGGGAAAATATGTCTATGCTATATTTTCTTCCATGCCATATTTATTTGATGTTATAAAGTACTATTTTAATAGTTTCATTTTTAAAACTTGAGGAAAATGTTTTGTTACTGTTAGCACTAATTAGTTGCACCTTTTTTTGGTATTTTTCCATATCTGTATATTTGTTATTAAGCTTCTAACATTGTATTTTCCCCCTACTGTTGCCTTCTTAAAATTGCCTCAAATTATAAACTCTATATGATGATCTGTATGTGTTCATTGATATATTTAAATTTTTATATAATATGCACATTTTATATGATATTTTCATCCTATTGTAACTGCTCTGAAATCAATAATTAAGTCCTTCATTAAAGAAAAATCACAATACCACAAAACTCATTGAAATTAGGATTAGGTATCTATCCAAAAATATTTAGCAATGATATAGTAGAAACATCCACTTCTCCTATACCAAAACATGTTTATAGCTATGAAAGGTGCATTTTCTTTATTCTCTCTTTATGGAACATCCAGGTTGATTACACAGTTTGGTTGCTATGAATATTGCTGCCATGAACATGTTTGTTCATATTGATTTATATTCTTTCAGTATGGATCCAATTTGCAATAATGGTCTTCAAGATATGTGTCTTTTTTGTATCGAGTAAACTTCCATCATGATCTCCATATGGGTTGCACTAGTTTACAATGCCACACCACCAAACACAGTTCCTGATTTATTTCAACCTCTCCAGGAGTTTGTTTATTTGTGTCGTGATAGCTATTCTGGTGTGTAAGATGGGATGGCAGTGACTTTCCTTTTTATTTTCCTATGTATTTCCTATGTGGATAAGAATCTCAAACATTTCATTTATTTACTAAACACATTGGTAGTTCATTATTGATCAATGTCTTTCTTTTTCTTTTGGTACTTGATCAATTTTTAAGTTTAATAATATTTGATTTTTCCCATTCCAAATACTCACTTTAGTAAAAAGATTTTTTTTTTCATTACAGTGTTGTATTGCTTGGATATTTAGATTTTGTGAAGGCTAAGAGAATTTGATATTGTTCTCTCAGTCAAATTATAAGCATGTAAAAATGAAGTGAAGTTCTTTCTGCACATTTTCTCTGGTACAAATTTCTCTGATTTAAGAAATGTATATTTTATGTCATACTGGATGCCTAACTAAGTCTGTGTGTGTGGATGATTCAGTAAGAATTGCAGAATTCGCCACATAGATTTTGGAGCAAAGGTAACAGCTGGTAACAGGGCAATGATTCAGAACATAGCTGAGGCTGAAGCTGTGATCCCTTCTACCTGTGTTCAGCCCCCAATCTCTTGTAATACACCGCTCACGTCCCATGCAGCGGTTTCTTTTTCTATCCGAAATGTTTCTGGAGCTTCATGTTGTTCTTGCCTCCTAGTATGCCAACATGAGGGGAGTGAAAGCAAGCAAGGCAGATGTGGCAGAGGAATTTATTTTTAAAAATTGTGTAAATACCATACAGAGGGGTTACAATTACATGGGAAAGGTAATGAGTACATATCTTATCAAGCATTGTGTCGGCCTCCTTTGATTCCCCTTCCCTTCCCTTCCCAACTCCCCGCCCCCACCCAGCGGTCCCTCCTCAGACCCCCGTCCCGCCAAAATTTTAAAGTTCGTTTTTCAACATAACATCTTGCACATCTCATTGCTGCAATGGATCCACCTGTATCCCAATTTAAATAATTTGTTTTTTTCACTTCTCCTGCACAAAGTATGCCAACATCAAATGCAGTGAACACAGGGGGCATACCATGGTGGAGGGACATACAAAGCAACAAAGAAATCATCTTATAAATATGATAGAAACAATCACAAGAAAGAAAAAAAAATTGAGTTCTTATCTTGGGGTTCATTTCGCCTAACATCAACTTATCTTACAGTTTCTGCTTGTCTCAGACACGTACTAATTATTGAAAATAAGAGAAACCATGGGACCTATGCTTCTTTGGGCCTGGCTTACTTCGTTTAAAATTATTTTGGTCGGTTTTGGGGTTTGAACTCTGGGCCTGGGCACTGCCCCTCAACTCTTCAGCTCAAGGCTAGCACTATCCCACTTGAGCCACAGTGTCACTTCCAGCTTTTACAGTGTCACTTCCAGCTTATGTGGGGCTGTGGAATCGAACCTAGGGCCTCATGCATGTAAAGCAAGCACTCTACCACTGTGCCACCTTCTCAGCCCTGGCAGAGGGTTTTTATCTGAAGATCCATCACACTTGGGAGCTTCTGGCTGAAAACACCAGAAAGACAAAAGTGAAGAAACACTTAAGAGAAAATGTAAAACAGAAAGCCACAATGTTTAACCCTAAAACCAGTTTCTAGGATAAGGAGACTCAAGAACTGGTGTCACCTGAGGAGAAAGAGGAAATATTCAGGAAGAATGAGAAGGAAATATTCAGGAAGAATGGGAGGGAATAGAGAGAAAGAGACCTAGACTACCTGGAGCTGGGACCTCAATGTGAGCTTAATTTTAATATGGGAAACCAGACCCAAGGACGCAATACCTTACAATTTTGATTACTCTCTCTCATGCTACAAAGCCTATTCCAGATCTACTTCCACTCAGCATGGTGTCCATTCTGGGATCCAGACTGATTCCTGGAGGTTCCCAGGGGATGGAAAGAGTGAAAACCAAAGGGCTAAAGCTCAGAAAAGACACATGCCATCACTTCTCACATGTCATTTGTCAAAGTAAGTTCTACAACCAAGCCTGGAATCAATGGGGATGGGAGTAGATATTGAGAGCATTATAATAGTATCTACTATTATTATCATATAATAATCTAACATCTATTGTTTCATCAAAGGGAGAGAGATAGCATTTCTCCCTTTTTAGGAGTATGGGACAGGGCATTCTATAGAATGTTCTTCAATTGGGGGCTCTCTTCCGCGGACCGGCTCTGTCAGGAGGATGGAGGATACCTAGGGGAGGAACCTGGAATAGGGGGGGAGATGGCAAACAGACAACTCACACACATTAGGAGTGGATGCTGAGTGCGATTTAATGAAGAGGACAACAAACTTTTATAGCAAAAGTCTCCATAAGAAAGGACAAAAGGTTACACAATCTTGCTCCAGGACTTCATTCTTGGGTGGTCACCAGCTGGTCGCCTGAAAGGCACTTGTTTCCAGCTTATCTCTAAGAAATATAATGGGTTTCGATGTTTGTCACCATCTAACCATTACCTTATTTCTATAGAGGCCTAGATCTAGCAAATCTCTTAGTAAATAAAAGAGAGTAACAGGAAGATTTTCTCCTAAGTAGATATCTCAGCAATTGCCATACATTCTTTCTGTTCTAGCCGCACCTACAGCTTTTTGTAAATCTCTTACAGACAGTTCCTTCTGCTGAAGTGACTTCATGAAACCCCCAATACTTTTATATTTACTTATGACTTGTCTACTCGCCTCCTTAAGAGGGGTTTCAGGGTAGCACTTAACTCTGGTGAGTTAGTCATATTTTTAAGACACTCATCAGATGTTGGAGTCGTCAACCCTCTTAAGAAAGAGCTTTGAATAAAGGAACGTTGAGCATGAGTAAGTACAATGAGCAGCAGAAACAGTAAAAGATTAATAAGCACTCTTATACAGTGAAGAAAAGAAAAGAAAAGGAGAAACACATCTTTCCCAGGGGTTTGCCAGCCTTTCCAGGAGTAGGCCTCTTTGAAGCTCTATTCTCCGAGGTAGACTTCGGTGAAGTCCCAATACTCAGAGATGGGTCTTTGAAGCCCCATTCTCAGGTCTGAAAGCTGGTTTCCCATGCTAAGCAGACTCCACTGGAGTAGGCGTGGCAGCTCTCTGAATCTTTTCTCCCAAGATTGTGGCTATGAAGTTTCGGAAAGGAGAATTACAATGGAAAAGTGAGTTCTCAAGCTGGGTACTGATGGCTGACACCTATATTCCGAGCCTGAGATCTGAGGATTATGATTTGAAGTCAGTCTGGGCAGGAAAATCCATGAGACTAATCTCCAATTAAACAAAAAGAGCCAGAATTGGATTTGTGGCTCAAATGTTAGAGCATTAGCTATGAGTGGGTGGGGGGGGGACAGAATCTTGGTCCTGAATTTAAACCCAGGATTGGGGGATGAGAGGAAATGTGTTCTCAGTGCATGAAATCAAGGGTGTATGGTCAACATCACTATTGATGTTAACTTTGTGGTAGAGTTGATCAGTTTTATTCTGGAAATGATTTGTTCCACTCTTCTCTGTCCTGTATTCTTTAAAAGAAATAGCTTTGAGCAATCTATACCTAAGATGTGTGGATTGCATTGAAGCACTGGTTTCATTTTTTTCTACTTACAAAATGATACATAAGTAGTGTACAAAGGAGTTTTAATTTAATATGTCGGTTTGTGAGTACATCTTGATCGATGTCATCAATTTGATCATTCTTCTCTTCTCTTTTTTGATCTTGTCTTCTCTATCTCACCCCCTCCATTTACGTGGTCGCATTTTCACACATGTACATTGAATATTATGACTGTATTCTCCCACTGAACCAGTTTGGCAAAGAAATTTCTTCATTGTACAGGTAAAGAAGATGAAGAGGACTACAAGCCCAAGACAGCATAGCTATTACTTTGCATCGAGATTATTTGACTTACAAAATCTTCACCAAAAGAAGCATTATAAAAAAGAACATGGCCAGGAACTAGAAGCATCTATCTTTGTGTGTGTGCTGGTTTTGGCGCCTGAGTGGTGTCCCTGAGCTGCTTTGCTAAAGGTTAGTTCTCTACCACTTGAGCCACAGTACCACTTCCAGCATTATGGTAGTCAATTGGAGGTAGGAATCTCATGGACTTTCTATCTTGGGCTCATTTTAAACCACAATCTTCAGACCTCTGTCTCCTGAGTAGCTATGATTGCTGGTGTGAGCCACTGGCAGCTAGCAAAACATCTATTAGTTGTCCCAATTAAACATGTGGATCAATAGGTCATTTGATACTGGTGACACTCAGATAATGATTCCTCTACTTGTTCCTTTCTGGTGTTATTACTAGTGTGATAATGCTTGCTCAGGTTTATATCATTGTGCAATCATTGCTCCATTTTGTTCAGTAAACAGCTTTTCAGGACAGGAGAACTGTGAGAGGAGAATATGGGATGAAAATTTTATCTGTACTTCTTGTGGCCTGGCAAAAGCTTCTCAGAATGTTTGCAAGCAGAAATAAGAGTCCACTTCAGCCGAATAAAATGAAAGAGACACACCTGACACAGAAGCAGTGCCACAGAAGGACAAACGGGAATACTCATCCAGGCTCAGAGAGAAGCATCAGTATGAGTTGCTCAGGTGCATGAAAATTTGTGAAGATTGTCTTTCTAACCATGGAGAGATCATTCAATGCTGGCATTTACAATATGTTCCAGGACTCATATCTGTTTAGGTCTGTTTCCTCTGAATCATCTTTGATAAAGACAGAAATGAGAATGTAACAATGGAACCTAATTATGTTTTCTGAATGAGATTTCATCTCTTTCACAAATCAAGTAAGGGTTGTAATGAATGACTTTGATTTCCTGAGAGAAATTCATGTTTGACTCCTTGTTTCTATTAAGCTTATCAACTGAATAACTTTACATTTGTAAGCTGTTATTATAACAAATATGAAATAATTTTTTTTTTATTTTTATAGGAGAAACCCAGTTTCCTTTTCGATAGAAAATATTTATCTGGCTTCCAACCAAAATCTTTACATCTCAGCCTCCAGAGTACGTAGGATTGCAGGCATCAGTCACCTCTCCTACCTGAGACAAATATTTTTGGTATGGAAAATCACTATGATATAGAACATGAGGAATGAAGAATTTAGACTAACAAGGAATATTTTGAAAACATTAACAAAACTGAAGTTATCACAAACTTGCCTGCTTCAGTGAGGAGAAAAATGAGAAAGAAGTTACAGAGGCAGAGAATTGGAGACTAAAGAGAAGTGAGTGAATAGTTCTTTGTTAGAAGAGCTACTGAAGATTTCTTTTTAAGAAAATTCAGCTTGATATAGTGGTACATGTCAATAATTCTAACTACTTATGAGCTAGACTCTGGAAGGTCTAGGAGGTTTGCAGTTGGTATGGTAAAAGTATAATACTGAGACTTCAATATTTAAAACACACTGGTGACACATGGTGATAAGAGAGGCAGAATTAGGAGGGTCATGGTTTGAGGCCAGCCTAGGCAGTTAATAAGAAACTATCTGAAAATCAATCTAAAGCTAAACAAAGTGCTAGGTGTATGGATCAAGAACAATTATCCAGCAAGTTTGAGGCCCTGAGTTCAATCCCTTCTCCTGAGAAAAAAAGACAAGAAAAAGGAACAAAGATTATAATACAATTTTCAAGATATTTCCTTTGCAACTTTCTGCTATAATTTCTTTCTTCAATTGCCTTAAAATGTTTACAAAGTCACTTACACAAATGACTACCATCATTTGGGGAAATCACAAGGAAGTCTTTGCAACCAGCTTTGTAACAGAGCAATTTTGTCAAGAAGATTTCAATGAGCTGAAAATGAGATAATGGGCTCACGAAATTGCACTTTATAGCTATGTGTCAGAATGTGAGGAGCTCATAAAGAGGATTTATTTCTTAAGAGAAGACGAGGATTAAGTTGATTTATCAACTTGAAAAATTACGGTAAATTCTGTTGCTATTTGGGATACAATTTCAAGCAAGGTATTAAACCAATAAAATTATGGTTGAGATTTTTATAAAAGCTGTAAGATAATTTTTTCATTGATTTTTATAGAAGCTATTCAACAATTGTTGGATAAATCACAATAATGCAAAAATGTGTTCTGTGTCATCTGATGGTATTACCTATCTCATCATCTAGGGTTGGAAGAATGTTATCTTCATTTTAAAAATGCAGAAATGGAGGCATGAGGAGAGTTGGTGTGTTTCTGAAGGCTGATGTGTAAATGACAATTGAGATTGAGCAGAACCAGAATCCATGGCTCAGATTCAATTCATGATTTGGAAACCCCGTGACTATACTAATATCTAAAACTCTTGTGCTAGCTGGGTGACATTTTACATGTTTCTTAGAGTAGTCATCTGTTTTTGAGAATTAAAGAATGTACCTTGGGAAGGTGGTTCAGTGGTAGAGCACTTGACTTACATGCCTGAGGCCCTGGGTTCGATTCCTCAGCACCAAATAAGCAAAAAGAACAAAAGCTGGAAGTGGCATGTGGCTCAAGTGGTAGAGCACTAGCCTTGAGCTGAAGAGCTGAGGGACAGCTCCCAATCCGAGTTCAGGCCCCACAAATGGACCCCCCTCCAAAAAAAGAATATACGTTTTGTGTAGTATTATGCACAGAACATGAAACAAGAATTCCCTGAATTCTGAAGTTCTTTATGTATTTCCCTTTAAATTATTATTTTTAAGACTCAAGATAGTGAAATTATTAACATTCTTTACATTCCAGAAAGCATTATTTGAAACCATTTGGAAGAATTTCTACAATAGTATTGTAATGTATGGGTTTTTGTTGTGCTTATTTGCCTTCTCTCTGTATCTGCTTAATTGGGTTATTTATTGTATGATTCATGTATTAAGAGTTCTTTATATATTATGAATAAAAGCTATTTGACAAGAATTTTATATTTTGCTTCATTATATTAGCAAAAATGTCTGCTTTGTGTTTGAATAGACTACGGTTTTATCTGAGGATGTGCAGGACAAGAATTAAGTCACATAAAGAAGAACGAAAGAGAGGAAAAGGTGAAAAGGATAAGAAAGGAAGAAAAAAGAGCAGAAGTTCAGTATAGCTAAACAAAAAAACAAAAAGATAATTTAGAAAGAAAAAAAAGATAAAGAAAACAAAAAAAGAAAGAAAAACACACTCACATATCCCTAAAATAAAAATTATAAGAGGAAAAAAAGTTACTGGAAAACAATTTTTTTTCAAAAAAGGCAAAAATTAAAGATTAAAAAAAGTTTTAGAAAAGAGAAAAAAAATTTTTTTATATAAGGTACCAAAAAAAAAAAAAGAAGAAGAAAAAACTTCTTTGATTTTTTTGGGAGGGGTGGGAAAAATCCTGTATCTCCCTTGTGCCCATAACCAGCCTCTTGTTGGAGTCTCTGGTCTGCTTGTGGTTCTGCTGCTTGGTTGGTTTCTTAAGTCAGTTTGTTTGAACAGGCAGAAAAATGCTCTGCTTTACCCAGGATTTTGTGATCCTCCTCCCAGGCTAGTTCAATGGGAGGCAGATCTACTTTGAGTATCACCAAAGAGGGGGATGCAGTGATGAGGCTAGGTTCTGGGTAGAGTTGAGGCCTTTGAACAAACAGTGGCTTTTCCCGGGGGCTAGTTTGTGAAACACTCACAGAGCCCAGCCTGGAGCCATTCTCAGGGTTTCTGTTTACTGAATTTCAATTGATTGTCCTGGCTGCTAGAGGGAGGGTCAGCCTCTGGCTCTGATTACCCAGTGAAGAAAGCCACTCCTTGGGCTGGCGCAGGAGCTGGGTGACTTTTCCCAGGGTGGAGGTTAGTCTGGCAGGTCACGCCGCCATTAAGTTCTTGTGACCTGTAAATGACTCGTTTTATTCCAAGGCTTGAGTTGGAGCTAGCAGCTCCGCCGAGCTTTGTCGGTATCCAAGATGGAGATCTCCAATACTGAGGGGTGGCCTTCCCTCCTCTGCTCCCTGAGAAGGAGTGAGAACGTTAGGCTTCTACTCATGCCGAGTCTAGCTTCCTGAGGCGTCTCTGGTCTGTGAACTGAAGGATGAAGATGTCTGTTCCTTGTCGGTTCTTGCTGGTGTTGAGTAGAATCCGCTCGCCTGCTGCTTCTGGCTCCTTCGTCCTGGACTCTCTGTGGTTCAGGTATGGTGCCTGCGATAGCCGCTGCCACCGCTGCTGCTGATGCAGCGGCAGCTGGCAAGAGCTCAGATGTGTCTCCTTGCCTGGATTTTCCCTCTCTGGCCTGACTGTCTGTCCTGTGATGGCATACTTGGTGTGATCTCTGGCTTAGGACTGTTCACTGGAACTCTAAAACTGCTTTCTATGCGAGAGCTTGTTTAGACTCCAGCTTCTCCTCCGCCATCTTCCCGGAACCCCTATGTGTTTGAATAAAAATGGATGACATCTTTGCCTGATTTCAGAGCAACTGAGAATACTTTCATTCTAATGCAGTACTCTTTATCAGATCAAGAAACTTCCCATATAACAATTTTGACAAATTTTTACCATTCTGCTAGTTTGAAAAGATAAGATTTATTTTAGAGTTACAGCAGGGAATTCCCCTGTGACCAGTCTCCTCTACAGGCATGGAACCCCTCTTTGCAAATTGCTGATCATAATGGAAGCAAATTTTTGTTTGTTAGCAATGTCAATTTTTTGACCTATATACTCAGGATGTTTTCCCAGGAAACAAATCCACACGTAGAAATTAGATCATCACAGCTGTTTGAAATGGCATTAGCAATATATATTTGTATTATTGATGTGCCATATCGCTATATAAAACAGTTTGTCACATAACAGTTTGTGAAAGAACAAACAAATGAATAACCTAGAATCTGGTATGGCAGTAACCTCTAGATGATTTTCTCATATTTTCAGACTTTTCATAAACATAAATAATAGAAGCCAAATGAGGTGATTTATACCTATAATCCTAGCTACTCTGAAAATAGAAACGTGGATAGTCGCAGTTCAAGGTCAAACTGGAAAACATACAAGAGACCTCCATCTCAATCAATAAAATCTGGATGTGCCAATGTGTGGATATCATCCTACCTATTACTGGACATACACCTAGGAAGTTCAGTATCTAGGTAGCCTAGGAATAAACAAATGCAAGATTCTATATCAAAAACAATCAAAGCAAAAATTACTGGATGTGGCATGATTCAAGTGGTAAGGTGCCTGCCTGGCAAATGCAAGGCTCTGAATTTGAACCCAAGTACTTACCAAAAAATATTAAAAGTAAACATTATGAATTAATTCTCTAAATAATGTATCTGTAATTATTGTATATTCATATAGACTTGATAAAATTATATTGTGGTTAATATGTCACAAAATAAAGTAACTGAAGTCTCCATAAGGTACTTGTGAAATATTAATGTAGTATTTGTGATGTATAATAGAAATACTTAAATAAATTTGAAAAAGCTTTCAAGGGAATTATGTGTGTTCTTACACATCATAAAGATCCATACTAACCTCAATATAATTTAATGATATCTAGAAAACAGAAGTCAATATTGAATGTTTACATTAAAAACAAGTTTGCTCCCAAACTTGAGATGAAATATACCTTGCTAATTAGGAGGCAGAGATTTAGAAGACTGATATAATGGACAGTTTTGACAAAAAAAAATTCATAAAAAACTAAAAAACAAAGAAAGCTAGATATAGTGTAATTTTCCTGTTATCTCACGATGTGGAAGCCATAGGTAAGAGATCATTGCTCAAGGGAGGCTTCGCCTGAGAAATAATCTAAAGTGGTTAGAGCCTTAGCAATTTCAAGCACCAGTAGTGCCAAAGGAAAAAGAAAAGAAGAAAACAGAAAATGAAAGGAATGGATAAAAAGAAAACATTTTCTCTTCATTCTTGATTTCATTTCATTGGATACAAGAATTGACAATATTTTGTTTACTGTTTCAGGATTCAGGCCTCTCTAATATAAAAGCATTTATTTCAAGTAAATATTGTATTATTACTATTTATTAACTTATTATTAGACCTTTAGGTTTGGAGATTGAAATCATGGCTTTGTATATATTAGTCTCATTCTACAACTTAGCTGTATCCAAGCTCTCTTGTATAGTTTTGAAAATTGTTTATGAATTCTTCAATAGTTAGCTATTATACTTTTCATCTTATATTTTCTCTCCCACCTTTTCCCCTATGTATTTTATTTTATGTGTTGAAAACTCAATTTTATCTTCTAAACTTAGAAATTTGCTTTTGAGTTTACAGAGAAGTCAGTTATTTGTGACATCTTTTAAAATTATATATAGATGTAAGTATTTCATATATATGATTGATTCTTAGAGTTCATTGCAATAAGCAACATTTATCTGTTCATATGCACATAGCTATTGAGCCATTGCGATCCTCTCCTAAGAATAGCTTCCCTTGTTCTTGCCATGTGAATGCTTAGAGTGCTGTTAATCATATACAAGTTTAATTATTTGTCTTTTACTATCTATTGGATTAACTTGTAGATTTATGGGCATATCTAGTTATTAGAAATGAGGAAAACCATGCAGCATATATTTAATTGGATCTGGTTTATTTCACTTAATAGCATTTTTCCCCCAGTCTTTCCATTTCTTCAGAATGCGGTAATACCATTCTTTCCCATGGACGCACAGAATTCCATCAATGCAACAGAATTCAAGATCCAGAAATGAATCCACTCCTATAGGCACATAATCTTTAATAAGGAAGACAGAAACACAGGATGGAAGAAAAACAGCCTCTTCAAAAAATTGGTTTAACTGGCTGTACACAGAAAACTGAAATTAGATCATTTTATATCCTCCTGCACCAGAATCAATTCCAAATGGATTGAAGAGCTCAATGTAAGTCCAGATGCCTTAGGAATCTTACAGGAAGAGTTAGGGGAAACATGAGGGCTCCTTGGAATAGGTCAAAATTTCCAAAGTAAGTCTGGATAAATGGGATTACATCAAACCAAATCAATCATTTGTCAGACTCAAAAGCCATGAAAAAAAAGAGATAGTGTAGCACAGATTTATTAGGTAGCAAACCTACAGATAAGAGCCTCAGCCAATGGTAAACTCTTTGTCCCTTTTCTAACTAGGTTATTTATAGTGGGTTTACATGAATATGTTTTCTGATGGGGATTAGTCAGAAAACAACTAATGCTAAGACAGAGATAGTATGTGAAATGAGTTGTAGCTGGAGAAAGGGAGGCATTAAAGCAGGAGTGTCTAGTTCAAAGACTTGGCTTAGTGCCAGCTAAGTAAGGTATAGCTGCACAAGGGAAGAGGGGTAAAACAGGAGTGGTTATAAACAAAAGCACTGGTCTGAAGCCTCAAAATAAGGACCTCAGTCTGTGTGGACCAAACAGTCTCTAACAATAAGTTTTATTTAAATTAACAAGCACGATTTTCAACTTTGCAGAGTGGGATGGTACATAGTCACAGGCAATTTCTCCTATGTCAGGTAATCCAGTCTACTCTTTCACATGTTACCCAGTAGCCAAGTTTCAACGCAAATGACTACAAGGAAATTGTACAAATGAGGCTGTGACTTTTCCCTCTCATGAATCAAAATTATGTCAAATGATTTCTGTCTTCCAGATGTTTACACATTTCTCAGGATCTTTTTTTACTATTTTGTCTTCATTATTGATAATCATAGTACATTTTGTTGTCGTTGTGTGTATATGTCATTTTTAGGGCTTGAACTAGATGTTTAATGGTCTCCATTGTATTTTTTGCTCATGGCTGATGGCACTCTATCCTTGAGTCACATGCTCACCTTATGTTTCTTGCTGGATAATTGGAGATAAGTTTTCACATTTTATCTGTTTGGAATGACATTGAACTAAAATATTCAGGTCTCAGCCTCCTGAGTTCTAGGATTATACACATAAATGGCTAACACCAATTTTGCTTTACTCTTATTTTAATTATGTGGTAGAGGAAAATGGAAGTATACTTGTGTTAAGTGTGCAATTTTCAAATACAAGTTTGAATCAACTTGATATAACTGTTATTAATTTTAAAGTTAAATCAATGAGTGTCACACATTACCACAGAAATATAATTGAAAACAAAAGGCATAATTGTTTTCTTAAATCAATCAATGAAACCATAAATTACTTTCACTTTACAAATCATGTTTTATTTAACTTAAATTAGCAGACTTCTTTGAGTAAAAGTAAATATATTAATTGTATACCACAAGAAACAAAGTTATTATAGTTAAGAATAAATATTTCATCACACCCAGAAGATACGTTTTAGTATATTCTCACTAAAAAGAAACGTTACATGCAGAAATTAATGGATATGATGGAGCTTATCATTACACAATATATAAATAAATGGGATTACCACTCAATACTTTAGAAATATGTAAAAAATAATTATGTATCTTGGAGCCAGTAGCTCATGCTTGTAACCCTAGCTACTAAGGAGGCTGAAAGCTTAGAATCATGGTTCAAAGCCAGCCTAGGCAGGAAAGTCGACGACCCTCTTATCTCCAATGAGCCACCAAAAAACTGACAGTGGCTCAAGGGTTAGAGCACTAGTCTTGAGCTAAAGAGCTGAGGGACAGTGTCCAGGCCCAGATTTCAAGCCCCACAACTGACTAAAAATAAACAATTAAAATAAATATTTTGACATAAATGTTAAAATATCTATTCTAAAATTTTTAAATCCTCACTAGATATGCTAGTTTATATAAATATAGAGAAGTTTTTTTCTGGATTTAGTTGTCATTGAATTTTGTAAATCACATATTTGTCACTCAATTCATATTTGTATGTTTATATACTTATATACCCTAAGTATAATTAAATGATATGTGATAGGCAGTGCTGTTTTAGGAATTTCACTTGGCTTTTTAACATTAACCCTTCTACCCTAAAATCTATATACCCTCCAACCTTATCAGAGATTTCATCTCATTGGAGCAAAAAAGTATAAGCTATAATCATTGTTTGGAACAACTGTAACATTTTACATGAATTTCACTTAGTTTAAGATCCAAAACATTCAAGTCATCTTAACCATGCCAATAATAGCAAAATGTCTTCTGAGCTTTGCAGTCTCTTAAGAGATGAAAATCTTTAATTATACATCTATTTTTTTCTGCCTAACATCTTATATCTTAGGAAGATCTTTTTGGGTAACCCTCTGTTCCTGACTAGAAGACCGCAACAAAGGCAATATGGAAAATACTTGAAAACAATTAAAAAAGCAATCACAGATACTCCTCTAATCACCAGTTTCAATGAGAATATACATTAAAGTAACACTTTTTTGTTGCATTTAAAGAGCAATAATTAAACTTTAATTAGCAATGAAGAAGATAACAGAAAACTGTGTTTGAAGACATCTTGACTTTGAACAATTCAATATAAGCATAATGGATTTATCTTGTTTTTCTATGGAGTTGCCAAAATAATAGAGACCAACACCCAAAGGCAGGAAAACACCTAAGCCAAAGCAGTAAACTTTTGTCTATAAAATAATCGTGAGGGTGTGACTCTTCCAAAGTCAGGCTTGCAAAGAGGAAAGTGTATTTGCTTTGGAGGGAACAATAAAAAATATAAAAATCCTTTATTAATGTTTTACATATCTTGACTAGAACTTCTCATGTTGGAGAAGAGGAAAGGTATGAAAAATTTCAAGATTGTTTGACTATTCCCGAAGATCATTCTTATTTATCAGCTATAGCCTGGGTTACGCTTAGTATCATGCTTGTTTAAATTTAGAAGCATTATTTGTTTCTGGATTATAAGCCGCAAAGCCTTGAGTAATAATAAAGGTCATTTCCTAAGAGGGGAAAGTTGCTGTGTAAACAAACCTAAAATATCAAAGACAGCATAGTGGAAACTATTTTCTAGCCATATGACAATCTGTGGTGTAGATTTTGTTTCGTATTGTTCCAGGGGACTCATTTTTGTTATCTTCTTTTTCACCATCTAGTGTTCCTATAATATTCTATACCATTCTCTGATGACTTTAATTTTACTGGATTCTCTAATTTCTCTGTTTCTGTTTTACCTTTTTTAATTACTTTAGAAACTCTAACTCAACATGACATAAATTATCTTTATAATATTAGCAAACAGATTTCATTTCCATATTCTTACCCTAGCCTTCTACATAATTTTGGTACTTAGTGATCCCCAAATATGAAAATAAAGATAGGGAGCTTCTTATTTAGATATTATTTAGCATTTCAAGACTTCATTAATTCAAGGCCCTTAGTAGTATGTACCTCATACATGTATACTAAGCTGGTGGCAACTTTTTCTTATTCTCAGAAACTAGGAAATATGGTGTCCCTGTAGTTTCATTAGGAAAAGGATGTAGTTGAATTAATTTACTAAACCAAATCTGCTGTAAAGTATTTCTACAAGTTATTTGGCTTAAATAATCCGTATTTACCGTTTTACAGTTCTAAAGGACAGAAATCTAAAAGAATTCTCACTAGATTAAAATAGAGACACCCACAGAGCTAAAATATTTTTCAAATGATTCTAGTGGAAAAGACATTTATCTCCTGTTCTGCTTCCCAGAAATTCAGAATCTGGGTTGTTATTTTTTCCTTTATCTTCTAATGTAGGATCTTTACATCTTTCTGATGGTTCTTACCTAATCATGTCCCTTTTGAACTACACCTGGGACTTTTAACTACCTTTGAGTATACTTCCCCCATATGATAATTATTCAAATTTGTTCTCCTTGGGTAATGAGAGGTTATTATTTTACAAACATATATATAATGCAAATCTACATTTGAAGGATTAGGTATGTGGGAAAGACAGATATTCTGTGAAGGTATTTTGCTATGTACAATGAGTGTGTAGCATTCTTTCTATTATAACCTGTTATCCTTTCATTAACCTGAATAAGATATTTCTTCAATGAAATATAACTAGAAAAAATTTAGTCCCTGAAAGCAATTAATCCTGATTAAAACATTGTCATGTACTAGAAATCATAAATGCCTGAAGCAGTTCTGGCACTATCACATTTTATATATTCTGCATACAATCTTCTCTTTTCAAGAGCATTTGATTGTTATTATTTTGGAATTATGGTTAATATTTATTTGACTGCTATTTTTAAAGAATGCATTACCCAATGCTGGTTCTCTTTTTCTAACTTTTTTGGGTCTAATCTATTTTTGAAAGAAAGGCAGCCATTTGAATTACATGAACTGCTTATTGAAGTTGAATCAGCATGGAGAGGAAAGGAAGAAAATTGATGACTTTGTGGGTATATCACATTAAAAATGTATCTGCAAGCTATTTATCTTAAAATCGTCTATTTTTCATTATATAAGATTCTGATATAATTTCGTCTCCCAACTCACACATTGTTAATGCAGTCTTATTTCATGCCTCCCAAAAACAAACACCAAATTACTATTTATTTTTAAATTATCATTTATTTAAAAATATATTTTTAAAAAATTAGTCGAGGGAAATGGTTTATTAGATATTTAGAGTCATGTTCAGACTCTAAGGTGAAAGCCAGAGAGGGGAAAAAATCCTGATTTTATTCTTCCTTGAGCCACTCTGATTTATTTCATCTGTTTCTGAAAGAATGAAATTCTTGATTTGAAGCCTTTTGCTTGATATCCACAATGAGTCATTCTTCCATTATTAATAGAATTTGGAGAAAGGATGAGAATTCACACTAGAAATAGGAGAAGAGGGAAAGAGAAGAAGAAATCTAGATATTATATTCTTCCTCATCACAATCACAAGGTCTGGATAATGATAATGGATATTAGATACAATGCTCTAGAGTGATTAAACACATCTATAGAAAAGATAACCCTACAAGTGATCACATGGAGAATGCTTATTTATAAAATATTATAATAATTTCCTACAGAAAATGTTATCTATTTGTTAAGTTCTTGGTTAGGATTTGTTTAATTCTGGTGTGCTATAGTCAACTATCATAATGGTATACAAGGATGGTAAGAAACTAACATCTTAATATCACATTCTAATATTAGCTTAATTCTGCCTGTGTTATATGTATGAGGCTGTATTTGAGTTTTGCTTCAATTTCACATGCTATATTCTTCCAGTATATAAATTGAAGGAAGACTCCCTCTGAAATATGCTATTTTTATGGCTAAGGGAAAACAAGTCAGCTTTTAGACACAGACAATGAGATAGAAATCTTCCCCTAGAAATAATCTTTCTCCAATTCTGGTTCACTTTTGTAAGCTGAAATAACTCACATAACCCATTTTTACATTGCAGGTAGAGGTAAATCTCACCTACAGAAGCTGATGCAAGACATAGAGTAATATACCAAGATATGCAACACTTGAGATAAAGAGAAAAAAAAGAGAACTCTAATACAATCAATCATACTTGTGCTCACATGTCTCTGCAGGAAGGAAGGTATTATGTACCTTTGTTTCTAAAACTACTGAGATCTTCAAATCATGTCTTTTATGCTTGGATGTTACAGGAATTAGAGAACATTTTGATACTGAGACAGCATAAAATCTTGAAGAAAGTTGGACTAATCATTTCAATACTACCTTTTGTTCTCCAAGAAAATAAACCATTTTAAAGACAATACTTTATAATTTCTTACCTAATATCTTTTATTTTCCAGAAATGGATTTTGTTAATATATGTGACTATCCAACAGAATAAATATCTTCATTTATATGCATCTTGTGCAGACAGCAAGTCAATTAGATGTAAGTGTGACTTCATCAGTAGCACTTTTTCAAACTGCAAAACTTCGTTTAAATAGAGATACAGGTGGACCCATTGCAACAATGAGATGTAAAAGACGTTATGTCGAAAAATGAACTTTACAACTTTGGTGGGGGAGGGTGGGGGGAGGATTGGGTGGGGGGACAGGGGGAGGATGGGAAGAGATGGGAAGGGGAATCAAAAGAGGAGGCTACAATGCTTGCTAAGAAATGTACTCATTATTTTGCCCATGTAATTGTAACCCCTCTGTACAGTATTTTCACAATAAAAAATAATATAAAGAAGAAAAATAAATAAATAAAACTGCAAAAAATTTGGACAAGGAGATAATACATATATTTTTTCCATCATCAACTACCAAATCCTCCTTCTTCCTTCCTAAGAAACACACCCAATTAATAAAAAGTCATAGATATTTTGCTCTTGATCTTGAAAATGAAAGCAGAATGTTATGGATGTCTGAGATGATGGTTAATAGTGTTTTACATAGTAATGTCACAGGCAACAACCCTATGAATCCTGCAGGTCTTAACACTACTTCCTTAGTGATGTAATAGGAATGTCAGCTTTACTGGATGTAGTATTGTTTCCACTTCCTTTCCTACCACCGGACCTAAATTATAATACATATTATGGGTGTGTTCTCTTCTTTTTCTGATAAGATTTGCTAAGAGTCTGTCAATCACTTTGATTTTTTCAAAGAATCAACTCTTTGTTGTGTTGATTCTTTCTGTGTTTTTTTTTATTCTAATTCATTTAATTCTGATTTAATTTTAATTATTTGTTTTCGTCTACTGCATTGGGGTTTATTTTACTGCTCTTTTGCAAGGAGGCCCAGATGTCTCATTAAATTTTTGGTTTCAGATCTCTCCAATTTGTTGATGTAAGAACTGAGAGCTATAAACTTGCTTCTGAGTACTGCCATTGCTGTTTCACAGAGGAGCTGGTAGTTTGTATGCTCATTTTTGTTGAATAACATGAACACTTGAATTTCCTTTCTAATCTCTTCCATGAACCAATCGTGATTCAGCAGTGTGTTGTTCCTGGTCCTTGCGTTGTTACAGGACCCTCTTTGGTGGTTTTTAGTGTTGAGTTCTAATTTTATTCCCTTGTGTTCTGAGAGAAAGCAAGGTATAAATTCAATGTATCTGAATTTGGACAAGTTTGCTTTGTGGACTAAAATGTGGTCTATTTTGGAAAATGTTCGATGTGCTGCTGGAAAACCATGTATTCTGATGCTGCTGGTTGAAATATTCGGTATGTGTCTGTTAAATCTAATTTACCTATGCAGTTGTTTAGGTCCGCACTTTCTCTTTTTAGTTTTTGCCGAGTTGATCTATCTAGTGGGGAAAGTGATGTGCTAACGTCCCCAACAATTAATGTCCTTGAATCTATTTGGGATTTGAGGGAAAGTAGTGTTTCTTGGATAAATTTGGGTGCTCCGTTGTTTGGCGAAAAGATATTTAGAATTGTAATATCCTCCAGAAGGAGATATCCCTTAATTAGTGTGTAGTGACCTTCTTTATCTCTTCTCACTAGTTTTAATTTGAAGTGTATTTTATCTGATATTAGTATTGCAACTCCCACTTGATAATGGGGGCCGTTTGCTTGGTAGATTTTGTTCCAGACTATCATATTGAAAATGTTTTTCTTTTTATGAGCAAGACGTGAATCCTGAAGGCAGCAGATGAAGGATCTTGCTTTTTAATTGAACTAGACAGTCTATGTAGCTTAATTGGAGAGTTAAGTTCATCAATGTTGAGAGATAGGACTGAGAGATATTAGGGAGTTCCTGCCATTTTATCCACCTTCTTGGGGGCTGAGGCAACTGAGTTCTTCCTATGTTTCTTGGATTCTCAGTTTGGGTTTAGTTTCTTGGCCTTTATTGTGGTCTTGTTGGTTTTCTATGTGTAGGACATCTTTAAGAATCTTTTGTAAGGCTGGTTTGGTGGAGATAAATTGTTTAAATTTTTCATTGCTATGGAAGGACTTTCTTTGACCTTGGGTTATGAATGAGAGTTTAGCTGGGTATAGTATTCTTGGTTGATATTTGTTTGTCATTATGGCATGGCATACATCATTCCATGGTCTTCCTGCTTGAATTGCCTCTGCTGAGAAATCTGAGGTGATTCTAATTGGTTTCCCTTTATAAGTGATTGATATTTTCTCCTTGACAGCTTTAAGTATGTTTTCCTTGGTCTGAATTGATCCTGCGAGGATTATACTGTGAGAGTGGGATGTCCTGTTTTGGCCATGTCTACTTATATTTCTAAAAGCTTCTTGTATCTTAATAGGCCTATCTTTTTGCATGTTTGGGAAGTTCTCTGCTAGGATCCTGTTAAACAAATTTCCTATACAATTAACTTCTGATTCTAGGTGCTCCTCTACACTCATTATCCTCAGATTAGGTTTTCTGATGGTGTCTTCCATGTGTTGAATAGATCTATCGTATTTCCTGGATTTTTCTTGAATGGTTGTATGTTCTTTCTCTATAATATGTAGGCTGTCTTCAACCCCCGAGAATTGATCTACTATCAAGACTTTCTACTTTGTTATTTATTTCTTTTCCTTCTAGTTGGTTGGCTTTGATGGCTTCCAATTCTTTGTTGGAGCTTTGTTTTAGATCTTGTATGAACTTCTTTACTTCCTTAATTTAATGTTCAGTGTTTATTCTCAAGTCACTTAGTTGATTGGTTATGGTTTCCTTGGACTCCCATTCCTTCTTTTGGGTTCCAGTCAGCGTTCCCTTTGTGGACTTCCTCACTTCTTTCAGCTCTCTGTTTATAGATTCCATGGATGCCTTTAGTGATCTTTGTGTATTCTCATGCTGCTCTCTCAATTCCTGTATCACTCTTTGATTAGCTTCCTTATATTCACTCAATTCCTGTAGTTCTCTTTGAGTGTTCTCAGCCTCCTAACACCATTCCTCACTTTCTCTTTGTCTCTTCTACGCCAACTCCCGCAATTCCTGTCTATCTCTTTGACTGATCTCAGCCTGCTCACACCATTCTTTTATTTCTCTTTGAGTGTTCTCAAGCTGCTCATACAATTCCTGTATCAATCTTTGAGTATCTTCCTCAGGCTCATGATATTCCTGTATTGACCTTTCGTTTGTCTTCTCTCTCTCCCTATCACGCTCACATGAAGTCTTTGCAGGTTTTCAATCTTTTCATTTACCATGTTTACCAGTAGTGTTTGCAGAGCTTTTTGGGAACTCTCCTCTGGATTATTCATTTTCTGTTCTGTCCCCTGATTACCATGAGTGGGAGTTGAGATACCCGGATTTACCATTATTCTTGTGTTTTTCAGGTTTGTTCTGCCCATTTGGGATGAATGAAACACCAGTTTTGTGCTAGAACACTATCTTAAGGCAAGCATCAACCAAAGTCTGTAGTTGCAAAGTAAAAAGTCTGCAGATACAATCTAGTTCAACAGATATAGCTATTCAACATCAAACAACTATGTATTAGTGTGCTGCGAACTGCAAAGAAGAATTTGGCAAAGCAGACATTATTAGGTTAAGCGAGATATGTGGGTAAAAATAGGAATAGTGGGATGTGGAAATGTAGAGGGAGAGTTAACTTGACTAAATACTAATATCTAAGCGGGAAATAGGTTGGATAGAATGATAGTAGAGAGAGAAAAAAAAAGAAAAAAGGGCAAGAAAAAATAGAAACAAAAATTAAAAATTAAAACTGAAACACATAAATTATGCAAATTAACAAAGTAATATTCAGAGAAGAACGAGGATAGGATAAGAGAAGGGGAGGGATAGAATGAGATGTGAAAAACTTAAAAATAAAAATGCTTAAAATATCATATAGGTACATAGAAGTAATACTGATATTAAGGAATTTAAATCTAAGAGGTTTTGAACTGAGTAATAAATTTCTGGATTAAGTGTGTACAAAATGGGGGTTAATGTTTAATAATCGACTATGGGTATATCTGAGGATGAGCAGAACAGCAATTAAGTCACACAAAGACGAACGAAAGAGAGGAAAAGTGAAAAGAATGAGAAACAAAGAAAGGAAGGAAGAAAGAAAGAAAGAAAGAAAAGGATCAAAAGTCTGTAGAGCTAAACAAAAAAATGAATGAAAAGAGAAAAAAGAAAAAAATCACACACACACACACACACACACACACACACACACACACATACCCTTAAAATAAAAAGTATAAGAGCAAGAAAAAAGGAGTTAAAATATTTTTTAAAGATAAAAATTAAAAAGTTTAAAAAGTTTAAAAAAATTATAAAATGTACAAAAAAAGAATTCTTTGATATTTTTTGGTGGGGATGGGTAGATCCTGTATCTCCCTTGTGTCTGTAACTGTCTCTTGTTGGAGTCTCTGGTCTGCTTGTGGTGTTTGATTTTCCTGTGGCTTGGTTGGTCTCTTAAGTCAGTTTGTTTGAGCAGGCAGAAAAATGCTCTGCTTTACCCAGAATTTTGTGATCCTCCTCCCAGGCTAGTTCAATGAGAAGGAGATCTGCTTTGAGTTTCACAAAAGAGGGATATGGCTGTTTCTTCTAGTTTGGAGATGCTGTGATGAGGCTAATTTCTGGTAGGGTGGAGGCCTTTTAGCAAACAGTAGCTTTTCCCTGGGGGGCTAGCTTCTGAGACACTGACAGAGCCCAGCCTGGAGCCATTCTCAGGGTTTAAGTTTACTGAATGTCAATTGATTGTCAAGGCTACTATAGGAAGGGGCAGCCACTACTGGGGCTGGTGGAGCTCTCTCTGCTGTGCTGGGTCACTTTCCGCTGGGTGTAGCTGAGCTTGGAATGTCAGAATTGGTTCCTGTGACCTGGTAAATGACTCTTGTTTTCTTTCAAGGCCTGAGTTGGAGCTAGCTGCTCAACCAGGCCTCTGTCAGTATCAAAGATGGAGATCTCTGGTAGTGGGGAGGGGCGGGATGTTCTTACCTCCTCTGCTCCCTGAGAAGGAGTGAGGATGTCAGGCTTCTACTCATGCCAGATTCTTGGTTTTTGGGTCGTCTCTGGTATGCAATCTGCAGGATGAAGATGTCTGTTCCTTGTCAGTTCTTCCTGGTGTTGAGTAGAATCAACTCACCTGCTGCATCTGGAGTCGTTGTCCTGGACTCTCTGTGTTGCAAGTATGGCAGCTACGGTCGCCACCGCAGCCACTGCTGCCACAGCGGTGGCTGCTGACAAATGCACAGATCTGTTTCCTTGCCTGGATTTTCTCTCTCTGGCCTTACTCTGTGTACTGTGATGGCACACTTGGTGTGATTCTCTGGTTTAGGACTGTTCACTGGAGCACTAAAACTGCTTTCTATGCGAGAGCTTGTTTAGCCTCCAGCTTCTCCTCTGCCATCTTCCTGGAACTCCTGTATGTATTTTTATTTTGTCAAGCACTGAGCTTGAACTCAGGTAGTGGCAGTTCTGCCTCAGGTTTGATCACTCTAGGCTGGGGTGCAGCCACTGGACCCATAGCCGAACCTGGGTTCCTGGGTCCCAATGGCTGACAGGAAAAAAAATTTAATGCAAAAGAGAAAAAACCCTGGCAATTTGCAGATGGCTGCCTATTTTACATTTTTTTCTTTTCTATGTGACCATACTGGTTCTGAATGACACGGTTGAAAAATGTTGGTAACCTGGCATTGCTGAAAGCTGGCAGGTTACCAGGGAAGCCATAGGCCAACACAGCAACATAGGCCCTGTGTTTGAAGCCCGGTCCTGACCCCTAAGAGATCTAAGAATCTCATTCCTAGTCATAGGAATACCGATGGAAGATTATGAATAGCAAGGTTGAACTAGTTATTTCTGAATACTACTATACAATTAGAGTGATTTTAGGAGGCCAATTGATTTAATGAATGCTTTTTGACACATTCAAAGAATACTATTAATTACATGTATGCTATAGTTTCAGGACAGTGGTTGATTTAATTAGTAATTCATTAAGGCTGAAAACAATAAAATTAATTACATGAAGGCATAATAAACACCCAAGAATTGGAAGGAATGTAGCCTATATAGCTGAATAATGTGTAGACATCTCCTGCACTCTATAATGATCTATATTTATTTGTGTACTACAATCTGCATATCAATGTGTTCTTATTTTGTCAACTCTTAGGGCTCAATCTCAGGTGCTGGAAATTGCTAGTCAGCTTAATATGCTCCAGGCTGGCATGCTGACACTTACCCATTAATGAATTGGGCTTTGTAGACTGTGAGTTCAGATGTGAGAAGCGGAGCGTGAAACATGTTTTCTTTTTCTTTGAAAGTGCTCGGTGACAGGTAGGATGTATAATTCAGATGCAAATCTATATGCAATGTAATAGGATGTAATAAATGTAAAAAATGTCATAGGTGGAAGAATTGTCATTACAATAAATGAAAAACAGATTGAATTAGTAGGGAATCATTCTAGGATAAAATTAGACACAAAAATTATAGGATGTGGATTAAGTTTAATATTTTATTAAGCATTGCCAGAATAAAAATTTCATGGAAACACAAATACCTAATAATTGGTAGTAACACACGATGCATAATTTAATAATATATAGGAATATGTCTCATTCTATAAAATACATAATTATAGTAGGAATGTACGTACATATGTGATAAACAATAACAGGATATTGAGTAATGTTAATTAATGCTTTATTAATTGTTAACTGGGACACATCATTAAATGGAGACATAATTTAATACCTAATAATTGGTAGTAATACTATCTATAATTTAATAATATGCAGACATCTCTCTTTTTGTGTATATAATATTTTTATACAACAATCTCTATCTATTTATATCTCATTCACTCCTGGGGCTCAGTGGTTGAATGTTCACCGAGGAAGCATGAAGCACTGGGTTTGATTCCTCAGTGCACATAAACAGAAAACCCAGAAGTTCTGCTGTCTTTCATTCAATTGTGTGCTAGCCTTGAGCACAAACGCTTAGGAACAGGGTCAAAGCCCATACTCAAGCCCCAGGACTGCCGCCAAAAAAAAGTAGAATGTTTTAACTGCAACTATAGAAGGGCAAGAAGGGCAGGACTTCAAATACCTCATCACAGGGTAATCTAGGAGTCTGGGGCTGACAGCTTCCACCTAACCTGACTTAGCCAGATGTAAACTGCTGCAACCCAGATCCATGGGTTATCCTCATCATCCTGGTTACCCTGGCTTATCCCCATATCCTGGGTGCTCAGGGCCTTTAAAACTTGGCAGGAAGTCTGCTAGAACCTTTGAAATATGGCTTGAAGTGGTAGAGCTCTAGTCTTGATCAAATGTTATTAGAATAGTATCCTCATGTTTTGAGTTCAAGCCCCATGGCTAACCCCCTCCCCCCCCCAAAAAAAAACACCACACTAAACCATTAGATGTGAACTTGTGTGGTTTGTGAACTGTTCCTCAAAGAATGGTGATATTGATAAAAGCACCCTAATTCTAATGAAAGCTTGTGGAATAGAGCTAGGTGCTGAGTCCTTCACAGGGTGCAGTTTGTTGCATCCTGCATTGGGTGCTGTGTGCTGAGTCTTTCAAAGGATGCTGTGTGCTAAGTTATGCAAAGAGTGCAATATGCTGTGTCCTTCAAAGGGTGCATTCTTTCTTCGGGTCCTTATAAGATCTCCACAACTGAGATGATTATGCAGACAAGAATATTGAGGTTCATTTATGTCCCCATGGCAGGGACAAAGATGTATTACTGAAGACTAGTAAGTTGTCTCCTGCAGACAATTAATTGTTTTGTTTTGTGTTTTCTCAGTCATGAACCTTGAACTCAGGGTCTAGGTGCTGGCCCTTACCTCTTGGGCTTATGACTAGCGCTCTAACACGTGGAGACATGGATCCCTTTATAGCAGAGGCCACAGCCTAGGGGTCTATAGCTAAGGTCTGTCATCCTGCCTTCTCAGAAAGCTGAGATCTGAGGATCTGGGTTCCAAACTATCCCATACACAAAAGCCTATTATCTCCATGAGCCTATTATTTCCAATTTACCACTAAGAAACCCGAAGTGGAATCTGGGTGCTTGTTGCTCATGTCTGTCATCCTAGCTACCCAGTAGGATGAGATCTGAGGATCATGGTTCAAAGCTAGCCTGGGCAGGAAAGTCCTTGAGACACTTAGCTCTGATGGACCCCCCAAAAAGCTGAGGTGGTATGTGGCTCAAGTGGTAGAGCACAAGACTTGAGGAGAAGAGTTCAAGGACAGTACCCAGGCCCAGATTTCAACTCCTACAACAATAAAGAAAAGACAGAAACAAACTAACAAACCTGAAGTAGAGGGCTGGGAATGTGTAGAGTGTAGATTGCTTTGCATATATGAAACCCTGGGTTTGATTTCTCAGGACCATATCACTAAAAAGAAGCCTGAAGTGTCTCTGTTGCTCAAGTGGGAGAGGAGTATCCTTGTACAAGAGAAAATAAGAACAGTGCTGAGGACCTGAGTTCAACCTCCTGTGCACACGCGGGCTCACGCACACATACACACACACACACACACACACACACACACATACACACACACACACACACACACACACACACACACTCACAGACTAGAAGTGGTGCTGTTAGACAAAATGCTAAAGCACCGGGCTTCTACACTGAGCTCATGGTCAGCACCCCAGCCCTGCTTTCAACCCGCAAACCTAGACAGCCAGGGCCCAACTTGGAGAGGTCAAATGTTTCAAATCCTGAAGAGCTTCAACAGCCCTAGATGACAGGAAGCTTTGTGATATCAGATATGTGCTTGGATTTCCCAAGCTTCCAGAAACCTAGGAGAGACATCATAGGCCCATCATCGTCCTCAATGAAACATTTCATGAGTTTCAGTGCCCCAGTTGTCTGCCAGAAGGACTGCTGAATTATATTGAGCACTGTATCTGAACACGGGAATATAGTCTCACAATGGCAGGATAAGTGCACAGGACTTGGCCTGCCACGGGAGATGGCACAAATGGCGTCCTGTCAAACCAGAGCACTGGGGAAAGAAATAGATTGGGATAAAATTAGACCTTTATCCTGACCTTCAGAGCCCACTCACACTCATTCTCACAATTTGACACAGATGGAGTTGTTTGTTACATAGCTGTACAGAAGTGAGGCCTTTTGTCTGCCTGTCCAGACAATGAGGGAGACTTCTTCCAGCAGGCCTGGGATGCAGAGAAACCCTCAGGCTATACTGGGAACAGTGAGGGGAGCCGCAGAACATGCACTTTCATGAAATCAGTCTCTGTTATGAAATCATTTTATTGGATACAAATTTTCTAGCTTGGTGCCATTCATCGTAACTACTCTGGAGCTTCACCTATAGGAATACATACATACATACATACATATACAAAGATATGGAGGTACAGGTTATTTTTGAGGGGGCAGGTCCTGGTGTTGAACTATGAGCCTAGGCATTGTTCCTGAGATCCTTTTGCTAAAGGGTAGTGCATTAACCTTGACTCAAAACCCCACTTCTGGGTTTTTCTGTGATCTCTTAGAAATAACATTGTCATAGACTTTCCTACACTGGCTGGATTCAAACTCAGATTCTCTACATCTCAGACTCCTGAGGAGCTCAGATCACAATGAGAAGCCACTGGCACCTTCTTTCTTTTCTTCTTCATTTTTTAATCTGGAAACCTGAATGCTTAACAGGGTCATACCAGTGTTATGAATTTATAAGTTAACTACCCAATGTCCTTTATAGCTGCTTTCTCTAAGAAGGATTTTCCTTCCTCATCTTACCATCTGTTCATAGGTTTGAAACCAAAAGTGAGAAATGAGTGTCACAGAATTTCTGTGCAAATGTCCACAGGACATGCCAGCTTTGTCAATTAGCATTGAGCTACAGCAATTTACTGTCTCAAGATGGGAGGACCAAAATCTAGAGGGATACTTATATTGTCTGCGTTGCTTCTTTTGCCTATAAAATGATCTAAAAATTAGGAGTGTTGTGTGTCTCCAACCTTAAGTATCTAGAATATACTAGAAGCATCTTCATGCATCACTTTTCTAGTGTCTCTCGAGATTTAGACTCCAGGTTTGTGTGGAGGTGCTCCTTGGTGAATCCCTGAGGATAGCCGCTTGAAACCTTTTTGAGAGATCACCCTTCAAAGTCAGCCTGAGCAGGAAGTCTGTGAGATTCTTATGTCCAATAAACCACCAGAAAACCAGAAGTGGAGCAGTGGACCAGAATGTAGAGATGGAGCTTTGAGAGAGAAAGCCGAGCAGAAGAAACAGGCTAGACCAGGCTGGAAAGCCTGGGAGGCACTTATGTCCGATTAACGACCAGATGGCTGGAAGTGGAGCTGTGGCGGTGGTAAAGCCTCAGCCTTGGGAAAAACAGCTGAGGAACGCATCAGGCCCTGAGTTTAAGCCATGGGATAGCCTCAAAATCGTTTTCAAAAAGAGAAGGCCACGTTTATGAATCAGTGCCCTATTTACTTATGTGTGTATATTACCTCCCTGAGTTCAAACACACTATATGTAATGATGCTTCTCTTATTTATTTATTTATTTATTTATTAGATATGATCCTTGCGCCTACTGCATCATCCTCCTCTTGTCAAACCCATTGCTTTCTCTTCCAGGGTTCCAGACCTGTGTCCTTATATGATGCACACTGAAGATCTCAGCAGTCTTTATTTACATTTTATTATGAGGACAATGCAGGAACAGTAACAAATCAGGCAGGGGTACACAAGATAGGGTTTCTTAGAAGTAACCAGTCTTCAGAAAATTAAACTTGAGGAAGTAAAATGGTAGGATACTTATGTAAAAACTGCTATTAAGAAAAATATGAGGGGGCTGGGAATGTGGATTAGTGAGAGAGTGCTTGCCTAGCATGCAAGAAGCCCTGGGTACGATTCCTCAGTAGCACATACACAGAAAAGGCCAGAATTGGTGTTGTGGCTCAAATAGTAGAGTGCTACAGACAGTGCCCAGGCCTTAAGTTCAACCCAAGACCTGGCAAAGAGATACCTAGGTAGGTAGGTAGATTGATAGGAAGAAAGAAAGAAAGAAAGAAAGAAAGAAAGAAAGAAAGAAAGAAAGAAAGAAAGAAAGAAAGAAAGAAAGAAAGAAAGAAAGAAAGAAAGAAAGAAAGATAGTTTAATCTTTGGACGTCAGGAGGAAAGAAGGGAACACTTCCCAGTTAGGAGACCTTTTGCAGTGTGCCTTCACATAACCACAGAGCAGGAAGACTGTCTCTTTCCCACTTCTCAGGCAACCAAGGGCCCCAGAGTCAAGAGGGCAGAGCTAGGTTCTAAATAATGTGCTTGGAGACAAAATAGAAACAGTCCTGCCTCTAGTTAGTCTGGGGATTTGCATTAATTATGTGGAGAATGAAGGAAGGAGAATGGACTGGCAGAGGTAGAAGGGTCTTCAAATCTGATAGATGGAGAGTAAAAACCCACTCCCTAAGACCAGAGAGCAGGGTTTTTCTACTCTGTTCCTCCCCTCTCCCCCACTAAACTGGCTCTCTATTGGTAACCTAAAGGTAGCCTGAGTCTCCCTTCACATGAGAGAGGAAGGTTAATTAGTCATTGTTTGAAGAGGCCGAGTAAAGCCTGACCCTGGTGTAACTTTAACAAATGTTACAGGTTTTCCCCATTGCTGGTTGTGCCTGGAATAAATGAAGTGGTTTTGCAGCTCACTTCCCTGCTGGGTGTGTACGTTCTGCCTCCTAATCCTGTAGGCCTGGTCTCTGTACCTAGCCTGGATTTTGAAACTGTTTTCTGTCCTTCAATAACAGAGTTACACTGGAGTTCTTCCTGCTAACGGAGCTAGGGCTCTGAATCCAGGATAGGTCAATAATGTTTCTTTCCTTCTTCTATAGCTCGAGTACTATAAGAACATTTAATGTGCAAGTAAATTCTCATCACCAAGGGAGACACACGAAGCTCTTGAATATCTGACCTTTCAGAAGTGCAAGTCATTTTGTCATAGATTTCCTGCCGTGGCTGGCTTCACCCTGTGATCCTGAGACCTCAGCCTCCTGAGCTAGGGTGATGGGCATGAGCTACTTGTGCTCTGCTAGGTTCAGAACTGTAATGACATTGACAATACAAGTCAACTGCTTATCACAAAGGGCTTTGGAGCATATTAAGCCTTTTAACCTTGGACCTTTAAGAACCCTGTAGGACACAATATTACAATGCTACAGTCTGAGAGGATGGGCATATGTATGTGCTACACTTGAACCTTGAGCTCTGAGTCCAATTCTGGTGTACATCAGTGTTCATCTTCCATAGAATGTTCTCGTAATTAGCAAATAGGAAAAGTATTTTAATTAACCCTCACTCTTTTTCCAGTTGTGTGTCTCGAACTCTAGCCTGGGCACTGACCCTGAGCCCTTCAGCTCAAGGTGAATACTCTAGCACTTAATCCAAAATGCCAGATGGGTTCTTTTGGTGGTTCACTGGAGATAAGAAACTAACAGGCTTTCCTTTGGACTGTGGTCTTCAGCTCTCAGCCTCCCGAGAAGCTATGTTTCCACTTATGAGCCACTGGCATCTGGCCTATGGTTTTAGACAGTCCTGGGCTTGATTTTAGGGCCTGGGTACTCTCTCTGAGCTTCTTTTTCTCAAGGCTAGCCACTTGAGCTACTCCATAGCTTCTGGCTTTTTCTGAGTATGTGGCACTGAGGATTCAAACCCTGGCATTCATGCATGCTGAGCAAGCATTTTACCACTAAACCACATTTCTAGCCCCACCCTCACAATTTTATACCTTACTTGCCTATCCTCAAGAAAAGGCTTCTGAGTATAAATCATCTAAAGAAAACCCGATAGAAAGTTTCCAAAGATAAATAAGACAAAGCTCATACTTGTGAGAGACTCTAATCATGTGAAGACTGTGACAAATGCTTCCATTTAATTATGTATTATGTTTCAACACTTAATAAAATATTAATGAGAATGAGTCAATGTCCTAAATTATTGGGTATAATTTTATAATAGATGTGCAAAATGTAATAAATATTATGTGTATAAAAATACTAAATACAGTAATCAATAAATAAATAAATCAAAGAAAAATAAAATACAAAATCATTCTTTTCCTGTGGGGGTCCGGTTGTGTGGCTTGAACTCTGGGCCTGGGTGCTGTTCCTCAGCTCTTCAAGTCAAGGCTAGCACTCTACCACTTGAGCCACAGCGCCACTTCCGGATTTTTTCTTTTTGCTTATGTGGTGCTGAGGAATCAAACCCAGGGACTCAGGCATGCAAGGCAATTGCTCTACCACTGATCCACCTGAATCATAATATGAAATTAACATACATATGTAAGTATATATATCATATATTACACATGTATAGAGATATTTTTCCATTTTAGGGCCTTCATTCAGGCCCTGGGAACTCTAGCCTGAATTTCTTTCCTCATGGACAGTGAGCTTCGCCTTCACCCATGATGCAAAATTGTTACCTGGACGGTGAGCTCAAATCCTAGCAATGGCAGAAATACTGGTCCCAGTTCCAAGACAGTGACTTAATTTTTTAATGGAAGCAGTTATGTTTATTCAGTTCCATACTGAACATTTTAAAAAGTGTAGAATTTTGTACAGCTATCCACTCAGAGATCCTTCCCTTTCCTCCAAAATACTTCTCTGAGAACTACATTGTTTGTCTTTGTTCGTTTTTTATTGTAAAAATATTTTACAGGAGCAAGGTAATGAGTAAATTTCATATTGAGCATTGTTACCTCCTCCTTTGTTTTCCCCCTACCATACCTTCCCTCCCATCTCCACAACTACCTCCCCCTGCTTAGGTCAGTGACTTAGTTTTCATTTTTGGTTGGCACAAGGTTTGAACTCAAGTAGTAGCAAATCTTCCCTCACATTGCTACAGATTTACCAAGACCCTGAGTTCAAATCCCAGGCTAGGAAAGAAAACTAGCAGAAATTCCAAACTAGGTAGCTTTATTTTTTTAATTTAGTTAAATAATTATATTTTCTTTATTCTTTTTCTTTTTTTTCTTTTGGCCAACCATGGGGCTTGAACTCAGGTCATGGAAACTCTGCCTCAGCTTATCTCTCTCTGCTTGGGTGCAGCCTCCAGAACCATAGCTGATCCTAAGATCCTAGGCCCAGGGGACTTTCTAGAAAAAAAAACTGGAAAGCAGAAAAAGTGGCAACCTTCAGGGGGCTGGGGTTTTATTATTTTTTTCTTTGCACAGTGACCATCCTGGGTTTGAATGACATGGCTGCAAAGTAGATATGACTTGCCATTGTTGATGGTTTGTGGGCTATCAGTGAATCCATAGGACAACCTGTGAACATAGGCCCTGGGTTCAAATCCCAGTCCTGACACCAATGGCAGGAGAACACAAGAGACTCATTCCTATGCATGGGAATATCCATTGAAAGAGTAGTTCATGCATCCGTCTATTCTAAAATTGGATGCAATAGTCTTAGAATGCTGATTGATCTTAACGTATAATTTATTAAGCATTAAAAGAACAATATTCCTTCAATGGTGGTATAATAAATACCTAAGAGTTGGTAGGAACGTAGTAGGTGTCATTCAATCATAGATAGATGAGTCTGGCACTCCTTAACAATATATATTTCTTTGTATATCACCGTCTGCCTATCCATGTATCGCTGTTTTGGCCAAATCTCAGCGCGTGGGAACCACTTAACAGCTTCATTGGCTAGGGGATCCCATCCTCAAACTCACCCATTCATGAACTGGGCCTGCTAGGCCCTGAGATCAGATCCTAGCACTGCCAGGCATGATGGAGAACACATACATCTAAAATCTAGATTCTATGTGATAGGATGTAAACAATGTAATAATTGGTATAAGTGTCATCAGAGTCAATAAAATAAGTAGTAAATAAATTAATAAAACAAGAAATAAAATGAATAAACGCACCAAACACAATATGGACTGAACATCTGAACGGAAGTATAAATCCTATCGTTAATATGTATATAAGGAGTAACTTTTCCAGGACTGAGGCTTGAATTCAGTCCCCCTAGGAGGAGGGAATGGTGGGAGATCCTGAGATACTTGTTTCTGGACCTAGGAAGAGTCATGGCATGCGATCGATCTCATCCTTGAATGAGTAGTTTGTGCATGATGCGAGTAGGAAATGATACGCAAGACTCATGGGGTATAGATTATTTGTAAAGAAGAGTTAATGAGGCATGACAATAATCATCACAGACATGAAATGAATGCATCAGAAAATACCCAAATATAGGTACACACAGATTGGATTCCATCACAAGTCACCATCAATCCTATACAAATATGTACTTATTTGCATTCTACCTTCTACTTATGAATGGATGACTATTGTGCTCCCCACTCTCCCCCCAGGGGGGCTCAAATTCAGGTACTGGAAATGCCTAGCTCCTTTGTCGCTCACAGGCTGTTGTGCTCATATGGACCCATTCACCAATTGGGCCTGCTAGGTCCCGAGTTCAGATCCCAGCCCTGCCAAAAGATTCATCTTGATGTAAGACGCCAATGGTTGCATATGTTTTCCTTTCCTGTGCAAGTCTTGGGTCTCAGCTAGGATGGAGAATGCATGGGCCACCCTGTGGTCATGGGAATAAGTCGTTATCCATGTCATCGCAGTTATACCTGTCATTATATACATGAGAAAATACACAATAATCCATGAATAGCATACAAAATAAACACAATAAGTACACTCAATGCACGATGCAGTCCCCACACGGATGTGAATATACATCCCATGTTTAAATGATGCATTGAGCACTATTTTGGCCTCCCTGTGGCTCGATCTCAGTTCCTGGGAAAAGGCCATCTCCTTAGTGGCTCAAAGTCTGGTGTGATCACGTGGACCGATTGGGCAGTTGGGCCTCCTAGGCCCTGAGTTCGAAGCCCAGCAATACCAAAAATTCACCCTGATGTGAGAAGCCAGTCATTGCACCTGTTTTCCTGTGCTGTGCAAATTCTGAGTATCAGCCAGCGTGGAGAATATATAGGCAACTGATGTCAGCTTATATTTCCATAATTCATTCATCTGCAATAACAATTTGCAATACTGGAGATGTGAAGCACTTAGACATGATTTTATTCTCCTTCATTTGGAAGATTAATCTTTAGTCAAAAGGAATGTTTAAAAATGGCCTAGAATTTATTCCTACCAGTTTTTATAAATGGCTTTGTACAATGGTATGTGATTATTTTACTTTACATAGGATAATTTTTTCTACTACCTATAAGTATTGGAAAAAGAAGAAAACTAAAATTTACTACTTAGAGGAATATGATAGAAATAGAAGACAGATTTTATGTTTGTCAAATCTCTCATCAGTACCCATATTCAAGACTTAAAGTCATATTTCTTACTATGTTACACAGATAGGGAAAATATATGATAAGGCAACACATGATAAGGCAACTATCAGTGACTTTAAAATGTACCTTATGTGATGAAATTTACTTTATTAGCTAATATTTGGGTTTGAATTATGGGAGGCTGATCTATATAACACATTTCTGGAAGGCACCAACTGAACAACACAAATGGTGGGGGGTAGTATTTCTGCACTTTAATGAATGGTTGAACTTGTTTGGTATTAGTGCTGGGTACGTAAATCAACTCTATTGTAACTTGCTCCCTACACTTGAAAACCTTGTAATGTCACTATCATCTACTTGTCAAGTGTTATTTTGGTGAATATGATTTTTAAAAGTTTATTTGAAAAGGAATATACTTTCAGGAGATTAAATGTAGGTTACATTGGTTTGAGAATGACATTTTTATACTACAGAACCAAGTTTTACTGAAGTACCAGTGTTTTGAAGCACTAAGGGTCTTCTCAATTAATGTTTTTCTAAATTATATTTGACCTCTAAATCAAGTTTTCCTAGTCTTGGTTGACCAATTATGATCTATCATTCCAGAAACTATTTTTTTGGCTGCACTGAAATCTTTTATTCATCATTAGGAGAAAGGTATTAAAAATAACCTTGTTCATTTGTGATTTTGTTCACTCATATGGACTGGTCATCTGTAAATTGAAAGTTTGAATTACAGTACTTTCTCTCAGATTTTGTGATCTCATCTTTCATTTTAAGTTGCCTTGCATTTCACAATTGATTACTGCTAATTCTTGTAAGCAATTGGGGCCCTGAAATATTATAGGAAATGAGAAATTGAGATGAGTCTTTAATTATTTTCTGTTGGCATGTTGCATGGGCCTATGTGAGAAGTCAAAGTCATGCCCTTGTTATCTGATGATGCAGATAACTGGGACCTGTTATCCTAGGACCCGTGGGTCCTGCAGAAGAATAATAGCTTTTAGACATCATATCAGCAAAATTTGGGTATAATCAGTAAGAATGCTTCAGAAATATGGAGAAAAACACTTTGGGACCAGCAAGTTAAAACAATAAACAGAGCATCAGAATAAAATCCCTTATAGATTAGCAGAAAACAATACTGTTATTTTACCATGTGTATTCAGAAGACCACGAACACTTAGAAGGTATCACAAGTTTATACTGAAGATATTGCATTGATACTTTTTATATTCTAATATATATTCTAAACCTAATTATTTATATCCAATCTATTTATGGGAATAAATGTCAATATTTTTGTCAAATTATCAATTCTAGTAAGATTCACTGTATGAAGTTTAAAATCAGCACATATAAATATAAAATATATAAGTACATATAATATAAAAATTGTTTTGCATTATTGTGTTGTGTTTAGGGAATCAAAGGCAACTCTGTTTTAAAGCATTAATCCATTATCTGTACCTCAGTTTTTGGTAGAGTTAGACTTAAAGCTTTACCATTTGTAGATATGCAGCCTGGAGGCAAGAGGAAACACTTTGATTAAAACATTACAAATTTAAGGCCTAATATCGAGGAGAAACATATGGACTTCTCCAGGAGCTATTGCAATATTTGGTGATAGAATGTCAGTAGTGTAAGTTCCTGCTTGGTTGGATGATAGACAGGTCAGGACAGTAGGTAATCATGCATATGAACATTTTTTTCACTTTCTTGGCTTTAGCTACTTTTGAAATGATACGTATAATAAACAATTATGTTTTGATAAAATACCTTCCATTCTGAACAATTCTGTCTGAACTGTTCATCTCTCTATGATCCCTTGTAACTAAGATTATTTTTGTTCCAGTAAGACAATCCATGCTGTCAGGGTAAGATATTCTGGTTGGTCTGTTCCTACATGGAAGAAAGGTAAGGGTTCAGGGTCAACGTCTAGTGCATTGCGGTCCCTGGGTAAGGGTCACAAAATCACCAGGACACAGGGGATGCAGTGTGCAAACAGCAATTGCCACTGCATGCTGTGCTTTATTGTTAGTGGGTATTTAAAGACTAGCAAGCATAATCTTTGCCAAGATTTGGTCAGAAAACATTCACACAAAAATTTTCCACAGATACATTTTTACTTAACCTATGAGAGAATGTCTAGGTATATTATTATCTAAACTATTTTAGAGCAAGCTCAAACCACTTCTTCAATCTCAGCGAAATACTTGACCAGCTGTTCATCTATGCTTAAGCAAGCAGAAGAGCCACTTCCTCAGCTCCCAGGAGTCTGTGACATGTTTTGAGATAGGGAGAGGGAACATTTTCCCTCTGTAGCCTGGCGTTCCAAGAGTTTTCCTAATCCCAAACACAGTCCTCAGATAATCCCGAGGCTGGAGCCTGCATCATTCTGCCCCCTCAACATAGACCCTGAGTCTTCACAGTTCAGGTAGACATTTGTCCCAGGAAGACCTCATTTGGGAAATTTTAACCTGCAGAAAGTTAGAAGTAGCTCTTAAGTAAGGCTTACTTTGAATCCATTAGCTCCACAAAGCTAACTCAGTTGATAAATAAGTACTTGAAAAGCCACCACCTTTGGACTTAGCTGTAAAGGCTTCAAAGTATGATCAAATTTAAAATGAAAATGACAATATAGTCATTGACCAAAAAAATTGTAAATGTGAGCAATCGACCAAACTATATAAGTTTTTTCCACTGTACACAGAAATTTAAAGAAATAAGATCAATAGCATTTTTAGGAACAATAAGGGTTCCTTGGTACAAATAGGCAACCATGGATATATGTCTGTATAAAGATTGTATCATTACGTACTTATATTTAGAGGATAATACATGCTTCAGCAGCAGGTCTACCCAAATTACAACAATACAGAGATTAACATGGCACTTGCACAAGGAGGATATGAAAATTTGTGAAGTATTCCATATTTTTTATTCTTCTGATGCAAGAAATGAAAAGCAGTTATTAAAAAGTTGATTACAAAAATACAAGTGTAACAATACATGTAATTCATAGAATTAAAGGTTAGTTTGACATCAGTGTATTAAATTTTCTCCTTAGAAAGGCCTTTACATAGCATAACCTTTACAAAACTTGAAATTAGATAATATTGCCATTTTATCCCAAAGAAATAAAATAATATAAGAAACTACAAAAAAAGGAGTCTTAAAATTCTTCTATATGGAATGCAATCTGCAAGGTCACATTTATTAATGAGTCTATACATTATATTACAATGTAGAATTCAAAGTATTATATCTAGGAGAGAATGATATAGATTATGGACATTACACAAACATAGATATACTTTTTTCAGAAAAGCACCCGGAACATCTTTAGTTTCTATACTATTCATTTCAACAGAAAAGTTAAAAATATTTCTGATTTAAAAAATCACAAACTCTGCAGAAATCATTACAGATGTATACAAACAACTCTTGAATACATTTTGATATCAAAGTCATGCAATTCACTTGGAAGAATACCATGGAATACATAAATTTTTATAGTAAGATATTGCTGTTGTTTTGTATTGTGAAAAAAATTTGTAGGGACACAAAAGATGGACTGGCATTTTTGAAATTTAAGAAACTTAACCAAACCATTACGACTTAGGAGAACAATTTGTACAGCCTTCGACAACTTCAAAGAGGTAGTGATACATACTTATCTTTTGACAATATCAAATGCAGTTTCTTCAAAGTTGTTCTTCAGACCTGGTTTGATATAGTGGTTCAACAGAAGGAGATACAGAGTATCTTTGCTATTTCTATTCCCAGCAGCAAGATGCAAGGAGGTCAAGAGGCCTTTAGTTTGGGGATTGGTATCTGCATCATGATGAAATAATAAAGAAGCCATTCTGGTATTATTCCACATATAAGTACTGTGCAGGGGTGTCCAGCCATTCAGAGTTATTGCATGAATATCTGCCTTGAGCTACCAACTCATGGACAATGTCTAAGTGTCCACTCTTGGCTTCGCGATGAAGAGGGGTATACTCATCCTCATCCCTAGTATTCATCTGGGTGGCCTTTTTGGAAAGTAGTGTTCACACCACAGTAAGCCGATAAATTTCGGTATCCCAAAGAAGAAATTTGCTTGGATCCTACTCCATTTTTTTCTTGCAATTGATACCATTCCTCATTTTTTCATCTTGTTCCTTGTCTTCGTCAGAATTGCCTAACCAGAGATTTTGAGTACCAGTGGGAATGAGGTGTCCATGTATTTCCCCAATAGTTCACATTGGTTGAACTGGTCGGAAAAAACTAGTGAATGTTCTGCATATGTTTTTTCACCATGATTTATTTTCTCTTTTTCCATTTTTACTATTCTAAATTATTCTAACTGGAGAGTAGTGAATTATAGGGAGCAGAGGAAAGATTTTCCTCAGTATTCAAAGGTAAAGACTGAAAATATGGACCAGTGGTTTCTTCATGTGCAGCTTATTCTAGGAATGAGAAAATAGGAAACAATGCCTTCTATGTAAATGATTTGGGAAATACCATGTTAAAGTGTAAGAGAACTCACTTCAACATATGGGATTTAAGAGCTTTCTAGTAGCTTTCTAATGTTGGTATCCAACATTAGAAAAAATGTATAATGCATTAGTAAAATAGAAGTCCTTTGTATGACTACCTAAATTCTTTTTTTTTTCTTTAAGACACTTGTTTTCATCTAAAAATAGGCCTATCTATTGTCTTCAGGTGATTTTGATGATTGAAGATGCTTAATGAGAAGTCAAAATGTATTAGTAGTCCTTTGCTATCAATTAAATTTCACTTTTTCTTCTTGGAGAATATAATGATCAAAGCAATAGTTCAGAATCAGCAAGCAATAATTCAGAATCATGCTTCAAGTGCCAGTGAATCACCAGTAAGTAATCCTCGATTCCATTTTCCACAAAGTTTTTTACAGATACAATCTGCCTGCCTTCTCTAGCTGCTTTCCTAGCCTGGATCTATTACTTCATTTTACAGGAAAAGTATGATTCAACTGATTTCAGTCAGATCTGTTAGTAGAATTATCAAATATTGAGATTCTTTTTTTTTTTAATTAGTTGTGGGGCCTGAACTCTGGGCCTGGGCACTGTGCTTGAGCTCTTCAAATCAAGGCAAGCACTCTACCACTTGAGCCACAGCACCACTTCTGGATTTTTCTGTTCATGTGGTGCTGTTTTGGGAAATGGCAGAGCAGAAAGTGAAATGATGCAACCAAAAATATAAAAGCAAAATAAATTAGGATAACTATGGAGCAATCATATTGTCTATGAGAACCATAAAACAGAGAGAGGAAAAGAGATCCAGATGTGCAATGACCTAGCTAGCCACAAAATCCATGCTTCTACTCAATTTACAGAGCAAACAAGTTTTTTTTATTTTTTAAAAAAGATGAAATAGAATTTATGTATTTACTTGAAATTAGTAAATACATTGTTAGTCGCCTACATAAAGAGACATAGCTTTGACTAAATTACAGATAAGAATCTTAATCCTTGGGCTGGGAAGGTGGCTCAGTATAGAGTGCTTGCCTTGCAGCTTACTACAGTGCAGACACTACTTTCCAAAAAGGCCACTCATATGAATACTAGGTATGAGGATAAGCATAATCCTCTTCATCGGGAAGCCTAGAGTGGACACTTAGACATTGTCCATGAGTTGTTATCTCAAGGCAGATATTTATCCAATAACTGTGAATGGCTGGACACACCTGCACAGTGCTTATATGTGGAACATATTGCAACAGCACACACACACACACACACACACACACACACACACACACACACACACACACACACACACACAAATCATCAGATTTCTTCTTAAGGATTTTTTGTGTATGGTCTTAAGAAGAAATTTACATTACTAACTTGAATTTCTGACAGAACAATATAATCACTGTACATCTTGCTTCTATACTCTCAATATTAAATTGCTATCTAAGTATGTGCAATAGATAAGTATAGGAAAAAGTAGGAGCCACACTGGTGGCTCATGTCTTTATTCCTAGCTAATCAGAAAGACAAAATCTGATGATTGTGGTTTGAAACCAGACCAAGAAAAATAGTCCATTAGATTATGGTTTGAAAGTAACCAGCAAAAGCTAGAAATGGAGCTCTTACAAGCGGTAAAATGCTAGCCTTGAGAAAACTAAAACAAAATAAACAACAAATTCTGAGACAGAGCCAGGCCCTGAGTTCAAGCTCTAGTATTAGCACCAAACTAATGAATGAATGAATGAATGAATGAATGAACTTAAAATAAATTAAATGGTCACATGTGGAGAGACAGGGAAAATGTAACCACCGTGGTGAGTGGATTATGTATTATTTTGTAATAAGGCAAATTATCATTTTTCCTAATCACTAATATTTTTTGGACATATTTTGTTTTTTTTTATTGTGAAAATACTGTACAGAGGAGTTACAATTACATGGGCAAGATAGTGAGAACATTTCTTATCAAGCATTGTAGCCTCCTCCGTTGTTTCCCTTTCCATCCTCCCCACCCAATCCTCCCCACCTTCCCTTCTCCCCTCTCTACCCCACCCCCTGCACGAAAGTTGTAAAGTTCGTTTTCGACATAACGACTTGTACATTTCACTGTTGCAATGGGTCTACCTGTATGGACATAATTTGTTTCGGTAAAACATGAGTGTCTTCCAGTACTTCGAATGCTATTAGAACTTAAGTCTCCTTAGAATTAACATATACATCTATGACAGTTAGGGAGGACAAATAGGCCTGTATTATATTCAGATGTTCTGAGATTTCTTCTGGTGCATTTTGTTTTGCTTTCACATAGGATACCTAGTGAAATATCATAATAATTTGGTCCTCATATCCCTTAGGTTCTTTTCTTTTCTTTTCTATTATTTATTTATTTTTGTTTCTTTTGTGAACATACTGTACAGAGGGCTTACAATTACATGGGCAAGATAATGAGTATATTTCTTATCAAGCATTGCAGATTCCTCCTTTCTTTGCCCTTCACCTCCCTTCCCAGCCTCCCTCCGCCCCCCCCCACCCAATCTTCCCACCCCCCGTCCTCCCTTCCCCCCCACACCCCTCCCCCCCGCACCAAAGTTGTAAAGTTCGTTTTCGACATGACAACATGTACTTCTCATTGTTGCAACAGGTCCAACTGTATCCTTAAACGACTAGTTTTTCCCCCTGTCCTCTACAAATTGTACCAACATCAAATATAGTGAAAGCAGGGGTTATACTGTGGGGGAGGGAGATACAAAGCAACAAAGAAATAATCTTATAAATGCGTTAGAAACAAATGCATGAAAGAAAAAAACATTAAAATACATATCTAAGTGTTCATTTTCCTAACATCACATTATCTGACCTTTTCTGCTTGACTCATACATATACTAGATATTGCAAATAAGGGAAACCATGGGACCTATGTTTCTTTGGGCTTGGCTTACTTCACTTAATATAATTTTTTCCAAGCCTTTCCATTTCCTAACAAATGGGGCAATGTCATTCTTTCTGATGGAGGCATAGAATTCCATTGTGTACATATACAACATTTTCTTGATCCATTCATCTACTGAGGGGCATCTGGGTTGGTTCCATATCTTAGCTTTGGTAAATAATGCTGCAATAAACATAGTTGTGCTGGTAGCTTTAGTGTGGTCTTGTTCGTAAACATTTGGGTAAATACCCAAAAGTGGGATTGCTCGGTCATAGGGGAGCTCTATGTGAAGTCTTTTGAGGAACCTCCATACTGCTGTCCAACGTGGTTGAACAAGTTTACATTCCCACCAACAATGAAGTAAGGTTCCCTTTTGTCCACATCCCCTCCAGCATCTGTTGTTGTTAGAGTTCTTGATTTTTGCCATTCTAACTGGGGTGAGCTGGTATCTCAATGTTGTTTTGATTTGCATTTCTTTTATGGCTGGGGAGATTGAGCATTTCTTCATGTGTCTATTGGCCATCATTCTTTCTTCTTCAGAGAAGTTTCTCTTTATGTCTTTAGCCAACTTATTTATTGGGCAGTTGTTTCCTTGAGGATTTGTTGTAGGGGGATTTAATTCTTTAAGTTCCAAGTATATTTTAGATATGAGACCCTTGTACGTTGTATGGCTAGTGAAGATCTTCTCCCAATCTGTGGGCTTTCTATTGATCTTGCTAGCTAAGTCCTTTGCCATGCAGAAGCTCTGAAACTTCATGCAATCCCATTTGTCCAACCTTTCTGTGATTTGTTGTGTTTCCTGGTCTCTATAAAGAAAATTTCGGCCTGAGCAAGGAGACCTAAGGTTTCTCCTATTCCATCCTGTAATGTTTTCAGAGTGTCTGGTTTGACTCCGAGGTCTTTGATCCATTTGGAATTGATTCTTGTGCCGGGTGATATATAAGGATCTAGCTTTAGTTTTCTACAAGTAGTTAACCAATTTTGCCAGCACCATTTACTGACGAGGTTGTCTTTCTTCCATTCTATTTTTTGAGCTCCCTTATCAAATATTAGATGGCTATAGGTCTGTAGGTTCATTTCTGGGTTTTCAATTCTATTCCATTGGTACTGAGGTCTGTTCTTATGCCAGTACCAAGCTGTTTTGATTACTATGGCTTAATAGTAGAGTTTGAAATTTGGTATTGATATTCCTCCAGTAGTGTTCTTTCCATTGAGGATCGTTTTTGCTATTAGGGGTCTTTTATTGTTCCATATGAATTTTTAGAATGCCTCTTCTATTTCCTTGAAGAACAAGGTTGGAATTTTGACAGGTATCACATTGAATTTGTAGATAGCCTTGGGAAGTACTGCCATTTTCACGATGTTAATCTTTCCAATCCAGTTACATGAAATGTTTTGCCATTTTCTAAGTATTGTTTTGATTTCCTTTTTCAAGATTTTAAAGTTTTCATCGTAAAGGTCCTTCACTCATTTTTTTAAGTTAATTCCTAGGTATTTTAATTTTTGTGGGGATATTACAAATGGAGTTACTTTCCTAATTTCAGCCACACTTTTCTCATTGTTGGCATACAGAAAAGCCATTGATTTTGGGGGCTTAATTTTATACCAGCCTACTTTGCCAAAGTTTTGAATCAGCTTGAGTAATTTGGGAGTGGAGTCGATGGGATTCATTAAATACAAGATCATGTCATCTGCAAAGAAGGAGAGTTTTATTTCTTCTTTCCCTATGTGGATCCCCTTTATGTTTGGATCTTGTCTTATTGCTGTAGCTAGGCATTCTAATACTAGATTGAAGAGACGTGGAGAGAGTGGACATCCTTGTCTTGTTCCTGAGTTAAGAGGAAATGTCTTTAGTTTTTCACCATTAAGTATAATGCTGGCTGTAGGTTTGTCATATATAGCCTTTATTGTATTGAGGAATGTTCCATGGATTCCTAATTTTTCCAAAACCTTCATCATAAAGGGGTGTTGAATCTTGTTGAATGCTTTTGATGCATCTGTTGAGATAACTATGTGGTTCTTATCCTTGTTCCTGTTGATGTGATGAATTATATTAATTGATTTGCGTATATTGAACCAGCTTTGCATTCCTGAAATGAATCCTGTATGATATTGGTGTATGATTTTTTGGATGAATTGTTGAAGTCGATTGGCCAAAATTTTGTTTAGAAGTTTTGCCTCAATGTTCATCAAAGAAATGGGTCTATAGTTTTCTTTCTTTGATGAGTCCCTGCCTGGTTTTGGGATGAGGATTATGATGGCTGCATAGAATGTGTTCGGTAGTGAACTTTTTCTTTCAATTTCATTGAAGAGTTGGAGGAGTATTGGTGTGAGCTCTGCTTTGAAGGCCTTGTAGAATTCCGCTGTAAAACCATCTGGTCCTGGACTTTTCTTACCTGGGAGTTCTCTTATTGCTGTTTCTATTTCAATGCTTGATATGGGTCTGTTAAGATGGTTTAACTCATCTTGGTTTAGTTTTGGAATGTCAATATTTGCTAGGAAAAGGTCCATTTCTGTCAAGTTCTCAAACTTATTAGCATAAAGTTTTGAGAAGTATTCCCTTATAATGTTCTGAAACTTGGTTGTTTTGTGGTGTTGTTTCCATTCTCATCTCTGAGTTTATTAATTTGGGTGTGTTCTCTTCTTTTTCTGATAAGTTTTGCTAAGGGTCTGTCAATTTTGTTAATTTTTTCGAAGAACCAACTCTTTGTTTGGTTGATTCTTTCTATAGATTTTTTTGGATTCTCATTTATTTAATTCTGATTTAATTTTAATTATTTCTTTCCATCTACTGGATTGGGGTTTATCTTGCTGCTCTTTTCAAGGAGGTTTATATATGTCATTAAATTGTTGGTTTCAGATCTCCCCAATTTGTTGATGTAGGAGTTCAGAGCTATAAACTTGCCTCTGAGTACTGCCTTTGCTGTGTCCCAAAGGAGCTGGTAATTTGTGTTCTCAGTTTTGTTGAATAGCATGAACATTTGAATTTCCTTTCTAATCTCTTCCATGACCCACTCGTGATTCAGCAGTGTGTTGTTCAGCCTCCATGTGCTACCGGCCTTCCTTTGGTGGCTTTTGGTGTTGAGTTCTAGTTTTATTCCCTTGTGGTCAGAGAGAATGCAAGGTATAACTTCACTGTTTCTGAATTTAGACAAGTTTGCTTTGTTGCCTAAAATGTGGTCTATTTTAGACAATGTTCCTTGTGCTGCTGAGAAAAACGTGTATTCTGATGCTGCTGGGTGAAATATTCGGTAGATGTCTGTTAAATCTTGTTGATCTCTGCAGCTGTTTAGATCTGTGGTTTCTCTGTTTAGTTTTTGCCGAGTTGATCTATCTAGTGGGGAGAGTGGTGTTTTAAAATCTCCAACTATTAATGTCTTTGGATCTATGTGGGATTTGAGGGAAAGTAGTGTTCGTTGGATAAATTTGGGTGCTACATTTTTTGGAGAATAGATATTTAGAATTTTAATATCCTCCTGCAGGAGAGAACCCTTAATTAGTATGTAGCGACCTTCTTTATCTCTTGTCACAAATTTTAATTTGAAGTCTACTTTATCTGATATTAGGATTGCAACTCCTGCCTTTTTATGGGGGCCATTTGCTTGGTAGATTTTGTTCCAGCCTTTAACATTGAAAATGTGTTTGTTTTTATGGGCAAGTTGTGACTCCTGAAGACAGCAGATAGAAGGAACTTTTTTTTTAATCCAACTAGACAGTCTATTTCGCTTAATTGGAGAGTTAAGTCCGTTAATGTTGATAAAAAGGACTGAGAGGTATTTGGGACTTCCTGCCATGTTATCCACCTTCTCCGGGGCTGCAAAAATTGGGTTCTTTCTATGGTTCTTGGATTCTCAGTTTGGGTGCAGTTTCTTGGCCTTTATTGTGGTCTTGTTGGTTTTCTATGTGTAGGACATCTTTAAGAATTTTTTGCAGGGCTAGTTTGGTGGGAGGTATTGTTTCAATTTTTCTTTCCTATGGAAGGTTTTTATTTGGCCTTCAGTTATGAAGGAGAGTTTAGCTGGGTACAGTATTCTTGGTTGAAAGTTGTTTGTTTTTAGGGCATGGGATACATCATTCCAGGCTCTTCTTGCTTTGCTTGTCTCTGCTGAGAAATCTGAGGTGATTTTAATTGGTTTTCCTTTATAAGTGATTAATCTTGTCTCCTTCACAGCTTTAAGGATCTTTTCTTGGTCTGAGTTGATCCTGTGTGGATTATAATGTGACGGTAGGATGTCCTATTCTTTTCTGGTCTATTTGGAATTCTAAAAGCTTCTTGTATCTGAATAGGCCTGTCTTTTTGCATGTTTTGGAAGTTCTCTGTTAGAATCCTCTTAAACAAATTTCCTAGACCATTAACTCCCGTTTCTAGGTGCTCCTCTACACCCATTATCCTTAGCCTTATCACTAATATTTTATTTGAACTTTATTGTACAATAAACCCTGAATTTGCCTTGCCTGTAAATGTGTGTGTACATGTGTGTGTGTGTGTGTGTGTGTGTGTGTGTGTGTGTGTGTGTGTGTGCGGTTGCAATGTTGCTTGCCAATGAGGACAGAGAGAGGCTGAAAAGAACTGTGTTGCAATGTTGTTATTTATCAGTGTTCCGTACTGTCATTTCAGTGGAACCACCCTTCTGTACATTTTATTCGTCAAATAATAACATCATCATATTTAAAGCATTTACAACATTAAGTTATATAAAAGAGATCACTTTCAGCTCTTTGTATATGTTAGGCAAGAAGATACACATATATTTAAGTAGTAAGTTATTGCTGTAAGATGACTGTCAGTACAAAATATGTATTTGACCTCTTAAATTGGCTATACTTTTAAGATATACTCATGGAGTGAGTTTGACTGACTTGACCAAAGAGGTATTACACTCTGGTTATTCCTGTGAAAATCAAGGTGGATAAACCCTTTCCGGATTTCTGTTGAAAATAACTTTCTTTATAAGATAGTATCTATTCACACTAATAATAAATCACGTATTTTTTAGGTTTGAATACCCGATCATATTGACTGAAAAACAGTATTGTGGATATGTTTGTTAGATATACATTGCAAAAACAAATAAACAAAAAAAGCATGTGTGTTGTATTTTACATACAAAGGTTTCTTCATTAATAATTCTTTTGTGGGACTAACTATCACAACTTTAACAAATAAGGCTTTTTGAAGATCTTTTCCAATATAAATAACATCCAAGAGCAAGTCTTGCAATTTCTGAAAACCCTTTGAATACTTTAGTGTTATTTCATTTCATTGACTATACAGCTAAAGACATTTCTGAAATAAACATTATTAAAATCTGAAAATGTAAGTGGGTATATAGGCTTTTTATGCATCATTTTATCAAAAGACAGGTTTTATGAAACTAAAATATATAGAACAAAAGAATGGAAGTGAATTACGTGAGCTAATTTTTAGTATAACTTTGTTTTCTATTAGCACCGTCCTTTGACTGTACATGATGAAGTTAAATTATGCCCTTTGTGACACTATGCTTCAGTTATTTTTAGAATCTTTGTAGTTATAAGAGTGAATTTGTAGTATAAATAAATGTCTTTGGAAATGATTAGGATTAATCTTGTGTTTTGTTTCCTACTCCCAAGAAAAAGAGTTATTTTCAAGTGTTAACAGTTTACAATTGAATCTTCAGTATCATAAGAAATTTTGAACAAATATCGTAGTATTGATGTCTTTTGGGGGGGGGGGGTGTCTGGTAGTGGGGCCTGAACTCTGGGCCTGGGCACTGTCCTTCAGCTCTTCAGCTCAAGGATAGCGCTCTTCCACTTGAGCCACAGCGCCACTTGCAGCTTTTTTCTTTTTTTTTTTTTAATATGGTGCTGAGGAATCAAATCCAGGGCTTCACGCATGCAAGGCAAGCACTCTACCACTGAGCCACCTTCCCAGCCCTTTATGTATTTTTAAAACAATTGTATTCCCAAGTAGGAGAGGCTTTAATTCATTAACGATAAGTCAGACTGCATTTTTGGGTACATGAAAGGTAAAATATTTATCTAGGGTCAAAGGTGATTTTTATATGTCTTACTTTAATAGCATTTTAAAGTAGTACCTTTCTCTCAAAATGTTGGGTATAAAAAGCAATCAAAATACTTCTAATGGTAAACAAATTAGTTGAGCTACAATGTGGAAATGATTGGTCCATAAGACCTGCAGTCTGTTTCCATCAGGAATTAGGGAGGTCATTCTTTCAGTAAGACAGTGTTAAACAGAGATAGGTTCCCCAGGCAGTGCAGTGTTCAGTGAAGGGATAGAATATGATTTCTGCTATTTTGACCTAGAAGTCAAGAATGTTATACTTTAGCACTTCCTTTCACCAGGGAGGTATGCACTGATTATGAACTTTGAGTATTCATATTACAGTTCCTTATTTTCTAACAAAGATAAAATGAAATATTATGAGTGTACACAATAATTCTGGGAAATTTTCCTAGAATTTGTAGACTAAGTGCTGGTATTTTAGTCATAAAATAGAATGAGGTTAATTGATACAGTGGGAGATGAACCTCAGGCTAACACTTACCATGTGTGCAATGTTGTGCTAGTAATTCCAACTCTGAAGACTTCAATATCATCATCTGAGGAATAAAAATGTAAGTCGTTCCACTTTATGGAATTATTGTGGGGATTAAATTAGATACCATTGGTATAGTACTTGGAAAAACAATCAATGATCATTTGGCATATTCTACCTGTTATTTTATCATGTGGTTAATTCTAACATTTTTACTGTGATTTTTATTGTGTCTCTTTATGATGTGCAAAGTGATGTATTGATATTCATTGCATTGATCATTTTTCTGTCACTAAAAGGAAAATACATGCAAAGAAAATTTCTGAGGAGGAAACTAATATATTGACTCATGGTTTAAGAGAACACAGTTTAAGATCAGATGGCTCCATTGTTTTTAATTATATTTTTATTATCATAACTAGTTGTACAAGGGAATTACATTCAATAAATAATGCTTTTAAGTATAATGGATCCTTATATAACTTTTCCCTGTCTTTCTAAACCTCACCACACGTTAATTTTTTCTAGTTTCATACTATCTGCATTGAATATCATGTCTTCACTTTCTTCCTCCATAACTCTTTTTATTCTTTCCCTTTGACTTCCCCTCACATCTTCAAAGTGATAGTTTCCTGGTATTTATTTTGGTGGATTAAAAGTTCAATTTTATAAAAAATTACATCTTTTAAATACTCCTCTACAAATAGCATGATTTGGTTAATATTGCTGTGTAAAATTGTATAAAGTTCTAGCTTCCAAATATGAGACAGAACATGGGTCTTTTGTGTGTCTGGCTTTGACTTCGTTTATTTAACATATTTTTAGATCTATCCATTGCTTTGCAAATAACGTAAAAGTCTTCATAATGGATAAGTACATTCCACGTATGTATATATGACACACTTTTGCCAACCATCCCTTCGCCAAAGGGCATCTGGGCTGTTTCCATAACTTGGCTACAGTGAAGAGTGCAGTAGTGAACATGGTTGTGAAAGTGATTTTACTGTCCTTTTGGAAGAATTCATCACTATCTTTCTGGGAGCAATCCTCTAGCCAGTTTTCCAGAATAAGCACATCCCTCCCTTCATCTCCATCACAACGTATTGCAAGTCCTCAAAAACACACTACCCCATACAGGTTGCAATAAGCTAAAACCACACTGTGCCCATATTCTTTCAATACATTTTTAATAATTACATATAATTTAGTGAAACCTTCTATGTACTTTCCTAATGTGGGAATGAGGGACATAACAACAGAGTAAAAGTAAGAAATATGTAATTTAATTAGTTATCATATTTAAAATGTTTTTCAGCTCTAATAGCCTCACTTACTATTATTTTAATCTTTATTTGATTACTTCATCTAGCCCCTAAATTATAACAGGTGAGTTAAATACAAAGGCAAAAAGTGTGGTTTGATTTTGACACTCATGTTTGAGGATGCACAATATGGGCAAAGAGATGGATTGGAATTAATAGCAATTATCCATTTTGTTAAAGTAGAGATGGTTTTCCCAAACTGATTCTCATAATTCATATTCCATTCAACAAAATAAAGGTGTAACAATTACCTTTGTTTTGCTTCTTATTAACTTTTGTTTCCATTATATTTTTAATGAAGGATGATTTCATAAATCTACTGTAGATGCAAAAATATTTTAATATATTTCTAACTGTATGCATTGATCTATACATACACACATATATTACACAGGTTACAATCATAATTTATAGCTTCTGTAACTATACAATTTACTAAATTATTAAAAACATCGACGGCTCATGCCTGGAATCAGGATTACTCAGGAGGCTGAGATCTGACGATCTTGGTTTGAAGCCATCCTGGGCAGGAAAGTCCATGAGCCTCTTATCTCCAAACAACCAACAGAAAATCAGAATTGGAACTGTGGCTCCAAGTATTAGAGTGGTAGCCTTGAGAGAAAAAGCTCATGGACAACACCCAGGCTCTTAGTTCAAGAACTACAATCTACCCCCAAAATCTATTTAATTTACACCTGTGTAAGTAGAGTATTTCCATCACCCAAATGCACATCCATGCTCATTTGCAAGGTAACTCTGTTTTGTCTGAAGTACGACTAAACATTATCACTAAAGGAGCATTGGAATGTGGGTTCATTCTATCTCTCTAATGGATTTTTTTCCACTCAAATACTCAAGTGTTACAATTGTTCTAATTATTTAAAATCATATCTTTTTTCTTTCATACTCCTCATATTAGAGTTTGAATTGAGTGTTTTGTCCCCTTAAATGTGTGTTCTTACCACTTTGTCATGCCCCCAGACCTAAGTTATCCTGATTATTTTTCAGCTAGAAACTGGCTTCCTACTTGTGTATGAACTTGGTCTCAGTCCACTTGATGTAATTCTTCCTGGAATTTAGAACAACAGGTGCATGGCATTGTGTACAGAACTTTCTGTTCAGTCTGGGCTTTTGCCACTATACTCACAACATTGCACTCCCATGTAGTCACGAATTTCATAAGCTTGTCATAGCTGATTTTTTTAAATCTTTCATTTCCTGCAGGTTCTTGAGTACTGAATTAATTTGTGTTTTCTTGGTTTGTTTGTTTCATTTGAATCTATGTGTTGAGTTGTTCCTCACTTTTCCTTTTGTTTCTTTCCCTCAAGTTCTTACCTAAAGAAACCAATTCTTCTTTCTCAAGATAGGGTGAACATTATTTATTCCAAAGCAATTTCCGTATCTATGAATGGTATACACATGCTAAACACTCAGAAGGGTGTTTTTATTTTCACGGCAGTCTTTGTCATACACAGACAGATCATGAAATATATGAAGAAAATAAAACTACAGATGAATGCCAGGAGGAAAATAAGCTATTATTAATTGTTTGACAGAGGTTTCTCTTCTAGTGAAAGAAATATATTACTTGATGCAGGATTTCACAAAATCATATTGCTAGGAGGAATCTAAACAATCATCTAATATTATAAACTTGCGAGTGATGAATTGACTTCCTGAATAATTTACTTTTGGGTCAAATAAAAGCAGGCTTCCAAAAAGAGAGTAGATTTTAGAGAAACGATGAATTTTCTGTAAATAGGTCCTTAGCTGATTTTGTTAATTTGTGAACTAATACAGGGAAATAAAGTACAGCAAGATAAAAAAATAAAAACTTCACATTGAAATACTCATTTGTGTTTGTGTATGTGTGCATGCATGTGCGAGTACACACACGCACATGTGCATGTGCTCATGCATGCATTCATCATTCTTGAGGCTTGATAGTGCCATGGAAACTATTCCTCAGCTTCTGTGCCCAAGGATAGTGGTCTACCACTTCAGCTTCTGCTACAATTCTGTTTTTTTTTTTTTTTTTTGAGATAATCACTTGTATTTTCATGATTGAACAGTGGTCTTCAGATCTCAGACTCCCGAGTAGCTAGCTCTGCCTACTCAGCCTCTGAGTAGGTAGTTAAAATTCTGGCTGTCCTCTATGCTTCACTGCTCTTTTATACTTTTCCTGAGGCATACACAAGACTAAGTCATATATATATCTAGTTGCTTTAAAATATTCTTACTGCTTGGCAACAGGGGATCGCATGTGTACTCTTAACTATTTTGGAGGCTTGAGAACAGAACGCAAACAAAAAGTTTAGTGGACTTACTTCTCAATCTATAGCTGGGTGAATTGGATCATTTCTACCAACCTGCACTATCTAGAGACTACGATTGGAAGGACTGTGGATCCAGGTCAGTCAAGGTAGCAAGCTAGACAAGTTGGTGTGCAACTCTGATGCCATTGATGATGGGAAGGCTAAAAGGACAGATGGATGCATGTTCTTGTGGAAAGGGAACCCCGGCCTACAAGAAAAATATACACCAAATTGAAATCCCCACATTTTCCCACAAACAAAATAAGTATATACATTAACATCCAAAAACTTAATACAATCTGTTCTTTGCTCTAATATCAGCTTTATCTGATTATCATATGATGTGACAGAATAATTTCATTAAACTTATGATAATTTAAAAAGACCTAGAAAATTCTTTCTCACTTATTAAGTGCAGATGAATGGCAAATTGCCTCATTTCTTATTTATTTGACTACCACTATAAATTCATCTTATGATTATTATTAATAGTAATATATTCTGATTTATTACTTTACTTTGTAACAGTTTTAAAACTTTTTGCTTTTCTGTTGAGGTTGAAGTATTTAAATAGTATCATCAAAGTATATTCCTTGGGTATTTAGGGAAGTTTTTTACAAAAATTTTAACCAATGGCTTCTAAGAATTCTTAATTGGTATATATATATTTTGGTTTATTTTTAATTTCAATTTAAATTTATTGTAATGGTAAGGTACACAGGGGTTAAAGTTACATAAATGAGGTAATGAATACATTTCTTAGGGAAGGAACATTGTTATATCTTCCATCGATATTTTTGTACACTCAAAACAAGAACTACTGATGCTTTTGCTGTTGCTATTGATCAATGGGTACTTTTGCTTACTTTGTTCATGCATTTTTTATTATAAAATTGATACACAGAGCTTTTCCACTTAATTAAGTCAACTAAAGAGTACACTTCATTTTCTTTTCTTTTTTTTGGGTGGGGGGTCCGGTTGTGAAGCCTGAACTCTGGGCCTGGGCCCCGTCCCTCAGCTCTTCAGCTCAAGGCTAGTGCTCTACCACTTGAACCACAGCGCCACTTCCAGCTTTTTCCTTTTTGCTTATATGGTGCTGAGGAATCGAACTAAGGGCTTCATGCATGGAAGGCCATCGCTCTACCACTGAGCTACTGTCCCAGCCCCTACTTCATTTTATTTTCTAATTTTCAAATTTTGTGCTTAAATGTTTCCTTTTGTTTCTTTAGGGTAATTCTTTTTTCAGAGTTGTAGGATCAGTTAATATAATTTTGCATGATTTCTACACATGTAAATTATTCAGTCACATATATTTTGCTTTTAAAATATTTAACATGTGGCTATTTGAAATTATTTTCTTAATTTTTATATGGTTAGTGAATTTAAATACATTTATTTTCTTATATTTATAAACATATTTGTCCAGGTAGCAAATATTTAATGTATTTTCAAGAAGCACTTACTTTATTAAGAAAGTCTTCATTACCTGATCACTTTTTGGAAATATTTGTTCTTGAATTTAAAAAAAAGTTTGAGCTCGGCATGGTGATTTGTTGCATCCATTTTCTAGCTATGGTGGGAATTGTAAATAGGGCTTGTAATTCGGGAGAGACTGGGAAACTATGAGACCTTATTATAAAACTATTCAGAGTGAACTGATTAGAGATGTAGCCATCGCTAGTGTTATATAGAGCACCTCGCTATCACATTCTAAATCTTGAGTTAAAACACCAGTAACATCAATCATTTGTCAAAATAAAAAGACACTTGTTTCAAAAAGATTATTATTTAAAACTTATTTGCAAAGGTTCTCATGTCTTCTATTAATTTTCGATTTACTTAATCTATTAAAATCCAAGTATATTGTGACTATTTTATTTCTACTAAACTTTTAAATAGTACGAGCAATATTATGATTTCATATATTTATATACTTTTACTGTTTGTGATAATTTCCTCCGTTTAATATAATAAAATCAATATTCCAAATGTGTTTATGTGGTGTGTGTGTGTGTGTTTGTGTGTGTGTTTATGTGGTTTTTGTGTGTGTGTGTGTGTGCTTTGTGTGTACTTTGTAATGCTTGCGAGATCACACCATTGCTTCACATATGCAAGGCCAATGGTATACCACTGAGCTATTCTGGCTAGTTATAATCCAAATAGTAGTTTAAACCATGACTTTCAAAATTTCATTCCTAGTATGCCCTTTCAAAATTATATATGATAACATGTGATCCATATTCTATCCACATTAGCAATTTTTATTGTTATTTAGAATATTTCCACTGCCTTTCCACTTCCAAACTCTTGTGTTTGTTATTGATAAAGGTTTTACTTTGCTTCTTCTGTCTCTTCATTATTTTTCCTTTTAGAGTTTAACTATTCTTTCTCTTATTTCTTTGGAAATTAATTATCATATTCCTATTACAATTTCTTTACATTGTAACAGGTATATACAATGCTTTAATTTCTATTTTAATTTTTCCCATTTTCACTGACGTTTAGTACAAACTATTAGATGGATTAAAAAGAAACTTGTCTCAGGAAACGTTATTTTTCTCCTTCTCTTCTCTGAAGTCTTTCTGTTTTTTGAAACACAATAGCAATTACATATAGCTCCTATGTGGTACATCATTGTTTCCCCTCTCACTCTCCTCCGTTGTACAGCTCAAGTTGTTATCATTCAGCTTTGTTATGTTACAGTGTTATCTAAATCGTAACTCATTCTTGAATTAATTTTAGTTGTTTCAAGTATTCTCTGAAGACATTTTTCTATATATAATATCTGAGGTCTTGTGTTTTTACAAGGTAAAAAATATGAGTCACTTTCAAACATCTAGATATCTCTGTAGAATATTGGTCCACCTGCTCAATAAACTCGTATGTAAATTCAAGGAATACAGGTCAGTTAGAACAATCTTGTAAAATGGTGTAGCTTCAGCCTTCATACTAGCTTTGAATCTTTTTACCATGTTTAGTAGTAAAGACAACATAGTTCTACTACAAGAGCAGACACATAAGAAGAATGTAACAGATTTGTCAAAAATAAATTCTCAGTTTATGTTCAATAGATTTTGAAAACTATCCTATGACTTTACGAAATAAAAAATAGAATCTTAAATGGGTGTATTGGCACTATTTTCTCTCGAGATTTAAAGAATGATCTTAGACTACTACCTCAATCCTTTTTTTGTTTCTTTTGTTTTGTTTTTTGTCACTCATGGAGCTTGAACTCTGGGATTAGGCGCTGTCCATGTGCTCTGCAGATCAATGCGAGCACCCTACCACTTGAGCCACCGCACCACTTCTGGCTTTCTAGTGGTTTATTAGAAATACGAGTCTCATGGACTTTCCTGCCCGGGCTGGCTTTAAACTGTGATCCTCAGATTTCAGACTCCTGATTAGCTAGGATTACAGGCGTGACCTACAGGCACCTGGCCTACCTCAATCCTTATACAAAAATTTAAAATAAAAAATGATTATCAAACTAAATGTGAGATGTAAAAACCTATAAGAGATAAACGTAAAAATTCATGACATTGTATCAGTAAAGGTTTCTAAATGGAAAGCATTAGTTGCTAAAGAAAAGCAAGAATATACTGAATTATATCAAGTGATAGCCTTTCATAATTCAAAGGACACTATAACTGAAGTGAAAACATATCCAACAGATAGAGGTAACATATTTGTTAATGCTAAAATGTGAATGCTACAATGATTCTTAATCTTAAGTATTTTTATATCTTCTAATTCTATATAATTTTTCCTGAATAGGATATTTCTTTAAAGAACATGTGTAAATTAATAGTCAGTAAGAGGAGCATATGAAATAAGTTCCTCTTTAGTATCTTAGAAAAAAGAAAAAGAAAAATCACTAGTATGACTCTAATATAAAAAGATGACACAAAATACAGTAATGCATTTGTGGAGGAATTGATAAACTACTCATAGTGATCCATTTGTATAATGCTGCAATCATTTTAGCAAGCAAGTTTTCAAGTCTCAAAGGTCAAAAAGAATTGTATAAGATCAATTCATTATACTTCTATGAATGTATTAAAGAGAAGTAAAAAAAAAGTATTTGGACAGGGAATTGTAGTTCATTGACAGTGCACTTAAATAGTATGTGTGAGACCCTGGAAAAAATCCCCAAAATAAAATTTTGAAAATACACACTACAGAGGATGTCTGCTGGACAAATTCTAGTAACAGAACTTTTTATCTATTTTAATGTCTGTTCTCAAATTTTTAGCATTTCTATTAGAAGAAATGCAAGTTTGTGAAAATTAGGCTTTGAAAACCTATGAAGGTACAATTCACTTCCAAAGCACTAAAGTGTATACAATAAAAGGAGATAGTATATTTCAAGTGAATTACATGTCAGCAAATAAACTATTGTTAAAATTTTTTCACACAAAATGCAGAATATCTAAATAGACGTTTTTGGTTTTGGCTAAAAACTCTGTAAACTACAGCGCTTAAAACAAACATGTGATTTCTGTTTATTTTAAGGGTTTTTTTGTCCGTTATTTTGAGTTTATACAGAGATATCTCAATCAAGAGAGTATGTGATAACTGGAATACCTAGGAATTATGCATCATTTATAAGTAATTGATAACCTTTTCTGGACGAAACGTTTAGCAAATGACAGAAGACACAAAACTATGCATCTGCATTTTATGAAAGCCATTGGAACATTAAAGTAGGATAAAGTCAAGTAAATATTTTGCATGTATTCTATTGGTCTCTCTTTAACTTGAAAGTTATAGATTATGTTTTTTTATATTCTATTGGGACAATGATCTGCTGTCACTTATTTTTTCTCTTCCCTTTCTTTTGCTCTTCCACTTACATAATTATTATTTAAAGAGACATACTTGACCTTACATTTCTAAATACCTCAAAATTATCTGAACTATTTTATACTTCTGGCAGCCTCCTATATCTTTCTCAAAGGAAATATTTTTGACACTACCATTTTTATCCTCTATGATATTGGATATCTTCCTGCCTAATTCAGTGCAAGATATACATGAGACTCATCCAGATATCTCAAAACTCGTACCACCATAAAATCCTATCTTACTTAGAAATCATGCTTTTAGAATGTCTGGGGAGGTGGCATCTCTCATTTTTGAATGACACTAAGTGATACTTATATGCAGTCATGTTTTAAACCAATATGCCACTCAGTAGATGAACGAATTGACAAAATGTGGTTTATGTATGCACGGTGGAATTCTATTCTTCAAATTCATACGGAACTGGAAAGACTTGGAAAAATCCTACGAAGTAAAATAAACAAGACACAAAGAAACAGATTCCGTGGTTTCCTCATTTGTAATAAGTAGGAAATGTCTAGAATATAAAGAAAAGAAAAAGAAATGTGATCTTAGCCACCACTTTATTGCTAGTATAATTCCTGCTCTCTCGAAAAGGACTTTTTTCCAGTTAAGTCCATGGTCTTATATCTGACTGGCTTGGAACTAGAATTATTCTTCCATTCTACTTTTTACAAATTTGCATGATTACCTATCATGATTTAGAGCTAGTAGAAGAAAGAGAGTGGTCTCATCCTTCATGTTCCACTTAGTAGTAATGCTTTCTCTATGTCACTCCCATAGATCTACATACTGGCCTTGGCTTTATTATTTCAACGCTGTCTTATTTGCAGAGTCTTCTATAGAGTATGGAACCATTATACTTAAACACAGAACTTCTCTTTCTCCTATACCTATTGTTTCTCCTTCTGTTAACTTATGTACACTTGGGTAATAATGCACAACACAAACACTGACAAAAAATGTTTCTGAGAACCTTCTTCCCACTTAAAATTGGTCTTAATTTACAGAGCACTTAGGAAATTTGAACTTAATGTACTCCAGGATAATGTTTTTTTTTTCATGTTTTTTTATGGTGAAAATTGTGGACAGAGGGGCTAGATTTACATAAGTAAGTTTATGAGTATATTATCTACCGAACATTGTTACTTCCTCTTTTGTTTTCCCCCTGTCATCCCTTTTCTCCACACTGCCCCAACTCTCCTCTCCCATCCCCAACTAGTAAAGTTCATTTTCAACATAGTGTCTTGTTCATCTCATTGTAACAACAGGTCATACTGTATACTTCTTTCAGCATTTTATTTCCCTTCCCCTCCCCACATTAGAAAAATGTATATGCAATTTGCAGCTCACCGACCTCAAATACAGTGGAAACGGGTTATACCATGGAGGAAGAAAATAGAAGAGAACCAAAAAAATCACATAATACATGGTAGATACATTAAAAACAATAGTAAGAAAGAAAAAACAAGTTGTGTCCGTATTTGGGGTTCATTTCACTTAACATCGTCTTATACAGCCATATGTACGTGGATAATATTTTATAAGCCATGTAAATTCCATATTTTCTCATTACTAAGTTGTCTCTGAAACACGTGTTACCTCGTGTCTAAAGATGCCTTTGTGCTATCTCAATGAAGCCAGAAAACATTCATTTTCCTGGAGCAATACCATAGATTGTTACCGGAAGTAAGTAGAAGGAACTTTTACAGGAAGTAGAAACTGAATCCAGGAGAGAAATTGAACATAGAGAAATGACAAAGTTCAAGTTAATTTGTGCTCTCATTTTTACTGTACAAGAATATAATCCAAGGCTTGAAGGTAACTGTGTCCCTATCTTTTTCGAGTGTGCACTTTAGCCATAAAACTTGTCTGTAAACTTCTAGTTGACAGTATTACAAAAGGAAACAATATGCCATTTGAAGGCCAGCATGGAAAAAAAGGAAATAACATTGTTTTACAGTGTTCTACTACAAAGAAACAAAGACATGGAGGTTTTAAAGTGTCTTATGCATGAATATTTAACTCCTGAAATGATTCTCTTGTTGCAAAAGTCAGATATCCATTCCTTTATTCTGGTCCTGGATTCCAAAAAGCAGGATCCAGTGAGTATGATCAGCAAAAAGAGCCTCTTTTCAAAGCAGTGCTTTAAGGATGGTCCCAAAGAAATATATGGGGTTTTTTGTTTATTGTTTGTTTGTTTAGTTTGTGTCGCTTCTGGGGTTTGAACTCAGAGGCTGGACCCTGTCCCTGAACAGTTGTCTTTAATGCCCACCTGCCCCCAAAGCTAGTACTCTACTGCTTCAGCCAAAACACCACTTCTGGATTTTTGGTGTTTAATTACAGATAAGATTTTGAAAGACTCTGCTTCCTGAGTTGGCTTTGAACTAAGACAATAAGAAAATCAAGTCACATCAACTGTATGGACTTCTCTCTTGAACCAAGGAATATTAGATGAAGTTTATTATAAAGGTAATATTTGAAAATTTTCAAAAGAAGAGAATATGTGCAGCAAAGAAGCCATAACTTAAATAACTCAGCAAAAGTAGGTGCAATGAGTCATATTGGAAAATTTTTTCTGCTTGGGAAGATTACTATTGACTTCGTAGTTTCTTTTGGGGAAACTTCAAGTACATTTCACATTTTCATTGGTCGTGGGGCATGAACTCTGATCCTGGGCATGTGCCTCAGCTCTTCAGATCAAGTTGGGTGCTCTGCCACTTTAGTTACAGCACCACTTCCGGGTTTCTGGTAGCTAATTGAAGATGTGTCTCATGGACTTTCCTGACCAGGCTAGCTTTGAGCCACAGTCCTCTGGTCTCAACCTCCTGAGTACCTAGGATGACAAGTGTGAGCCACCAGCACCCGTCTCATATTTGCATGTATGTGCACTTAATGACACTGTAGACAAATAATGGAAATTTGAATCAAGTGATGATATTGCAGCTTTTCAGAAAATTTGAGGTAGCAATAAATATGTCATCCTTATCCATGTTGTTACATTAATGACTCATGAGCCATTGTACTCTTAATTTAGCATCCTCTGAGGTCTGCATCGGTGGACTTAGTATAATTATAGTAGATAAATAGAGAAAGACTGAGATTTTTAGAAAGCAAAGGAGATCAGATATGAAAGAACCACATAGAACGGGATAAAACTTATCTCACAGAGATTAAGAACTAGCCTAAGTGATTTAGAATGCTAAAGGAATGAGGAATAAGCTTACTTGATAACTAGTTCTTTAATAACCAAATATGGTTCCCTAGAACAGTTTCTGGTATAATTTAGTTATTATTATCATTTATTTCTTGCATCTGGATTTATTCCTTTACTTCTATCACAACTACTAGTTAGCTGGTGCATTTTTGGTGCCAAAACTGACCAAAAATTTTCCAAATCTCACTTAGACTTAGATTAATCCTCACCTGATATCTAAGCACATTCTTGACATTAATTGTCATGACCTACTAACAAAATTTTTTTTTCTCAACGCAGTCTTCTAATATAGGTAAAGCACATGAATTAAGAACTATTGTTAGGTCATAGTTGGAAGGAGCAATAATATATTCCAAGTATAATTTCTTTATTTGGCATTTACTAGTTAAATCAATTTTTTTGCCAGTCCTGGGGCTTGAACTCAGGGCCAGGGAACTGTTCCTGAGATTTTTCTTGTTTTGCTTAAGGCTAGCACTCTACCACTTGAGGCATAGCACCACTTCTTTTTCTGTTTATGTGGTACTGAGGAATTGCACCCATGGTTTCATGCATGCTAAGCAATCACTGTACCATGAAGCCACATTCCCAGAGCCTTAAATGACTTTCTTAAGATGACTTTGCTTTTTCATTCCATTACTATGTATTATAATTTAGGTTAGGTGGTAGAAAAGGAAGTGAAAAACAATATTAAGCCCAGTAAGCCTGACATTACTGTCACATCACTAAGGAAGTACAGTGTTAAGACCTTTAGGACTCATAGGGCTCTTGCATGTGACATTATTAGTTTACATTATTACATAATATTTTACATTATTATGTAAAAAAAATTAACAGTCATCTCCAACATCCATAACATTCTGCTTCCACTTTCAAGTTCAAGAGCCAAAAATTTAAGCCTTTTTATTGATTAGATGTGTTTCCTAGGAAGGAAGAATGAGGATGTGGAAGGTGATGTTGGAAAAATATTTATATTGGCTCCCAGTCCACATTATTTGCATTTTTAAAAAGTATTACTGATGAACTCCTACATCTTCTTGACTATGCTGTCTGCACAAGATGCAGATAAAGGAAGACGTTTATTCTGGTGGATTGTCACATATATTAACAAAATCCAGTTCTGCAAAAAAAATTACTAGTATAAAGTATTGACTATAAAATGGTTTCTTGTCCTAGCAGAACAAAATGCAGTATTGAAATGATTAGTCCAGCTTTCTTTGAGATTTTATGCTGTCTCAGTATCAAGATGTTCTCTAATTCCAGTAATATACAAGCATAAAAGATCTGATTTGAAGATCTCAGTAGTTTTAGAAACAAAGGTACATAGTAGCTTCCTTCATGCAGAGGCATGTGATGGCATGTATGACTGATCGTATTGTAATTATTTTTTTTTCCTCTTTATCTCATGTTGCATATTTTGGCATATTAATCTGTCCTGCATCAGCTTCCTGTAGGTGAGATTTACCTCTACTCTGCAATGTCAAGATGGGGCATGTGACTTACTTCAGCTTACAAAAATGAACCAGAAGTGGTGAAAGGCTATTTCTAGGGGAAGATTTCTATCCCATTGTCTGGGTCTAAGAGTTAACTTCTTTTCCCTTAGCTACAAAAATAGCATATTTCCAGAGGGAATCTTTTTTCAACTTATATACTGAAAAAATATAGCATGTGAAATTGAGGCAAAATTCAAGCACAGGAAGAATTAAGCTAATATTAGAATATGATACTAAGATATTAGTTTCTTACTATTCTTGTATACCTTTTTGATAGTTTCCTACAGCACTTCAGTATTTTAGAAATACTAAATAAGTACTAAACAGATAACACTTCTTGTTTGATGCTATTACATTTATTACATTTATTTTTTAAATAAATAAGCATTCTATATATGGTCACTTGAGGCGTTAACTTTTTCTATAAATGTGTTTAATCACTCTAGAGCACTGTATCTAACACCCACAATCATTATCCAGACCTTGTGATTGAGATGAGGAAGAACAAAATATCTAGATTTCTCACTTCTCTTTTCCTCTTCTCCTTTTTCTAGTGAGAATTCTCATCCTTTCTCCAAATTCTCCTATTAATAAAGGAAGAATGAGACATTGTGCATATCAAGCAAAAGGCTTCAAAGCCAGAATTTTATTCTTTCAGAAATAGATAAAGTAAATCAGAATGGCTCAAGGAAGAAGGAAAACATGATTTTTTCCCCTTACTAGTTTCAACAATAGAGTCTGAACACAACTCTAAATATTTAATAAACCATTTGCTTTGGCTAATTGTTAAAAATATAGTGTTTTAAAATAAATAATTTTAAAAATTAACAAAAATTTAAATATATAGTAATTTGTTGTTTGCTTTTGGTAGGCATGAAATAAAACTGCATTAACATTGTGTGAGTTGAAAGGCTAAATTTTATCTGAATCTAAACAAAATGAAAAATATATGATGTTAAGATAAATAGCGTTTAGGTACATTTTTTACATGACATACACACAGGGACATTTTTTTCTTCTTTTCCTCTCCACACTTCAATAAGCAGTTCATGTAATTCAAATAGCTGTGTTTATTTCAGAAATAGATTTGACATAAAAAAGTTAGAAGAAGAGAACCAGGATTGGTGATGCATTCTTTAAAAATATCAGTCAAATAACTATTAACCATAATTCCAAAATAATAACAAACAAATGCTCTTGAAAAGAGGAGATTGTAAGCAGAATACACAAAGAGTGATAGTGCCAGAACTGCTTCAGGAACTGCTCTCTGACATTTAAGATTTCTAGTACATGACAATGTTTTAATCAGGATTAAAGGCTTTCAGGAACTAAATTTTTTTAGTTATATTTCTTTGAAGAAATACCTTTTCAAAATTAATGAAAAGATAGCAGGTTTTAGTAGAAAGAATGCTTACACACTCATTGTGGTAGACAGTAAAATACCTTTCCAAAATATCTATAGTCCCGAAATATCTAATCCATCAAATGTTGATTTACATTTTATATATGTTTGTAAAATAATCACCTTTCATTACCTAAGGAACACAAATTTGAATAATTATCAGATGGGGAAAGTATGCTCAAAAGTCCCAGCTGTAGTTCGAGAGGGACATTATTAGGTAAGAACCATCAGAAAGATGTAAAGATGCTACATTAGAAGATAAAGGAAAAGACAACAATCCAGATTCTGAAGTTTCTGGAAAGCGGAACAGGAAGTAAATGCGTTTTCCACTAGAATCATCTGAAAAATATTTCAGTTCTGTAGGGGGCTCAATTTTAATCTAGTGAGAATTATTTCAGATTTTTGTCCATTAGAACTGTAAAATGATAAATACGGATTGTTCAACCCAATTAACTTGTAGAAATATTTTACAGAAGATTTGATTTAGTAATCTAACTCAACTACAACCTCTCCTGATGCAACCGCAAGGTTACCACATGTCCTAGTTTCTGAGAATAAGAAAAAGTTGCCACCAGGTTTGTACACATGTATGATATACATACAACTAAGGGCCTTGCATTAATGAAGTCTTGAAATTCTAAATAATATTTAAATAAGAAGGCCCTTTTCTTCATTTTCACATTTGGGGATCACTAAGTACCAAAGTTATGTAGAAGGCTAGGGTAAGAATATAGAAATGAAATCTGTCTTCTAATGTTATAAAGATGATTTATGTCACTTTGATTTACAGTTGTAAGGAAATAAAAAATAAGGTAAAACAGAAACAGTAAGTCAATTTTATCTTTCCTAACTTTCCAACAGAAATTAGAGAATCCAGTAAAGATACAGCAATCCCAGGATGCTATAGGATGTTATAGGATCACTAGATGGTGAAAAAAAGGTAACAAGAATGGGTCCCCTGGAACAATGGGAAACAAAATCTACACCTACACATTGTGATATAGCTAGAAAATAGTTTCTACAATGCTAAGTCTTTATATTTTAGGTTTGTTTACACAGCAACTTTACTCTCTAGGAAATGATTCTTTATTAATACTCAAGTGTTTGCAGCTTATAACCCAGCAACAAATAATGTTTCTAAATATAAACAAGCATGTTACTAAGAGTAACTACTTGCATTGCTATAGCTGACAAAGAAGAATGATCTTGGGGAATAGTCAAACAATCTTGAACTTTTTCATACCTTTCCTCTTCTCCAACATGAGAAGTCATAGTCTAGATATGTCTCATGGACTTTCCTGCCTAGGCTGGATTTGAAATATGATTCTCACCTGTCAGCCTCCTTAGTAGTTAGGGTTACATGCATGAGCCATTGGCGCCTAACTACATAATTATTTTTTACATATTTATGAAGTGTGAAGTGGCAATCCCATTCATTTATATGTTGCTTAATGATCAAGCTACATCATATCCATTAATTTCTGCATGTAACATTTCTTTATAGTGATAATGCTCAAAAACTTATCTTCTGGCTGATGAATATCTATTCTTAATTATAATCACTTTGCCTCTTGCAGTATAAAATTAATATATTTACTTTTAATCACAGAAGTCTGCTAATTAAAGTTATATAAAACATGAATTGTAAAGTGAAAGAAATTCATAGTTTCATTACTTGTTTAAAGAAAATGATAATGCATTTTTTTCAATTATATTTCTTTGGAATGTGTAATATTCATTGATTTAACTTAAAATTGATAGCAATTACATCATATCTAATTGATTCAAACTTGTATTTAAAAATTGTACACTTAACACAAATATACTTCCACTTTCTTCTAACACATAATTAAAATAACAGTATAGGAAAGTTTGGTGTTAGCTGTTCATGTGTAGAATCATAGAAACTCAGGAGGCTAAGACCTGAATATTTTAATTCAATATCAGTCCAAACAGACAAAAATGTGAAAACTTATCTCCAATTATCTAGCAGGAAGCAGAAGTTGAGGATGTGGCTCAAGGAATAGCGTGTCATAAGCCATTAGCAAAGAATACAACAGAGATCATCAAACATTGAGTTCAAGCCCTAAAAATGGCAAGTACACAAAAGACAACAACAAAAAAGTGATATGAACATCAATAATAAAGACAAAATAGTAGAAAAAATGATGAGAAACGTGTGTGAACATCTGGAATTCAGAAATCATTTGACAGAATTTTGATTCATGAGAGGTAAAAGTCACAGTATAATTTGAACAATCTCATTGAAGTCATTTGTGTTGAAACCTGGCTATTGGGTAACATGTGAAAGAGCAGACTGGATTACCTGACATAGCAGACATTGCCTGTAACTATACACCATCCCACTCTGAAAAAATATAAAATCATGCTTGTTAATTTAAAAAGAACCTCATGCTAGAGTCTTTTTGGTCCACACAGACTGAGGTCCTTATTTTGAGGCTTCAGACCAGTGCTTTTATATATAAACACTTCTGTTTTACTCCCCTTCACTGATGTAGCTATACCTTACTAAGCTGGCACCAAGCCACTCCCTAGAAATTGGGCAAGAGCATTTGCTGATGCTCTTCCAACTTCTCTCTGTGGCTCAGGATAGCCAGACTCTTGTAGCTAAGATGGGTTACTTTGATGTCCAGGTGGCCTTAAACTGGAGATAAACATGTAATGGATATGTCAACATGCATTAGTTTCAAACTATGATCTTCAGATATGAGCCACTATGCTCAGCCCAATATTTCCAGTAAGTTACTTAATCTTTCTGACACTCAGGTTCTTCCTGTGTGGAAAGTGAAAAGAATTACTTTGTGGACCTAAGAATCCAGTTGGAGTTATGACTGGGTGCAGGAAGTATAAGTGTTCAGGATGTGTGGACAGAGTCTGACACTCTCATAAAACTACTGGTATTTATATTTAAATGAATTCCAGGAATTGGAAACAAGAGGGATTTTTCTGTTCTTGTTTATCTTTTTATGGACATTGAAGGAGCCACAGAAATTCAAGGAGAACAGGGAAATAAATGCAGCAGTTGTACTCTGTAGATATTATATTCACAATGAGCTATACCTCTTGTGGACGGGGACAGGAGGGAAAATCAGAGAGAGAACAAAGTGATGAGATTGTCAAACAAGAAGTGAACTCGTTAGCGACTTATAAAATGGTGATCTGTATGTACACTACCTTAACAAAAAACATTTGAAAAATCCAGGTTGATTATTCTCTTTTCCAATTTTTGTAGAGGCCCTTAAGACTCAGGCTCACCTTGAGTTTTTGAAGGTCACTTTATATGATAATTAATGTAGAGCCTGAATCTCTTAAGAAATGTTATAAAAAGTATTTCATTGTTAGTGCCTCTTTCTCTTTGAGTGGTGATTATATATGTTGTTGTAATAGCTAAATTTTTACTTTTTGTTTTTAGTACTTGTCAGGTGTTGAATTCTTCTTAAAGATTTGTGACAAAGGTCTGCTATATCTTGGCACCCTCCCCTTAACTAAAATGTTAATTAATCTTTGAAATTAATGTACTTGAGTATGAGTTTTATTTATTGATTTAATTTGTCGGCGGTGGTGAACTCTGGGCCATGATGCCATTCCTCAGCTCCTCAGCTCAAGACTAGTGCTCTACCACTTGAGCCACAGTACCACTTCTATCTTTTTCTGCTTAGGTGGTGCTGAGGAATCAAACCCAGGGTCTCGTGCATTTAAGGCAAGCTGTCTACAACTGATGCACCTTCTCAGCCCTTATGAGTGTCTACAACTGATCCACCTTCTCAGCCCCTATGAGTGGTATGTTTGTGCACGGGTCTGTCAAGCAAATCTATTGAGCAAATGTATACATTTGCCACTAGACATATTCAAAATTATGAATTAACTGATATTTTAATGAATAAAACTGTTATCATTGATACTAGGAAGTGTTTGTCTCCCATACTAAAACCATGGAGGAGGGTATTTTAAACTAAAACTACAAAAGAAATTTTAAGATCTTGTTGCTAACAAATGTGTCCAGGTATTATTACATTAAACAGACAATTCAAAATAGTTTTTCTTCATGAATACAGAGATCAAAGGTCTTATTATTCTTATTTCAAAATGCAAATTAAAGGGGAAAAACAGTCAGGAGGTAAAATTTATATTGAATGTTAATAGTTAAAGAGGAAAAGATCCTAGAGGACAAACTAAAGACAAAGCAATATCAGAGCACTATATGCTCAATATTAAATAAGAAGGTTTAATTGGAAAATTGAGCTGGAATGTGCACATCAAACAAAAGCAAGAAATCAGAGCCTACCAGCAACAAAGAAACACCATAATGCATATCTCAGAAAAAGGAAAAAAAATCCTTGTATTGATTTCAATGATACATATAACCCATCTGCACACACACACACACACACACACACGAACGTATGCAACAGCTCAACCTACTCACATTCATTCAACATGAATCAAAGATCTTCCTATAATATTTGGAACTTTAAATGTTTCTAGTCTTGTAAATAATTGATAACAGATGCATAAGCAAATATTTTCTGAATAAAACTCTGTTATGTAAATGAGAATTTATGATGGTTATATCTACTTAAAATATCTCTCAATCTCGAAGGAATTAAACAAGAGACAATACAAATTTGGGACTATATTTCTACCAGCTATTCTGCAAAGGCTTAATAAGAAATTATGAGATCTAATATTAAATACCAAATTCATACAATTAATACATGTGTAGATGAAGTGAAAGACAGTAATCAGAGACCTATGCTGCCTCCAATTCCCAGCAGCCTGCACACTGTGACACCTTTGATTCTGCTGTGCCAAGCCCAGAGTTCTTTTCCCTACAGCAGTGGCCCTGCTGGGGTTGGGGATGGGGGCTGTGTGGAGAGGAAGGAGGCCACAGGAGAAGCCAAGCTTTGGTTGGGGCTGAGGGTGGTGGGGAGAGGATGGTGGGGAGGCCCTGAAGGAGGCTGTGAAGGGAGGAAGAGGCAGTTGGCCAACAGCTCATGCAGCAGCCCTAAAGGCAGCTGGGTTCTGGGGAGTGTCTGTGAGGTGTGGAATTTGGGGTGGATTTGCTAGGGCCTGTTTGCTTGGTGAGGAGAGGAAGAAGTCTCGAGTCCCACACAAACAGATAGTGAAAAATGAGACAACAAATGGCTGAAGAATTTCAAGAACAAAGGCAGGGACTTATAGGTAATCTCTAGGGCCAGTGAGGGCAGCAAGGCTGGGCCTATCGTTGTCATGCCTCTCTCAATGCCCTTGGAAGTGAGGGCCAGCTCTGCTGTGGGCTAGGCCTCGCTCTTGCCTTGAAGCAGGCACCAGGAATTGTCAGCACAGCCTCAGCCTGCCCCAAGGAGGTGGCCTGTTGTGGGTGCTGTAGCCTGGGCAGCTGCTAGGAGGCTATACACAGAAGGGCAGAGGAAGCATATTTGTTAGGCTCTGCTCCAGCCCAGCCAAGCTCAGGGCCACTCTGAATCAGGACCATCAGGACCAGGCATTGCTCCCTAAACAAGTAGGGCCTCTGGGGACTTGTGCAGTGGCCGCCACGTGTGGGTTGTGAACCTCCTTAGAATGGCCGAGGAGTCTCAATGAAGAGGTGAATTTGCTTCTGTGCCTCTCCCATCTTCTGGATTCTTGCTCTCCTCCTGCCTCCTGCCTTGTCCAACTACAGGAGTCAACTTCTCCAAGCCACTGAGAGGCCATCCCGGAGATGCTCACAGGGCTTTCCAGGCTGCTTCACCATGCTTGCAGGGCTCACAGGGTGCCATCCTCTAGGCAAAGCATATCCCCATTTCAGCTTGGCCACCCCTGCCTAGGGGACCACGAATTGCATTCTTGCACAGAAAACTAGGGGTACACAAGGCCGTCCTGCAGTCTAAGGCATCCTTTCCTTCCTCTTGCTCAGGTGTGGAGCAGCTGTGGAGCCAACTGCAACATCATGTTTGATTATCTAAAAAGAAGAGGATAAAAAGCTTCATTGTCCCAGATACAGCTGCCCCTGGGGTTCTCTGCGTACACTAGTCTTGTGCTTAGATAAGGATCCCCAAGACCACCACGGAGCCAGTTCTCATGCGACCATATTAGAGTCATTTATTGCAAGCTTGAGCCTGGAATCACAACTGTCACCATTGCAGTGTGTCAGAGTTGAGAACCCCGAACCTTCAGTTAAATGGGTAATCTTATAACAATCTTATTGGCTAGCAAGTGCAAGCTAAGCAATAAGCAATAATTTGTGGAGGAGAAGGGAAAAAACAAATCATTTAAATAGGGATACAGGTGGACCCATTGCAACAATGAGATGTACAAGTTCTTATGGAGAAAAACGAACTTTACAACTTTGGTGGGGGGGAGGGGGAGGAGGGTTCGATGGGGGGCGGGGGGGAGGATGGGAAGGGATGGGAAGGGGAAACAAAGGAGGAGGCTACAATGTTTGATAGGAAATATACTCATTATCTTGCCCATGTAATTGAACCCCTCTGTACAGTATTTTCACAATAAAAAAGTTAAAAATATTAAAAATTTAAAAAAAATCTGTAACTTTAGGTACTTCCCTTCATCCACTGATGGCTATTGCTAGGGAAGTTATGGGCAGAACGTTATTGTGACATTTCAGGGTTTTTCCAGGAACCTGAGTTCTAACTTTCAGTAAAAGTCTACTTGCCATGGTTGCTTTCAGTAAAGGTCTTCACAATGGATACTTTTGGAGTATTTGGAGTCTAAGTCCAGAATGCCTGTACTTTGGCAAAGGCCTCTCACTAGCCTGTGTGTGTGTGTGTGTGTGTGTGTGTGTGTGTGTTGTGTAAGAGAGTCCGACACAGCTGAGGTTTGGGGTAAAATACTCCTTCGCTTTAGCATTGAGTTTTGGTATCTATTGTTTGTCCCACCCCCTCCCCCCAATTTTGAGTTCTAAAGTTGTCCTTCTAAATACTTTCATCCTTTGATCTTCTTGATATTCAGATTCCTAAGGTCTGCTTGTGAACTTCAACATTTGCTTCATGAAGGTGATGACTTTCTTCTAACTTTTATGAAGCCCTTTGCTCTCTTTAAATGCAGTTTGTGCTGTGTTAGTGGTTTTACTTAGCCCAGACTGTGGTGGCCCAGGCTGTGACTGAGATTATTTTAGCCCAATATGAGATACTATACTTTCAGTATATCAGTGAAAGAAGTTCAGCATCTTTATTGAAACAATTTCCTGGCTGTAAATACAAACAAAAACATCCAGTGATATAAATGTACAATTTGTTGTTTTTAGTTAATTGTTCACCACTGTAATGAAAAAAATCTTTTTACTAACTAAAATGAGTATTTGTAATGGGAAAAAAATCAAATGTTATAAATCTTATAAATTGATCAAATACCAAAAGAAAAAGAAAGATACTAATCAGGAATGAAGTACAAATGTAAGTGTTTAATAATTAAATGAAATGTTTGAGATTCATATCTACATAGCAAATACGACGGAAAATAAACAGGAAAGTCACTGAGATCCTATCTTACACATCAGAATAGCTATCACCACTCAAATAAATAAACTGCTGGAGAAGTTGAAATAAATCAGGAACTATATTTGGTTTTGTGGCATTGTAAACTAGTGCAATCCATAGGGATATCTTAATGGAAGTTTACACAATACCAAAAAGACAGATATCTTGATGACCTTTACCGCAATTGGATACATATTGAAGGAATATAAATCAACATGAACATCCATGTTCATGGCAGCAATATTTATAGCAAACAAGTTGTGTAATCAACCTAGATGCACCGGAAAGAGGGAATTAAGAAAATGTGCTATTCATAGCTATAAACATGTTCTGGTATATGAGAAGTGAATGTTTCTACTGTATCATTGCTAAATATTTTGAATATATACCTATCCTACTTTTACTACGTTTTGTGGCATTGTGTTTTTGCTTTAATGAGGAACGTCCATATTGATTTTCAGACCAGTTACAATGGGTTGAAGATATCCTATAATATGTGGATATTATATCAAAATTTAAATATATCAATGAACACATAGAGGACCATCATATATAGTTTATAATTTGAAGCAATTTTAAGAAGGCAACAGTTGGGGAAAAAGACGATGTTAGAAGCTTAGAAATACACAGACAAGGAAAAATATGTGCAACTAATTACTGCTAATAGTAAAACATTTTCCTCAAGTTTTAACAATGAAACTATTAAAATAATACTTAATAACATCAAATAAATATGCCATAGAAGAAAATGTACCATAGATATACGTTTCCCTATAATTTGTTTTACTTTATAACAAATGGATTAGAAGAAAATGTAATTACACGTCTGAAGATGCTAACACTTTCAAGTGTCATTGATTGAATCCAGCAGAGGAAAGTAATAGAGAAGTAGAGAGTAAGAACAAACTGGGGTATGGATAAAGATACTCAGTTGATCTTCGTGAGGAAAAAATGTGCTCCGTTTTCCTGATCAAAATAGAGCTAGGACAGCTAACTTTTGAAAGAACACTTGTAATGTAGAGTAGTGGAGTTAGTACTTTAGGTAGTAATTTATTACTTTTATTCCCTAATCTTATGACGTGATTCCCAAATGATGTGAGTGATAGTAGATTTTCTTTTTTTGGGGGGGGGGAGGGGTCTGGTCCTGGGGCCTGAACTCTGGGCCTGGGCGCTGTCCCTCAGCTCTTCAGCTCAAGGCTAGCACTCTACCACTTGAGCCACAGCGCCACTTCCAGGTTTTTTCTTTTTGCTTATGTGGTGCTGAGGAATCAAACACAGGGACTCAGGCATGCAAGGCAAGTGCTTTACCACTGACCCGCCTTCCCAGCCCCCTGATCCTAGATTTTCTGAGCCCTTTTTTTCACCCAAAGTTTCTAATTCCTCACCCTGCCTATGGTTCTTCTGCTACTCTCATTTCTCCTTGTTTCTGAACTAAACTCCTGTAACCTTTTGGTTCATGAGAAACAGCTGGAGAAATATGAGGATGGCTTGGAGTCTGAGGTAACATCCACTCCAGCTTGGAGGATCTGGTGAAGGACTACCACCTGGGTCTCAGAATCAGATATTAATTGACCTCTTTGGAAATGGAGAAACTCACTCCCTCAGGCAGAATCTGTCATTCCTTGACTTTCTCTGAAGAGATTTGATGCTAGGGCACAATTCAGAGAATGAGCTTTCCCATTGTCAGAAGGAATATGTTGAAAACTAAAAGTGGCCTCAGGTCCCAAAGCTCCAGTCAGAAGCCAAGAGATCACACTTTTCTCCTTATCAGGGACCTTCTGGTAGGAATAGAGTCTGAGCAAAGTCTAAGATGGAGATAAACTAAGACTAGGCCTAAGGAGGAAACAAAAGAATGACCCTCTCTTTGACTACAAGGGAGTTGTGTAGTGAGACATGACAACTTCCTTCATATAATAAAATTCACTAGGTAAGTTATCTCACTGCCACTTTGAAGGAGGTCAGTTTCCCCAAAGGAGAAGTTGTTAAATGTTGTGATTGCCACTTTTCTCTCTATGCTGTTGTCTCTCTCACCCCTTCTCATGTCAGGAATGCATTGCTTCTTTTAGGCACTCAACTACTTGTCCTGGCTTCTAGGCAGGAATACTGTAGGCTATTCTTTGGCTAACCTCTTGCATTTAAGGTAGAATAGGCCCAGGCTCTGCTCATGCCAAAAGATAGATGCAAGAGGTGAATATAAGCTCAGATTTGTACAGAACAACAATCATGTTGAAAAAATTAAATTAAATTAATAGTTGAGTAATTTAGGGTTTATCACCACAAAATTTAGGTAATTATTAGGAATACATCTAGAATCATGGATTAGGAAGAGAACAGTGAAGTAGGTTCAGGATACAATGGAAAAGACACACCATAGCCATAACAGGAGATGAGAGTTTGAAGGAACTATTGGCATAGGTCCATTTACTATCTTAGGAGTGACCTTTGATAGGAGGCTTTTAGAATAATATCTAAAAGAGAGGGACTTGCTGGGCACTAGTGGCTCACATCTGTAATCCTAGCTACCTAGGAGGCTGAGATCTGAGTATTATGATTCAAAGCAAGCCGAGGCAGAAAAAGCCAGAAGTGGTGCTGTGGTTCAAGTGGTAGAGAATGAGCCTTGAGCTCAGGGAAAATGCCTAGGCCCTGAGTGCAAGCTATAGGATCAGCAAAACAACAAGAAACAATAATGATAAAACAAATAAAAGAAGGACTTAAAGATATGCGATGGAATGATGATCATGTGTAACTGTTTAGGGAACATAAAAGGAGACAATATGTGGAGCAAAATGATATCTACTTTTTACTAATCAAGGATGCAAAGCAAATGCCAAATTCCTCTTCTCAAAAACTTCCAAACTTGGGCTGGGAATGTGGTTCAGTGGTAGAGTGCTCGCCTTCCATGCATGAGGCTGTGGGTTCGATTCTTCAGTGCCACATAAGCAGAAAAATCCAGAAGTGCTGCTATGGCTCGAGTGGTTAGAGCACTAGCCTTAAATTGAAGAGGTGAGGCACAGTGCTCAGGCCCAGAGTTCAGGCCCATTGTCCGGCCTAAATAAAAACAAAAAAATAAAACAAAAGAAAAAATCTTCCAAACTTATTTTTTCTCATAGTTGAAGAGAGGCTCTTTTTACAGAAATTTTCCTTATCTAGTTCATGGTCATCAGAACTTCAGTAGACTTTTCCTGTTGAGATGTAATGCACCTAACTCTACTGAACCTAATCAAGGCTAGGAATGTATGGACATCGATACATTTGTTTTATTTTTCCTTATAAATATATAATAATGTCAGTTATTATATATAATATATTATACATTATATAATATATTAAATATATTATAACATGTATTATGCATTAACAGAGTTCCTAGTTTTAGATGTAGGAACAGGCGACATATTGAAAGAAAAACATTTGAATCTCTGAGTTATTTCTCTACCACAGGACAATACCAGGATTCATTCTTATTACCCAAAGAGCAACATAGGAAAGTGATGCCAATGGATGTGATTCTCTGGATTTTGGAAATTGTGATCATATACATATGTATATATGATATATATCAAATATATATATGAAATATCGTTTAATAATAGTGAATTTGTAAAACTATAACAACAGATAAATAAGTGAACACCTATGTGCACACACTCCCAGTCACTTTCATGTATAAGAATTTCTTTTCTATTCTCCTATTCACCTACACAGAGAGTACATGAGTTGCCCTTGAATTGTCCTGGAAGATCTTTATCGGGTACTGTAGCTTCACATCCTTTGTTCCCTAAGTAGCCAGATGTTATGTATGCAATAACAAAATTGTTTCAGGCAAAAGTATCCACCCTGACACACAGAGGAACTTGGATTTCAGAAATGACACAAATAAGTGGGAGGTACAGCAGTACTTTTCAAAATTGAATAGATTACATATTTATTAGAAAGCTTGTAAGAAAAAAACTTCAGTGTAGGATGATACACTTGAAGAAAACTACAGTTTAAATTACATATAGGTGGGTGCTGCAACAGAAAATAAATAAGACTAAAAAAAATTACATATGACATCAAATTACAAAGTTCCAGGGCATTTCCCTACTCTTGAGAACTAGAGTAATCCATATTAAAAATAAATAAATAAAAAGACGAATGTTTTATACCAAATTTCAAAACATACTATATGTTATACAAAGGAAATGCAATAAGCATGCATTTTACAATCTAGTAACATCATATGGTATGAAGAATCTGTATTGATTTATAAAAATCAATACAATGCACTTAAAACATCCAATATCTCAAGTGTCAGCTTAGCAGAATACTTTCAATCTGTGGTGTCTATTTTGCATATTATCCAGCCCTATCCATCCCACAATGGCAGAAGGCTCTTCTGAGAAAGTCCAGAGGCCAGTCTACTGTGAGTGCTCAATGTGGACCTGTTCCCATTATCTTTTATTTGGGCATGTGATAGACGGACTATCTGTTAACTTGCCAAAGGCACAATTTGGACAGGCTTCCAGTAATGATATTTTAGCTCTCATAAAAAGAGGGAAATTGAAGACAGAGGGAAAAATCTATCAGGTCCCTGAAAGATTTCTATCATTGTGCTAACCCTGTAGCTTTCTACTGACACTTGAACAAACTGCAGTAATTGCCACTCCAACCACATGTCCAAAAAGTGGCTTTCCAAATATTGGCCTATTTTCACTTTAGTAAATCAAGACACACTATTGTGGCTCCGTTTTACTTAAACTATCAGCTATGGTTGGCCCAGAGGATAGTTGAACTTACCAATTTCATAAATTTTAGGTCATCACACTATCACTTCATAGCCCTTAAACATTAAAAATACCTACCCATATAAGTCTGCATTACATACTTATTATTGTTTTTCTTCATTTGTCATGTTTTACATATTTGTGTATCCCAGGGCTTAGCTCTGTCATAGTCCTTCTAATGGTTGTTACCACTGAGTACAGTAATTATTTCTGTATTTTTTCTCCAGCTCTGTTTTCTTTAATTCAAGTCTTTAATAGCATCCTGTCTACTGACAACTACTAACTACTGATTTTAGAAAACTTAAAAGATCCCAAAGTGAGCGTTGATCTCTATCTACAAACCAATCCCTCATTACTATTTGATTAAGTGATAACTCTTCCAGCTGTCTTGTCAAAATACCTTGGAAACATTTCAGACTTACATACGTTTTCACACCTCATATTTAATCTATGACCAGATTTCGACAAATTAACTCACTGTATATTTTAGGAACAATATATATATATATATATATATATATATATATATATATATATACACACACTCATATACCATATATATGTATATTATAGGAACCATATATATATATATATATATATATATATATATATGGTATATGGTATATCAGTGTTAGTACTATGACTTAAATTTGGGGCCTAGGTTCTTTTAATTTTCTTTATTTTGGGGGGTGGGTCCGGTCGTGGGGCCTGAACTCTGGGCATGGGTGCTGTCCCTCAGCTCTTCAGATCAAGGCTAGTGCTTTACCACTTGAACCACAGCGCCACTTGCAACTTTTTTCTTTTTGCTTATGTGGTGCTGAGGAATTGAACCCAGGACCTCATGCATTCAAGGTAATCACTCTACCACTGAGCCACCTTCCTAATCCCTTACTTTTCTTTTTTGCTCAGGCCTTATTTGGTATAAAGATCACCTACAATGTCATTACCCACACCCTTTTCATTTAAAAATATGTATATTCTGTAGCAATATTATTGTCATTATAACCATAATTAGGAAGATAATATGGGTTCATCTGCTCCATACTTCTTGAAAGCTAATGAATGTGAAATTTACAGAATATCCTCAGATATGCCTAGTGGAAACCTGGATTTGAATTATGGGTCTATAGCTGATCAGTATTAGGTACTTGGGAAATTTGTTTGGCCTTGTTGCCTACTTCTGTTTTTAATAAAATACTTAATTCATTTACTAACTGGAAGAACTATCATGAGCACTAAAATTAACCTAATGCAGATGCAGTGCTTGTAATGGTGTCTGCACATTGTGAAGTAGGTCCCAAAGAAGTCAGCTTCCATCAACATAGTCACAGCATCCTTCCTAAAGGCCTTAAGAAATATATACCCAACTGATGTTAATATCTGTGAAAATGTGTCTTTACAAAAAAAGTCTTTTCTTCATATGAAGCAATTAAAGTAATGTTGGGGCTGTCCTGTGGCTTTTACTCTGAAAGAGTTTTGCTTGAATTTTATTCTTACTCTATTAGTGGTAGCAGTAGCGTTCTTTAGTGCTACCCTTCATTTTTCTAGTTCTGTGTTCCATTTGGAATACTATTGTAACTTAGTTTATAAACTTTGTTATCAGAATCAATAAACTACAACTGCTGAACTTTCTAATAAAGAGCCAATTTTAGGTGTGCATTACATTTTATGTGCTTAATACTTTCCTGAAAGTATTCCTTTTAGGTTATATATCCCTAACAACTATTTTTTTAAGATTTCTTATATGATTTATGGATTTATTATATGATTCTTATATGATTTCTTAGAGATCCATAAATAAAACATCTCAGAACAGGAAAAGAGTAGGTAAGAAGTAATAAAATAATATTATGGTGTCTTAATGGCTAAGTGTAAAGAACATGTAACAAAACAGTTGGTAGATTCATTTGCTCTTTTTTCTATTCTCTAACCCTTCTTACTATGAAGTGCCAAGTCGTCTGGACCTTTCAAGCCTCGTCTCAGTGACAGAAGTGATGGGATTAAGACATGTGCTCCTATGACTGACTTTTAGGAAGTTCACAATAAAGCAATACCAGTACATATAAAGAAACTTTTGTGAGTGATACGCATTGACTTCCTCAATTGCCAAAATTAAATTCATATGTCAAAACATCAAATTACTTACATTATAATATATGCAGTTCAACTGGAATCACTAACACTTCAATGAATCAAATGCAAACTAAAAGCTCTATATCAAAAACCAACATCTAAGGCAGTGTTGGAAATACAAGAAGAAACACAATAAATCTAATGGAGTGAGATCTTTAACACTGGCAATGAGCAATGATAGCTGAATTTTTAACCAAGCTTGGAAAGTTCAGGTGTCTACTAATGATGTGATTAGAGTTGCGGAGTTGACCTTGGTATTAAGATTAGAGGTAAAATTCAAAGGCAGCTAAGGTTGCTGCAGTATTTTAGCTCGATACAGCGTGACCCTCCCTGATAATGGTAAAGCACAGAGTAGAAGCTAAATCAGTAAAATGTATAGGAAGAATTTTCCACTGAGAGTAATTGCAGGGTGTGATCATCACTCTTGCATTGAAAATGTACAGCCCATCATTCTACTTTAAACTCTAGAGTATTTCTGAACTGAAGACAATTATAACACACCAATGTGCTGTGAGTGCTGAGCAGTTTAGGTGTGTATTACTGTAATATATGTAAAATCTTTAGAGGTATGGAGTGGACTTACCCTCACACTTCATTCTGTGTTGTTAAGTTTCATGGAGAAATGTTCATAATTATGCAATTCACACTCATCTAAGTCTGAATCAGGCAACTGAGATAAGACATTAGGATCATCACTCCAGTGATGAGGTTTGTGACCTATGAAATAAATAACATTATTTCACAATGTATATGCGTTTCTGAAAATTTTTGCAATACCAAATACCAAATGTACAAAAGGGACAATTGTCCATCGTTTATATTATCAGAAGTTAAGATACTCCTGAATTATACTTTCTTGCTAGAGGATCATAGGGTGACTCCTGATGTTTGGTACCTTTTCAAGTGCTCCTATACGTTTGTGAATTTTTGGGGGGGAAGTGTTTTTCCATAGTTTGTTTTGAGGTGTTCAAAATTTCAGTATTGTCACTGACCACAACCATGGAACAGCAAAGAAGATGGGATACCTGGCCAAAGAACTGAGAAATCACAGGAAGTGATAGGAAAGTAGACACCAGAAGACCCAAAGCCTCATTGCCGGCTTCCAGAAGCCCAAATCCTGCTTAACATGTTTATATTCATTCTACTACAGTGGTGGGGTAGTGAGTGATTACAGGTATATCCACAACTAAGGCATCAATCTAGCTTGTGGTTACAACTATTAACTGAGTTATTGTTTGTATGCATAGTGATAATTGAATCCCTTATTTTTAGGGAGCAGAAGGGTGCAATAGTCATTACAACCATAGCACAGACATCCTTCTTGTCTCCAAAGTCTTAAACTTTTAGTGTCCAACAGCTCTAACTTAAATACTTTTCAGGTAATAACCCATACCCTTGTCTTCCCTTAACTGTTTGACCTTTACAGAGCACAGCTCTCAACCTTTTGATTGCCATTTGAGAGGGTTTCCCAATATATCCCTTTCCAGGTATAACAGTTTGACTCTAGAATCACTCAAAAGTACTATTACAGATGGGTTATTTTGAAAAGGATATTTGTTTTCTAGGGAAGGTTCACTTTTGTAAATTTTATTTTATTTAAAGGTACTGTACAGAGTGGTTACAGTTACATGAGCAAGGTAAATTCCTTGTTGAATATTGTTACCCACTCCATTGGTTTTCTCCTATCTTATCCCACCCCCACTTCTACACCCCACCCCAAAGTTGTAAAGTTCATTGCCGGTATATTGTCTTGTGAATATCATTGTTGCAATGGGTCACTTCTTTCATCCTTATGTTATTTCCCTTTCCTTCTACAAATCAGATAATATATATACAAGATGGAAGGTACCAGAATCAAGACAGAGATGTCCAGGGATAAATCAAAGAGAAATGAAATAAAATAAGATCTAGATACACTACTTTTTCCAATATCAAGGATGATATCTGAAAAAAAAAAGTACTTGTTGTTTCCATGTCTTGGAGTTCATTTCAATTAGCATCATTTTGTATGGTGAAATGTACATAGCTTTGGGGCCAGCAATCCCACTCATGGGCATTTGTCGAAATTATCTCTTAATAGCTAATGGATGAAGAATGGAATTGAAAATAGCAGAGGAAAACAAATCAACATGCAGGTATTATGATTTTATAATTCTAATATGAAAGAACTGAAGCTTTTGTTTCATGAAGAAGAAAGTTTAGCCTGTAATTTCAATGCAAGGCATCAGTTGTAATGAGTCTAAAGTCTTTTCCTCCAAGATATCTAAGAGTACTATACTCATCTTCTGAAGAGTAAATAAGTAATTATTTTAAGTAGCTTTGTTTAATATTAATTTACTTGTAGAAAATGAGTTAAAATATCTTCTCTTGGTCTGGGAAGGTGATTCAGTGGTAGTGTTTGCTTTGCATGCAAGAGAACCTGGGTTCGATTCTTCAGTACCACATAAGCAAAAAGAAAAGAGCCGAAAGTGGCACTGTGGCTCAAGTGATAGAGCCCTAAACTTGAGCTGAAGAGCTGAAGGACAGCGCCCATGCCCATAGTTCATGCCCCAGGACCGGACTCCAAAAAATAAAACACTAAAACTACCAGCACAAGTATGTTTTTTGCAGCATTATTACCATATCTAAGATATGGAACCTGTCCGGATGCCCCTCAATAGATGAATGGATCAAGAAAATGTGGTATATATACACAATGGAATTTCATGCTTCTATCAGAAAGAATGACACAGCCCCTTTCTTAAGAAAATAGAAAGACTTGGAAAAAAATCATTATGTGAAGGAAGCCAGACTCAAAGAAACATAAGCTGTATGGTTTCCATCATTTTCATTAATTAATATATGCTTAGGATAGTCCTGGCAGATAAGTTCACTTTTTACACTCTTAATATTCGCTCTGTGTGTGTGTGTATGTGTGTGTGTGTGTGTTTGTGTGTGTGTGTGTGTGTGTGTGTGTGTGTGTGTGTGTGTGCAGTAATGAAACTTGACTCGGAGCCTCAAAATCTTGCTTGTTTTTTTCACTCATGATTGACTGAATCTGTACTATTTTAACTAAAGTTTTACTCTGTGTTTGATTGAATAATTGAACATAAACGTTCATGGATTGCTACCCCAGCCATCTGTGAACCATGGTCTTCCAATCTCAGCCTCATGAGATGAGATACTGGCATCTAGCTCTATTGCCAAGTGTCATTTGCTTTGTGTTGTTTGGTTTTGTTTTTGTTGCATTTGTGCACCCAAAATCTGTATGGAAAACAAATCATTTATAATCAGGACTATTCACCTAAAATGTGTGTTGTTTAAAGATTATCTTAATAATGTAATCCTTTTGCATCCACATTATGTGATTTGATTTTTTGAACTCTATTGTTGCAGTCAAGTCACTTATATATAATTTGAATCTTCTTGTCTTGGTATTAGGGTGTTAGGTGTTTAAAAACAGAATTTATCAAGGTTTAACTCTGCACTACCGAAGCAAGACCTTTATGATTATTCAATGTCCTGTAAATCATAAGTTTATCACTACTTGAGGCACCATATGAGCACAAATAGTTTCCTATAATACCTACACATATTTTAGAGTTCAATGCCATGCAATGCACACTTCTGCCAAATATACAAGGTCATCCTTTGTAATTCTCCATGGATTTTCACTGTTCTTCTCTCTACTCTCCAGTGCTAAGTCCTGTGATGGTCATGTTGATTTTCTCCCCTGTTACATTCATCATTGTATCTTGGGAACTACTGGTATGCATTACTGTACTTCTGTCCATTCTCCTTGTGCTTCGGCTTGTACCCCTCTCACCTCAAAGGGCTAAAAATTGGAGATATTTGCTTTACTCTTTATCTCAGACATCTATCTTTACTTTCTAGAAATACATTCATTGAATTCCTTCTGTAAAGTCTAATGTCTTGAAAATTATTACTAAATTTTCATGGCTTTGTTATTTGGCACAAAGGAAGAAAATAGATCAGTACTGTAACTTAAGTAAAAGATTATTGCAGTCATGCTTCAATAGGTGCTGTTCATTGGATAATGTTTACTTCAAGGTCTGCCTGCCTGCTTCTTTTTGACTGTTTTGTTTATTTTTCAATGTAGTCTTTTCTTCTGGAAAATAATTATGGGCCTAGTGAAGATCAATTCCTACTGTAATTAGTCATTAATTTTATTCCAACCTCATTTCACAGATCCTTCTGAGTTTCTTAAGGGTCTGTGTAGTGCTTCACATTTTTAGATATCTTTTAACATCAATGCATCCAATGATGAAGACACATTCCTTAAGTCATCATTTTGATGACTGAAAATAAACCAATCTGCAGTCTCACTAGATGGCAATTTTCTGGTTTTAAATTCTTTTAGATTAAAAATTGATGCTGGACACCAAACATTCTGTGTACAATTTTATATTTTCCTAATTATTTTAGTATACTACCCAATATTATATAAAGTTAAAACATTAACATTTACTTAGTTTTAGGATTTCTAAAACAGTCAAAGTAATAGTTCTATTCATTCACAATTTTAAGATAATAGAGTGTCCATTTTGACCAAGTGAGATATTTAAAAATTTTTATTTGTCGTCCTTAAAGGTTGTGCTGGGGAATCAAGTCTAGTGCTTCATGTGTCTTAGTCTACTGTGGGCCTCTGATCCTGATGTGAACCATGGTTTTATTTTCACACAACAGGAATACAGAAAAATTTCACTAGGAAGGAATTATTACTTGCTTACTTTCTCCAATATCTCTCGCATACAGAAAAGTAATATAATTCTAAACTGACTGAAAATGGTGTTCCTATTAGAGTAATTGTTTATTTTTTGTACCCCACTCTTCACTACGTCTTGTCCCTTTCCTATCCCCCCTTCCCATAAAACTTTACTGGATCCACTGGAAACCCACTTCCAGTTAGCCTCATCCTTAAAAAGCTCAACCTTAACTAACCTACCCCTGGTAGTCCTGCTCTAATCTTTCAAAGGCCTGACTGCAACCAGAATCCTTCCTGAAAGTCCTCCTCTGCTACAGGGAATGCCTTCTTCCACTCCACCCCTTCCTGGAATCCCTGCTCTGCACCACCAGAAACCAGGCCACATCCATATCTCCTCCTATGATCCACCTTGCTGCACCAAGAACCCTGCCTACATCGGGCTCCTCCCTCTAATCCTAACTTCATCCAACAGATACCCCATTCCCTCAAAGTCCCATTGCTCCCATATTCTATTACCTCCAAGCTCCTCCCATCCTTTTCATACCCCACTCCCAACCAGACTTCTCCTCGACCCCTCTTGGTTTCATCAGAAGCTCCAACCATAACTAGTCTACTTCTAAGTGGCCTAACGTCTCAAACCCAGCCATGAACCTACCTCTTCCCACAAAGTCCTTCAAGCTACACCAAAAACTCTCCACCACTCTATAACTGCCCTTGTAGCACCGCCTTGGTTGAGCAGAAGCATCTCACACAGCCCATCTCCTGCCTGGAAAGCCAGCCCTGCTCCACCACAGGCCTCTCTACCTCCCATATCTAATCTCTCAATGGCTGCATTGTTCCCGAGATGAATCCCCCCTTATTGGATCCTCCCGAAGATCCACAACCTACTCAACCAGTTACCCTGCCCATAATTACCCTACACCTCTGTAGACCTTCCACTCCTTCTCAAAGTCCCTCTTCCAATTAACCCCATCGCTACAAGCCCTGACCTACTCTAGAAAATCCCCACTAGACAACCCCACCACACTATCCCATCTCTCGACACCCACATTGCTCCACTGCAAAACACTGCATCTGTTGGCCTCCCTCTGGTAGCCTCACCAGGCTCAAATGTAAATCCCTGTCCCTTCATAGTCCCTTTTTGAAGGTTGCCTTGCCCCACTGGAAACCCTGTCCAAAGTCTAATGTCCTGCATTGCAACACTAAAATCCCCACCCAACCTTACTCCTCTTTTCGAAGTGGTGACTGGTTACACCAGATACCCTGTCCTAACTAGTCTAGTCCACTGGATCCTATCCCTGCTCTCACCAAGCTCTGGTCCGCAAAAATTCCTCCATACATTGTTTCTATATCCTGCTCTGCCAGAAACCCCACCTCCACCCTAACACACTCCCCAAAGGCCTGCCATTCTCCAACAGAAACCCCGCCCCTTACTAGCCCACTTTTTCCTAGCACTGCTCTGCCCTCTCACAGACTCTGAAAAGCCTCTCCCTCATAGCTCCGCATTCCTGCACCAGAATGCCTTCATTCTCTTCCATGCCTTATGGGAAACCTCACCCTACATATCCCACCAGGGCTCACAGTGCTACACCACAACCCCTCCTCTAAGTAACCTCTTACTTTGTAGCCTTGTTCTTCCTTTTCAAAGCTCTGTCCCAAAGAGCCTCTTCCCCAGTGACCATGCCTTCTTCCACTGAAAACCAATCCACCTGCCAGTCTCCATCCTTAAGTCCCATCTACTCCACAAGAGACCTCGCTCCTAACAAGTCTAGTTTTTCCTGTTCCCTCCCTGCTGTCTCAAAGCCCTACACAGACTGGCTTTCACCCACAAAGCCCCGCCCTGCTCTACCACAGAGGCTGTGCCAATACCAACTTCTCACTTGAACTAGAGAGGTCTCCACGAGAAACCCCACACCACCTCATCCTTGAAGTTCCCACCAAGTAAGTTTTATTACAAATGTGATTTTGTGTGAAATGTGATATTGTGTGAAAATGTGTGAAGATGATTCCTCTAACTGGAAAGCATACATTGAAGTATCAGTAAGGTTTCAGGAGTGATCATTTTATTTCTAGAATTTTTGTGCACATTTGTGTCCATTAATTTAAAAACATTAGTTATTTTAAATCCTTTGGTTTGGTTGAGGAAAGAGTATTAAGATGTAAAAAGATGACTTTCAAATCATCTCTCTAATGAATAATTTTGGACTTGCTTACTTTACTATGTACCAGAGTTCTTAGTAACAGAAATTCTCTACCAAATCCACTTTGAATTTCCTCCTTTCACTAAAGTGCCCTTTGGAAAAGATTGAAGTGAGATTATACAGGTAGAATGCCAGAAATAAAAATGTATTTGACATCGTAACAAAATCATGATGAAGACCCTACCCAATGTGGTTTAAATTTTCTAATGAAAGGAACTTAAGCATATTTAACTGCAGACTTTCTGAAGACTAGAAGACAAAAATATAAGAAATGCCCTCTAATACCATGGTTCTGAAAACAAAGCAAAACCAAGGAAAGACAACATAATGAGACAGAAGGGAATGAGGAATTTGTACATGTGATATAGAATGGAAAAATACACTGAATCAGGTAAAAATAATTTGGGTCACAATGCCTTGTTGTTCAATATATTTCACTGTATATACTGTTCTTCGTTAACCTGTGACTTAAAGGTCTCAACAGGGATCTGCCAAGGGAATTGTGTAGTTAGTCAATTTCATCATTTCAAGATCATCAGGATGATAAACTCCCACACACATTAACATACCTGCAACAGCACTAGACATACATTCCCATTGTTCCAACAGTTTAAGGCAAACCTGTATTTAACACAAGCTTTGTATGTGGTGTGCTATGGTTTTTTCAGGCTTGATACAAAATGTCTCTGCCCAGAAGTAAATGATGGTATTTATAGCTAAAATGATTTAGGGTCATTGTTAACTTCTAACGCGTGCTGAGGTTTTTATTTATACCTCTGCTTTTCCCTTTCTTTTTTCCTCCCTTCCTTTCTCTTCTTTTCTTTCTTTCTTTCTTTCTTTCTTTCTTTCTTTCTTTCTTTCTTTCTTTCTTTCTTTCTTTCTTTCTTTCTTTCTTTCTTTCTTTCTTTCTTTCTTTCTTTCTTTCTCTCTCTCTCTCTCTTTCTTTCTTTTTTCTTTCTCTCTTCCCTTTTCTTTCCTCTTTTAGGAAATGAGTATGAATTTAGATATTTGGTTGCTGAACAAGTATTCTATCTTAAGAATATCCTTTTTCGATTTATTTACTTTGCTCATAAGTTATCCATTTTGCTGAGGGGCAAACACAGGCTAAGTTCCTCACTTCTGTCTGCCAAGTAGCGAGGATCACAAATGCATTCCAACATGCGAATTTTTAGGATGATATGAGACTCTTATTATTTTCCTTGCACACTGGTTCTGATCTGTGATCCTCTCAAACTCTACCTCTTCAATTAGTGATGTGAGTTCCAGTAGCCTGCCCTCAGTATAGTTCGTCTAAATGAATTATTGAAGGCAATTTCACTTTAATCTCTGTTTTTGCCAGTCCAGGGGCTGTTATAGTTTTATTTCTAGACAAATTTGTGTTTATATGCACATTAGCTTTAAAATATTACTTTTCCCCCTTTTTTTCCATTTTAATTTTCTTGGTCAGGGGGCTTGAATTCTGGGTCTGGGCACTGTCCCTGGGCTCTTCAGATCAAGGCTAGCACGTTACCACTTGAGCCACAGTGCTACTTCTGGTTTTCTGGTGGTTAATTGGAAGGAAGAGTGTCATGGATTTCCTGCCAGGGCTAGCTTTGAACTACTAACCTCAGATCTCAGCTCCTGAGTAGCTAGGATTACAGGCATGAGCCATTGGCACGCAGCTAAAAATGTTACTTATTTTAAGTTCTGTGATTTAGTTGAGGGAGTAACATGAGTGTCTAGAAAGTAACTTTCAAGTTACATCTCTAAATAATTTCAGAGTTTCATTTTCATATTTATTACAGTTTTTAATAAGAGAAACTCCCAAAGTAACAGAATAATCCTTCATTTTCTCCTTACCATAGGTACTATTGGATGAGAATGAGTGAGATCTAAGACAATATGCACTTGAAATTATAAAAAAATATATTGAAAGTACATAAATAGCCAGATAACATAACGTGCTTTTCATTTTCTAAAGAAAGGAATGTCATGAAAGTATATTTATTGGCAGGCTTTTCACCATGTAAGTGTTATATAGCATTGGAGACTTTAAGACATGAACTGGTTCAGGTAAAATAATACTTTGGGAAAGTTATCTGTTCACTAAATTTATTCATTGTAATTTTTTATTTTTATTTACATGTCAGTTAATATATAAATGCATACATGTGTGTGTTATATATATATATATATGTATATGTATATATATATATATATATATATATATATATATATATATATATATATCAGCAGTATCTGTCCAGTGAACTGTATGTTTATGTATGCTTAGGTAATTTCATCATGTCAAGATCATCAAGAAGATGGACTTCCCGTTTAAGGATTCAGGTGGACCTGTTGCAACAATGAGAAGTACAAAATGTCATGTCAAAACCAGCTTTACAATGTCGGTGGGGGGGAGGGAAGGGGGGTATGATTGGGTGGGGGGGAGGGGGGAGGCTGGGAAGTGAGGTGAAGGGTAAAAAAAGGAGGAGGCTGCAATGCTTGGTAAGAAATGTATGCATTTTCCTGCCCATGTAATTGTAACCCCTCTGTACAGTATGTTCTCAATTAAAATAAAATAAAATAAAATAATAAAAAAAAAAAAGAAGATGGACTTCCATAAACCTTAACAACCCTGCAACACCGCTGCACATGTAAACTTAAGTGTTCACCATTGTCAGCTAGACCTGTGTTTTACCAAAGCTTTATATATATGGTGTTATTTTTTCATTTAGTCTTGACACAAAATGTGTGTGCTCCTAGAAATAAATGATGGCATTTATAACTACAATAATTTAGTGTAAATCTTTACATTGAACACATGCTCAGTATGAGTTGTTATTTCTTTTCTTTTCTTATTTTATCTTTAGGAAGTTGATTTGAGTTTTGATGTTGTGTTTGCCAGACAAGTATTCCACCACTGGAGTCATTCCACCAATCTTTTCTAGTTTAAGTTACTTTGCTTATAGAGTAGCAATTTTTGCACCCAACCCAAAAAGCAGGGATCATGATTGCATTCCAATATCCCTACCTAGTAGGTTGATATGGGTGATACTTTGCTTCCTAGATTGATTCAGAACTGTGATCATCTCAAATTCTCCCACTTTAGTTAATTGTGTGAGTTCCAGTTCTCCCTACTTCTAGAAGATAGAACAGACATAAATGATTACAGGTTATTTGAGTGAATCATTGGCTAACATAGGTGATTTGATATTCAAGTGTAGGGTACGTTTGAAAGTATAATCACAGTAGTCACATATTTTGCTAAGTAATTTTGGTTCACATTAATAACACATCTTGACCAGAATTAAGGACTTACTTTTGCTGTCTGTCAACTTGTATGTCATTTGGTAAAATAAACTTCATGTCTTCCATGTGGGATAAAGAACTTTGAATGGTCTGATGTGCTGGTTCACATCTATAATCATGGTTAGCAATCAGAAATAAATAGATCACAATTTGAACATAGCTTAACCAAAAATTTAAGAAGTCCCAATATTAACAAACAAGTGGATCATGTTGAATCATGCCATTAATCTCAGCACCACAAGAGGCTAAGTCTCTGCCTAATACCTATGTCACTTGAGTAACTGGCACTCTTGGGGACAGTCACCTCTACTGATGCAGAAATTGGGTTGAGAGTTAGCAAGAGGAGGGAGGAGTCTGCCCCACCTCCCTAGGGTTGACCTCACAGAATGCAGTGAGCAAGCTTGCTTTCCTCCTCCAAATGGCTTGAGATGCCATGCTGCTGAGTGTTCATTATTTGATTCCAGTGACTTGTGGTAGAGGTATAAGGAAACATTAAATAAATTTCACATATGCCAATTGAGCTGCTCTCCCAGCCTGTGAGTTCAACTCAGCAAGTGTTTATTATTTGAGAGTTGAGAATACTGAGGTAGGGGAGAGAGGGAGGGTGAGTGAAAGAGAGGAGAGATAGAGAGAGCTGGGCGCTGGTGGCTCACACCTGTAATCCTAGCTACTCAGGAGGCTGAGATCTGAGGATTGCGGTTCAAAGCCAGCCTGGGCAGAAAAGTCCGTGAAACCCTTATCTCCAATAAACCACTCAAAAACCAGAAGTGGAGCTGTGGCTCAAGCGGTAGAGTGCTCGCCTTGAGCTCAAGAGCTGAGGGAAAGTGCCCAAGCCCAGAGTTCAAACCCCACGACCGACCAAAAAAACAAAAAAGAGAGAAGGGGAGGGAGAAAAGAAAGGAAGGAAGGAAGGAAGGAAGGAAGGAAGAAAGGAAGAAAGAAAGAAAGAAAGAAAGAAAGAAAGAAAGAAAGAAAGAAAGAAAGAAAGAAAGAGAGAGAGAAAGAGAGAAAGAGAGAAAGAGAGAAAGAGAGAAAGAAAGAAAGAAAGAAAGGAAAGAAAGAAAGGAAAGAAAGAAAGAAAGAAAGAAAGAAAGAAAGAAAGAAAGAAAGAAAGAAAGAAAGAAAGAAAGAAAGAAAGAAAGAAAGAAAGAAAATAATTGAGAATGAATTGTTTGGAGTCACGAGTCATATGTCAGAGCTACTACCTATATTTGGTGTTAGGTCTGTTCCAGGTAATGTAGAACCTATGCAGAAACCTTTCCACTTCTTGGCTAAGTTTCAACCCTTTATGTGTTGCCTAGTATTTGGCACACCTGGAGGCAGCCACCTCCTCCCTATCCTGTTAAGTCACAACCTGGTCAGCCTCTGGTCACACTTTCCATCTGACCAGAGGTGAGTCCCAGAACGTGAAGTCACATCCAGATCCAGTGTGGTCAGAGTTTCCCCCAAATGGCCACACCTCATCTGGTCCTTCACGTAGATACATCCTTGCCCAAGGTTGGGTCGCCCCATTATTTTTTTACATGCCTTTCCACCATGTATGGCATGGGCAGCAGTTCAGTAAATAAACTTCTTTACCTGACTGAATACCGTGTGGTGTTCTCTTCATTGGCTACCTAATGAAACTCACCTTATTAATATACATTACACTTCAGAGTTTCTAGTTATGAATCCACGGATATTTTTGTGACACATGTGAGATCAGTATCTACAAAACATATTTACTAACATCATTTAACAGTATAATTCTGCCTGGAAACTTTAATAGCAGCTTAATTAACCATAAAGTCTATGTTGTTTGCTTTGCTTTGCTCTGTTTTTGCTTAAAGTAATAGAAGAGTTGGTGAGACAATCTGTGTGAAGACTTAGGGTCTGTGTTGGAGGGGCAGAATGATGCAGGCTCCGGCCTCAGGATTATCTGAGGACTGTGATTGTGTATGTGGAAAGCTATTGGCATGCCGGACTATAGAGTGAATATGTTCTCTCTCCCTATCTCAAAGCTCATGTCAGACTCCTGGGAGGTGAGGAAGTAGCTCTTCTACTTACTTAAGCATAAACAGCTAGTCAAGCATTTTCCTGAGTACGGGGAAGTGGTTTGAGCTTGCTCTAAAATAGTTTAGATAAAAATATACAAAGACTTTGTCTCATTGTTTAAGCAAAATTGTTTCTGTTGAAATTCTTTGTGTTAATGTCTCCTGACTAAATCTTGGCAAAATAAACTTGCTTGTCTTTAAATACCCACTAGCAATAAAGCACAGCATGAAGTGGCAATTGCTGTTTGCACTCTGCAAACCCTGTGTCCTGGTGATTTTGCGGCACTTACTCAGGGACCCCAATGCGTTAGACGTTGACAACTGGCATCCAAACAGGGACCCTGCAGTGTTGAATTCAGGAAGGGATATTCATGTAAGTACTTTTAATTACAGGGTGATGGGACAAGTTAAGTCTACTCTGTACTTACATATGCTAAAATATTTACTTGCTGCTTATGGTGTAACTATTTCTTCTTTTGACATAGAAATGTGTATTAATGTAGTTAGGGAATGGAATCCTTGGTTCCCCGACGACGGGACGTTAGATGTTCATAATTGGAAATGAGTAATGTATAATATAGAAAGAGCTGTTCGAGAAGGGGAAAGGAGTCCTGCTAGATTTTGATCCATTTGGGCTATTTTACATAACCTTTTTAAAGTTTTAAATGAGAAAAGATTAATAGCAATCTTAAAGAAAGAGGCCACCCCCTTCTATTGTAGATTTACTATTGGACTCTGAGGTTAAGGAGGCAATAGGTAAGGATGCATCACAATTAACAGAGAAAAAACAAGAGGTAAAGAAGGCTGAAAAGGAACAAACTGAAAGCATCAATAGAATGTCTGTGCAAATGGAATTGATTTTATCAAGATTAAAACATATGGAGTTAGAAATTAGCAGAGTGAAAGGAGAATCTGAGAAAGTGAAAGTAAAACAGCCTTCCACTCCTCTGCTTGCCGAAGTAATTTTTACCTCGTCACTCCCTCACAAATAGAGGTCTCAGATAGTGAGTTTCATGATGAAATGCCTATTTTTTCTTATCCTGTAATTCGACCACCCCCTATGAATGGTATAGCTCGACCACCCAGATATGAAGGTGTTGCTGTCCATGATATTGGTAAACGTAAGAAGGCAGTGACGTTGTATGTTCCTCAGTCTCATTATGTTAAGGAATTGCTTAATGGGCTTGCCCGACATTACAATAATTTTGCTCCTGAGGACTGGAAGATGCTTTGTAGAGCCTTGCTTAAGGAACCTGAATACCTACAATGGCAAATGTGGTTTACTGAGTTATATACAGAAAAGACTAGACACAATGCACAGAGCAATAATCCATGCCTGCAGGTCATAACCTTTCCCATGTTGAGTGGAACAGAACAATATGCAGATGCTCATATGCAAGTGAACTCTCCTGAAAAGATCCATGAGCAGTTACGAGACATAGGTATTGAGGCATGGGAGAGGATTCGGCTGGTAGGAGAGCATTATGGCTCTTGGACTAAAGGAATTCAAAAAACTAATATACCCTATGTTGAATTTTTATCAAGATTGACACTGTCCTTGGAACGTACTGTTGTGGGAGAGGCTGCACTGCAACAACTACTATGCATGTTGGCTTATGAGAATGCTAATGAAGACTCTAGACGAGCCCTATTGCCTATTAAAGAATCTGGGGATTTAAATACATATTTAAGGGCGTGTAAAGACATTACATCTGAATCCCGGCATATGCAGTTATTTGCTGAAACTATGGCCACTACCTGGCATGCTTTACAAACCAAACCCTCTAATCTAAAATGTTTTGGATGTGGTCAAACGGGACATATAAAGAAGAATTGTAAAAAAAGGCTACTGATGTTAACAAGAGAGGACCAGGAATTTGCCCTAAATGTAAAAAAGAAAGCAATGGGCAAGAATGTGTTGATCAAAAATAGACAATAAAGAATTCCTATAAAAAATGCTTACCCTATGCAGGGAAACTCTCCATCTGGCCAGCCCCAGGGCCCAGAATTAATAACCGAGGGTAGCCAACCATTTTCCTTCCTGGTCCCTGCCACAGCCCACAGCGCTGCAATAGACACGCCGATTTATTCATCTACTGAGAGGCATATTGGTTTAAAACATGCTTGCATATAAGTATCAATTATGGTCATTCAAAAATGACAGATGCCACCTCCCCAGACATACTAAAATCATGGTTTCTAGGTAAGATAGGATTTTATGGTGGTACAAGTGTTGAGATATCTGGATGAGTCTAATGTGTATCTTGCACTGAATTAGGCTGGAAGATATCCAATATCATGTAGGATAAAAATGGTAGTGAGAAGATATTCCCTTGAGAAAGATATAGGAGGCTGCCAGAAGTATGGAGAAATTCAGATAATTTTGAAGGATTTAGAAATGCAAGCTCAAGTATGTCTCTTTAAGTGGAAGGGCAAAAGAAGGGGAAGAGAAGAAAATAACTGAAAACAGATCATTGTCCCAACTTAGAGTATAAAAAGCATAACCTATAACTTCCAAGTTAAAGAGAGACCAATATAATATGTCCCACTTAATTTAGATACATGCAAAATATTTACTTGGCTTTTTCCCACTTTAATGCTTCAAAATAAATAAATACTTGTAAGACATGTTATGTGATTGTCATTACTTCAACCTGAACACTAATTGTGATGAGCCTTCTTTTTCTCAGTATGCTCTTGGAAAATACTCCCTAAATTGATGATGTTGTGACTGATTAGAGAGTCAGCATAATGGGTTTAATGCAGTTATTTTCTCAAAGTATCCAAATATATTGTCTGACGCTGTACTTTGAACACACCCTCACACCTGAGCACATTAATTGAAATTGTACATCAGCATTTCCCTTGGCACGTTTTACTTTGTGCCTTTGTCTTTTTTTGCATGTTCCTTTTGATTGCTCTATTTCCACTTCCATCTGTACAAACTGCTAAGAACATTGTTCAGCTACCACTTCTTGATTGCAAACACCCAGTCTATGTATGAAGGTACTTTGTCTATGTTTAACCAACAGGGTAGTACTCACTCTCTGAGGAGAAAAGTTCCACAGTATAACTCTATGCCAACATTAGAGGGTGTAGAATTTAAGGCATTTTGAGACAAACAGTGATATTTGAATTGAAAGGCTCCTTAAGGACATTTTCTTGGAGCTCATTAGTTTACCCAGGAGAAATATAAATATCCACACACTTTAGAGCTAATTAGTAAGTATCTGAATTAACACTCGATCTTAGATGTTGTGTTATTACAAGTCACCATTGTATTATTGTTACAATCAGAATCCTTCCCTACATGAAAATGTGTATCAGAAAATGAAAGAAAGGCATTAAAACAAAATGTCTTATCTTTTTAGGCATTTAGTCCTTGGTGGTGAGGGTAATGTCTGAACTCTTCCATTCAATAAAAGTTTGAAGTTTATAAGAGCACTTCCTACATATAAGAATTTGTGGCAGGTTTCATTGAGAGGGTTATTTCAGCATGGAGATATCCCTAACAAGAATTATATTTAAATAGAGTATATGGCAGTTATGACGTATCAATGGCTATTGAGGCATTTTCTATTCTAAACAAGAATAAATTTGCAGAGTCTTTAGTAACATAAGTAAAACTGTATGTTCAACCTATACTTGGTATTACTTGTCCTACATTTATAATGATTAGGCTGATAAGATATCCAAACATATCTAACGATATTTCAATAAAATCCCAAACTGATGTAGATACATGGGTCCCTCATTGGAACTGTAGGGCAAATTAGGCTTGTCTGTGTTATAGTTCGATCCATAATCTTCTGGTTAAACAGTCTTCAAATATATTCACAGAATATATGTAAGTTAAAGTCATGACAGTTACATCTGTATAATACTTCTAAGGTCAGGATAAAAGTATTTGTTCCCAACATTTAAAACCAACAGGATCTGTTGAATTCATGGATCTAGAATTTTATGGCTTCACATTCACATCTCAAATTTCATCAATATGACTTACATCTCTACAATTTCACCAAAACACTGTTCTTATTGAACTTGTCTATGTCCTTTTATTTTTCAAATCCAAATAGCATATTTCCTTCAATGTTCTCTGTAACAGTTTTGACCTTTTTCTTCCTGCCAATTCTTTCCTTTCTTTACTTCTGTAAATCTGTTTTTATTACTTTCTTGTTTCCTTATCTCTTTCTTCCAATTTTGTCCACACTGGTGCTCACATTGCTACACTTATGTCATAACTTTTCTTTTCCTCTTCCCTTTAATAATGCCCCCAATTTTATCATTCTTTTTAATATTCATGGTCATGGATATTTTGATGATATCAAAACAGTCCTATCTTTGCATCTGTTTAATATAAACTTTAGAACTATTAGTCCTTTTATTTTTCAAATCCAAATAGCATATTTCCTTCAATGTCTCTGTAACAGTTTTGACCTTTTCTTCCTGCCAATTCTTTCCTTTCTTTACTTCTGTAAATCTGTTTTTATACTTTCTTGTTTCCTTATCTCTTTCTTCCAATTTTGTCCACACTGGTGCTCACATTGCTACACTTATGTCATAACTTTTCTTTCCTCTTCTTTAATAATGCCCCCAATTTTATCATTCTTTTTAATATTCATGGTCATGGATATTTTGATGATATCAAAACAGTCCTATCTTTGCATCTGTTTAATATAAACTTTAGAACTATTTAGAGAGTATTTTCCCCGTAATCCATCATTTTCACCTGTAAATCCTTATCACCAAGAATATCACTCACACATTTGATTGGCCATAGATGTAGAACCCTTTAGATTTCTTCTTACCTTCCACTCCCACCAATTATATAAGATGAACGACTCCAAGATTTCTCAGTTTCTGTTACTAATTTAATTCTTTTATTTTGTTGTTGTTTTTGTTGGTTGAGGAGCTGGGACCTCTGGGCCTGTGTGCTGTCCCTGTGCTCTTCAGCTCAAGACAAGCACTCTACCTCTTGAGCCACAAGCACCACTTTCACCTTTTCTGGTGGTTTTCATTGGAGATCAGAGTTTCATGGACTTTTCTGCCCGGGCTGGCTTTGAACCGTGATCCTCAGATCTCAGGGTCCGGGAGTAGATAGGATTACAGGCATGAGCCACTGGCGCCCCAGCACTAATATGATTTCTATGTACTCCTTTTCATGCTCCTGACACAAGTCCTCTTTTATGTACTCATCACTGGTCACCTAGTCTTAAACAACTTTTTACAAAGTATGTTTTTTCCCCATAGTCTTTTCATATTGGTCCTCTCCATCAAAATTATTGCCTCCTTGTAAGTATGCAGAGGGAAGAGCTCAGACACAAATTCTAGTATCATTATTTACTCACCACATTGACTGTTGGCCTTACATTTCTCATCTGTAAATGGATGTAATCTACCAGAAATATTGAAGAATACATTTGCTTACTCCTAGAGCAAGAAAAAAGAAAAGTTAAGAGTCCTTACATTTTGCACCTTAGCTTACAAATAAGGAAAGAGTCAAATTCAGTTTGTTGGTATAAAGTCACAAATTGTTTCATGCAGAAATAAAATAAAATTTAACTCCTGGCTCTAAGGGTTGTGTCCTTTTAAGGCACCTACAGATATATAAGTGGTATTATGTAAATTGGGGTCATGTGTCGACATTTGTATTGAAGAACATACTCAACATATCATTGTAAAACATTGTTTATTGAATAGTATCTATACGAGAATTACTTGAACTAATCACACTAATTTGACAACTAATTTTAATCCATCAAAATTTTCTTATTGCTTTATGTGTTGCCAAGTGTTCTTCATAAATTTATACATAGATTTTCTTCAGGGAACTGGATAGAAACTAAAACTGACCAAGGATTTCTGCCTAATGAGTGAAGCATGCTTGAGGTATGTGTTGTTACCGTCTAGGGATATATAACTAAGCCACTGGCTATGTGGGTGGTGAAAGGCTTTCTCCTCAGTTCCCAAGGGTAGAACAAACAAGATCATTGGATAACAAAGCAATCAGCTTATTATATTTTATCTATGTGGGATAATAAACATTTGAAAAAAAAGATTTTATTTATAAGCAAACAATACCACCAAGAAAGTGAGTATACATTACAGAGACTGCAAGGATAACATTAGGGATTTACTGTCTCACCTGATTATGTGATTGTATTTCTTGATATTGAAACTCTCCTCTTGTTATTCTTATTGTATGTATCCAACACTGTTTATTATTATGTATTCAATGTGGGAAATCTAGCTTCAAAGATGTCTAAAATTTTTCCTTTTCAATCATATCCAATGTCATTATCAGGGTCATCTGGTCATCATCATCTTCAACAAAATTATTATTAGCATCATAAGTGCTAATTATTGAAAGTCTGGTATGTGTCTATGATTTTGAATTATTTGTATTTTGATTAATAATTTTAATATTACCACTGTGCATGCATCCATGATAAATTTTGAATAAAGAAAAAAAAACTAAACCATAACAGGTAACTTGACTATGTGATTA